>NW_025999905.1:10777591-10952639 GCF_001458135.2 Marmota marmota marmota | reverse complement strand
GCCAGGCTGTCACAGGTCTGTTTACCTTGCAAGCGCGAACGGCGGCTCTGCCCTGCCCCTCCTACCACGCCCATGTACTACTGGGTCGCGGGTCTGCCCACCTTGCGGGTGCGGGTGGCGGCTCCGCTCCGCCCCCTCTCCAATTGGGGTCACGCGGTCACCACGCTGGCGAGCCGCTGGGCCTGCTCCGGGCGCTGGCGGCGGCCCCTGGACAACTTTCTTAAGTCCAATTTTTCAATCGGCATCCTGGAAACCTCAGTGAAATTGAATCATTCTGGTTCAGTTTTGCCCTGAGATAAATTTCTCTGAAGAGCTGATATAGATCCTTTGCCTTTTGAAAATCTTTATCAATGAAAAAAGTACTAACTAAAGTAGCTACAGATTATAACATGCTGACTTGGGGAGATCTTTTAAAATCAAAACTTGCTTGTATCTAAGCAATGAAGATCAATACTTTGTGATGTTTTCTTAGCTAGTCTTCAATGTTTGCCAATTATCATTTATTATCTCATCAAAACCTGAATTTAAGTACCTTGTACAGTCCTTCCTCAGTATCCAAGACTGACCATCTTAGATAATAAAATGTGTGAATGTTCAAGAGCCTTATAAAAAACTGTGTGGTGTTTGAATATAAACTATGCATATCCTCCTATTTACTTTAAATTATTCCTAGATTACCTGTAACACCTAAAACAAAGCAAATGCTATACCAATAATTCTTATATTATACCATTTAGGGAATAATTACAAGAAAAATGTATACATATACAGAATAGATGTAATTTTTTCAAGTATTTTCTATCTATAGTTGTGTGAATCCACAGATATGGAACCCACCTGTGGATATAAGGGGCATGTAACTGAACTTCTTTTTGGAAATTGAAAGGCTACATGGGGATTGTCATTCATTCGTTTACTCAATCATTTGTTCATTCAATAAAATAGGCATAATTTCAAGGAGTACTATCACCTGACTTCTGAACTGAAAATCACTGTTTACCAAAACAAAACAAAATTAAAAAGTTCTTTAAAAACCCACAAGGGTTGGGGTTGTGGCAGAGCACTTGTCTCACACATGTGAGACACTGGGTTAGATCCTCAGCACCACATAAAAATAAATAAACAAAATAAAGAAATACCCAACCATACTTTGAAAAAGAAAAGCAACCCTTCAAGATGTCTTCCTTATTAAATTTAATTAGAAGTATGACATATACTGCTTTCTCTTACCCACTATAAATGAACCATGTGAATTGTCATATATAAATGATCACTTTAACATTTGAAAGACCCTTACAGACTTAGTCTTTAGGGAAAAAAAATAACATTCTGATGCTCATCAAGGGATCATGAAGAATTTAAAACCATTGGAACAATCTTTTGAAATGACCGGGATAGAGACTGCTGAGCTGGCATCCAGTAAACACCTGTTGAGTAAAGAGAGAGCATCTGACATCTGACACTCTTACAGTCAAATGAACAGACATTCAAAGTTGTCTGTAAAGCTGACTCCTTGAGAGGTCAAAAGATGTCATGATAGGTCTTAAGATATTATGTAGCTTCTTCAGGCTTTTCTAGGTTTACTTAATACTAGAACTTTCAATACTCCTCTTTTAGTTAGCATCATCTCTCATCTCTGACTAATTGAACCAATATTATTGAATACCTCTTTTTTTTTTTTTTTTTGGCCATGCTGTGCATGAGGTATCCATGGGTTAGGGCAGGAGGCAGTGGGACACAAAGGTCTTACATTTTGATAAAATTCACTGTGCTTTGGCACTCCTGAGTATTTTAAGTCCAACAGTAGGAAAGCAGCAATGTGGCATGGCAAAAGGAGCACAGTTTTTAAATCCATAAACTGAGTTCACATCATGGCTCTTCCAATTCATGGTTCTGTGATGTATAGATAGAAAGCATTTTGGAGTTACCCATAATGCCTATGAAGTTTCCAATCTAGGACCTGGCATGTAAGACCTCAATAAATATAACCATTATTACTTTAAAATATGGTAACCTTGGAAACATATTTGATATTGTGGAATATTTTTAAAACTCTCATGAAAAATTTAAGTATACCTTTCAGTTATTTCAGGGATGAATGACAACTGCTTGGAAGAAATAAGAAGTTATCTGAAATAATATAAAAATCATCTTTAAAGCTCATAGCAAACATGAGAATATTGGCTTGCCAACAATTTTACTTTTGTCATAGAAAAAGCATGTAACAGAACCCATATATATTATATATATGTCAATTTTTGGCTAGTAAAAGAAGTAACCATCTTATATCCCACTCTAAATGTAGCTTTACAGACAATGAAGCTTCCCTTCCGAAGATACTTATCATATTCTAGAAATTATTAAAAAATAAGAAAGTAGAAAATGCATTGTTTACTCCCCACCTCCATTTCCTGCACCCACACACATGCCAGAATGAATGAGCTTCCATTTTAATACTGAGAAACAATGATTGTATTAAGAACGGATGAATGTGTTAGTTCTTCATCACTGTGACAAAGTGCCTGGGATAATCAACTTAAAAAGTGTAAAGGTTTATTTTGGCTCATGATTTCAGAGTTTTCACTCCATGATTCCTCAGCCCTGTTGCTTTTGGCCTATGATGAGGCAGAGCATCATGGCAGAATTCACTTGGTAGAAGAAACTGCCAATGTTATGGAGTCCAGAAGGAAAAAGAGAGAAAGGGGTTTGGGGTCCTAATTTCCCCAGCAAGGCACATACCCTCAACTGACTTAACCTCCTTCCACTAGACCCCACCTTCTACAGGTTTCACCATCTCCCAATATTACCATCAGCGAGGACCAAGCCATTAACACATGAACCCTTGGGGGACATTTTCAAATGACAGCAGTAGGCTTATACAATAATACTACATCAAAAATTATGGGAAATCTATCTTACAGACAGACAGATGATGATGATAGACAAAAGTGGGTAAAAGACTTTACGAAGTATGATCCATTTTCCTTCTACCAATCCCACCCTCGTGTCCTTGAGGCAATAAAGAAAGAATACTTCTTTGTAATCTTGTGACCAAACACAGGTTGAACAATACTTGATGAAATGAATGAATGACAATCCCCATTAAAACATAGGTTGAACAATACTTGATGAAGCCTTACCTGAAATCCTTCAGAAATAGTTATGTATTTTATTCTGTCTATGCACTGCTATTCTGTCTAAGCACTGCTATTCCTTAGAACAATAAATACCACTTCTATAATGATCCCTGGGAGCAAAGACAGTTCTGAATTCCAAGTGCTCACCACCATGCTTGGCAGATATGTTCAATGAATATTTTTTGAGTGAATACCTTATTTTCTTGATTCTTCCATAAACAAATTCACAGGTATTTCTGAGCATGAACATTGAATGGCAGATATGATATAATTTAAAATTAATAGGATTATTATAGCTTAAATCTGGAATAACTATGAACACACACACACACACACACACACACACAAAACCCAGCAATTCTAAATTTTTACAGTTTAGGTAAATAATGACACTTTTCTACTTAAATTCAGGTAATGGTGACCTTACTGGGGAGTTCAGAAAATTTTGCTAATATAAAGTGTCTACATTTCAGGCCCAGAGATGTGCTGTTCTTGAGGACAGCCACTTTTCAGGAAAATTTAATTTACTTACCATTTCAATTAAAAAACAGTATTGTGCACTTATATCTGTTTTCATATTATTTAGTAAAAATTGTTGTGCTCATTCACCATTCCCTTTCTAATATGAGAAGTAACAGGCATGAAATATAAACTGTCCTTCACTGTTGTGCGTACACAATACATTTTTATATGAAAGCTATGTCACAAGTAGTATTACAATACCAGGAAATCTGATCTGTATTATAGATCAATGGATATGATGTTATGTTATAGTGACACTGAGAATTAATTTATATCATTCAAGTTACCAGCTTAACTTGGGAAGCAGACAAATTCATATATCATATGTATTCAAGTCTATTCTCTGATTCCTTTGAGACATCGTGATGGTTTGGATATGAGGTGTCCCCAGAAAGCTCCTGTGTTAATATTGCAATAGTCAAAGGTATCTGATTAGGTTATGAGAACAGTAACCTAATCAGTCCATCCTCATTGGAATAGACTGACTGGGTGGTACCTCTGGGCAGGTGGGCATGACTGGAGAAGGTGGGTCACTGGGAGAATTGCCCAGAATGGTTCATCTTTGCTACAGACACTTCCCCTGTCCTCTTTGTCTCCTGACGTACATGGATGAGTCATGGTCCTCTGCCATGCCCTCTGTCATGATGTTCTGTCTCTCCTTGGGCCCAGAGCAATGTAGTCAGTACACCATGGATTAAAAATCTCTAAAACTGTGAGCCAAAATAAACTTTTCCTCTTCTAGGTTGTTCTTGTTGGGTATTTTGGTCACAGGGAAGAAAAGCTACCTTACACAAAATAATCTTGTTTGTGAAGTTCCAAATATAGGAAAAGAAAATTTATAATACTTAGACCCCTATTATTTCTTTATTATAATATTCAGATATTTTACTGCTAATTAAAGCAAAATATCTTCCTACACAACCCAAGTTTACATTATTTCAGCTATTTTAAAATAAATATTGTAGACATTGCTGTGTATATTTGTTTCCCAAATATCTATAATGTAGGTAGAATTTTCCTTTCTATTTTCAATACCAAGCCAAATATATTTAATTTAAATGCATCTTTAGAGTAACTAAATAGTTATTGTCACTTTTCCTGGATGACTTTTCTAATGAGAAGTCATCTTTAAATGAGAAAATTAAGTATGCGTGACACATAAGATGGCAGAAACCCATTAAAATTACATATATTGGAAAATTTTCCCATTATTTCCCAAAGTCTCAAATACAATATTAATGGATTTTAATTCTTGGGAATTTATAAATGGTAAATTTCGAAACTCTGAAGTTCTCATATTTCTTTTCATGCAGTTGTTTGCTTTTACTTTTAATTAAACATCTAAGCAATTAGGTATTACCGACATGCTAAAATCTCCTTCTAAAATCTTGCAAGCGAGGCTCATATTGACACATTCTGATATTTCTTCTTAAATAGACACCTTTCCAAAGACCGAACTTTAAAATTTTTAACTGCCCTTTCTTAAATTACATTTCTAAAAAAAAAAAAAAGCATGTTTAAATTGATTTTAAAAATTCTTTGCTTTCAAAGAGAGAAAAAAAGTAGCAGAATACATTATGGATACATTTCATTTACTCCATAGAAACTGAAAACAGCCAATTAATTGGTTAATGTCTTAATGTGAGAGGGAAAACATACAGAAGTCATTAACTCTACCATAAAATGAGATAGCCAGGGCCTCTGTTCCTGAGGTAAGCTGGCTCCTCAGAATGAGGAATGCCAACCTAGCTGTGTAAAACAGGGATCTGAGTCCAGTGGAGTTTGGGAAATACCTGTTCAGCACAGTTAAATAGGTAGTGAAGGACTTTTCAGAATATTTAATATGCTAATGTCTATTGTAAATCACGTCATGTGTTATAATAGGCAGAATTTTCCAGACAGAACTATTTAAAAATAAAGTCTTTGCACCCTTTCTTTGAGGGAAATGGGGAGTATATGTCTGGGCCATTGGCCAATATACCTGTATAAATACAATTAGGTCTTGATATACTTTTTTTTTCTTACACATAGTCTTACATAGCTTTTAGTGATACTTTACCTTACTTAGAAATTTATGTTTCTCTTTCACATTTGGTGTTGTTCCAATGGACATTTGTTTTTTTTTTTTAGTATTTGTCTTTTTTATTTTTCTTTTTTTTATTGGTTGTTCAAAACATTACAAAGCTCTTGACATATCAATTTGTCATTTTCAGAAAGAAAGAAGTACCAACCTGAATGCTTCAAGGTACTCAACATCTCCCATGGGGGGATCAAGGCCACCTGTCCAGGCAATATTTATATTGTAGCCTTCTCCAAGGCCTGTCCCAACCTGGGAAGAGAAAAACACCAGAGTAGGTAGAGAAGAGGGCAAAGGGAAGAAAGCAAACAGAGAGGAAAAACAAGCACATGGGACCTCTTGAAATAAACATCAAACAACGTGTCAAATCAGCCCAGCCTGGCTTGACAACCAGTGCTCTGGGTTCTGCACTTGTTCTGCACTGGATCTTAGTCCTGTGGGACAATTCAGTAATCTCATGTAATTTAAAACACCAGAAAAGGACAAGAAAATTAGGGGTAATCATGCAATGTAATTACCTGAAAGATACAAATAAAAGTGGGGCTCTAAAGAAATAAACCGAACCTCATTTGGGGCTCCACTGCCAGGGAAAAAGTTCCCTTCATCATAGCGATGGAGTGAAATGTACAGGATGCTGGGGTCAGCATAAAAGGCCTGCTGTGTACCGTTTCCATGGTGAACATCCTACAGGGAAAAGAAAACAGATGACACATACAGTCATGTCTAACTCTGTATGGAGACAACCTCTCTGATTTCTAGTTCCCTGTCTTCCTACCCCACCCTCCTTCTCATTTTCTGTCTTCTCACTGTGTCCCTCTCTTTCTTTCTTCCATTCAGCCTGTTTCCACACCACCCCCTTTACTTCCTGAACTTTCAGGCAAATTACCCTTTAATGCACTCATTTTTTAAACTGGCTTCTAAAAATCAGGAAACCACATCGAGCATGCCCTGGAGACTCCAGATGAGCAGTCATTGAAAAAGCCCAGTCCTTTGGTACAATTAGATATTTATACACCGGCCCTTTGTACTCTTTGCTTCAGTGATGGAATCTCGCATCCTGTTTTATGGAGGAATTTTATGACTTATTAACTGCCAACAGTTCATAACCCCTCAGGCTTAATTAACTGGCCTCATTGGCCCCTGAAAAAAAAGACTAATGTTTAAACTACAAACTAGTATTTTGCAGAAGGATCTATGGCTTACAGAGCATTTTCGCAATTCTTGACAGAACACTAAACATACGTGTATGCATTGATTTGCCAAGTCCCACCATTAAGGTCAAAGGCTTTGCAACCAGCTGAATAAATTGGCTTTCTTGAAGCATTCAGTTCGGTTAGCAATCCCTCAGCAGTTAGAATCACTTCAAAAGAAGTGCCAGATGCAAAAAGGACTTCATACTTCATTTTGGTAAAATTGTGACGGCAAGAGTCGAAGACACAGGGAGTATGAGCTCATTAGCTCTTAAATCATTTGGGCTGAAGCAGAAAGATGGGATGGGGCTTTGTGCAATCTTGTCTAATCTGCTTAATTTTAATATTATATCATGGCTCTCTTCCCAGCTTTCCTCCTGATCTTTTTTTTTTTCTTTTCTGTTTCCACACTACTCCCCCTTCCAAACTAAAAAAATAAAAACAAAAGCCTGTTTCATTAAAATGAATGAAACATTCTTCAGATATTTGCATATGATAATGGCTCCAAACTTGATAGTTCTTTTTTGTTGTTGTTGTTTTAATATAAACAGGTTCAGAATTAATATAAGAATGCAAAATAAAACACAGCATTTTTAAAAAAAGGGTCTTTAATGTCTTTACAGGTATTAAGAACTACAGTTAAATGCTTACTATCTTTGGAACAAAAATAAAATGGAACACTCTTAAATGTTGATAATCTATACAATAAGGTTTCAGGCAAATATTATTGCTATGTTATTAACTTATAAAGTATATAATTTCTGGTTCTGTTATAAAAGTTTTGATAATTTGCAACTACATGTTTTACATTAGTAAGAATCACACTATTTTTAAAAAATAATTCAAATAATTTTCAAGTTAGGCACTATACTAAATACGTTGCATGAATTATTTATTATTATGGTGTATGTGATATTAGCCCTAATTTTAAGAATAAGAAAAATGACAGAGAGTTTCAGTAATTTACTAAGACGATATAGAGAGTAAGCTGGAAGACTAGGTCTTGAATTCATTTCTTACTCTAAATGAAAAATTCTTAATTATCACAGTTAAATTCAGATCCATTATCTCTTTGGTCCTCTTAGCAAATTTGAAAGGTGAAGTCATTGGACATTATTTCTCATTATTGAGATTTATTTAACTTGTCTCCACTCCATCCTCTAGCCTGGAACTGCTTCACTAGACACTACCAAAGCCTCCTTTTGGTATTTTCTGAAAACCTACACTAAGCCTGTTGTCCATGCAGTAGACATACAATGATTCTTTCCACCTTTTGTATAGCATGCCTACCCCAAATTAACTAAGAAATCATAACATTAGGGAAGATATGGATCATCTCAGAAACTTATTTCAGCCAAAGACACATACATCAGGGGGAAAACGTAACTTACTGAAAATATATTAATTCCTGGATTTCTAAATATTCAAAGAAAAGGAAGAGATAGCAAAATTATTTCCTTCATGGGAACAAAAATGAAACAATTTAACCCACAACGACTTTTGTGTTTGCTACTAAATATCTAGAGAATGGACCAAAAAAACCTTAAAAAATAAGTGAAAAGATGTTTCCATTTCCTTAATACAACAATAATATTTAGGGTTGTAAATGTATATGCAATTGGCAAATCAGAAAAATATTGCTTTGATTGCTCTTGTTTCTCTAGGAACATTGAACAAATTTATTTTTAAAAGGTCAAATAAAATGATAATTTGAGATATAAAATTATTTTTTCTTGAAAAATATTTGGGTACTTATTAGTCCATACTCTTCTAAAGAAATACAATCTTGTTCACAGTATAATAAAGGTTTGAACTAACATTCTTCATTGAAATACACAGACCCATTCTACTGTTTGAGAAATCCATGATTCTGTATCATAGTCATTAAGTATTTAGAGAATAAAGTTAAATCCAAGTATGTTTTTTGTTTTGCATAACAACTTACAGTATAACTTTTAAGATGTCTTTATTTTTTCAGTTTTTCAGTTTTTATTGCTATAAAGTATTCATAAAAACCACATGCATACATATACTCAAAATAATCTGAGACCTGTTTCTTCATAACAACAAGTATATACTATATATAGACTAAGGTAGGAAAATTATTGGTGCTTCTGAAAAATTATTATATAAATGAAATAAATTGAATCATTAAAAGCCTTAAAATAAACCATGCCTCTCAGATCTGCTGGGAAATGCAAAAACTTATCTCTGGTTAAAAAAGTATACTGTAAAAATGGATTCTGCATAAGAAGTTAGAACCAATATGTTTTCAATTTTATGTCAAAATAACTTTGAATACATCACATATTCTACCAGCTAATGTTATCACTCAAAATTATTTAGTACAAGGACTTGTGACAAAGGTCTAAATGTACTTGAACAAAAAAGGAATTTCCCCAAATCTAAGTACATTTGTAGTAGCTATTCTTTCAAAAAAAAAAAAAAGAAGAAGAAAATCTAATAAGTACTATTTTCTAATTAAAAGTCACATTGCCCAAAAGCTACATGAGTCGTGCAGACAAATCTACCTCTAGGATATAGCCTGAACACAATGGCCGGTCTCGAGTGTGTTAAAAGACTGTTACACCTGCTCCCTCTCCACAGAGTGAATGTTTTTAGACTCTAAGGAGAAATGGAATGAATGACCTTCACCCACCAACTAGAATCATATCTTCCCACAATGCTCAATGCATTTGAATTTGGCTGTGACCCAAGATAGGAAGTGAATTAAGAACTCTGGTTCTGTATTTACTAGGCACATGAAAAGCCCCAGACTAGCTGTTGTACAATGGAGTAGCTCCACTTTTTGTTGGCCCTAGAATGTGTGGAGCTAGTTTACACCCACCAGCCAACGTTAATGACTCTGGATGTGCAGGAATGAGGCTTTTCCACCACTGGAGAACCTTCACCCTGTCTCCTTTGCAAACTCACAGAATAGACCTGTCAGCCAGAGAGAACGGATGTCTCAGAGCCACGTGGCACTTTAAAACTTCCTTCTCCACAGCTGGAAGAAACAGGAATTTCCTCAAAGTAGCCCTGCAGCTGCAGAATTTGGAAGACTTGAAAGTAAGAATATGGGGGCTGGTGGTGAGCTCAGAGGCAACCCTTTGGACAGAACTTCATACATTTAGAGAATTTGAAACAAAAACTTCTCGTCTGATACAGCCTATTGGGAAATCAGCATCCTTTATGATTGGATAATGGAGCAAATTCATAATCAAAGGCCAGCAAGCTCACAGGAAACTACTTGGAGCTACCAAATAAATTATTTTATAAATTGTATCAGATTATCTCCAGAAGTCTTTTATTCCTGTGTTAATGTACAAAAACAAAACTTTACATGTAAATCCTCTGAAGTACAAAATATCCATCTATCATAAGATAGGCATTTAGATTACAATCCATTGTTTTTGAATGGATATCACAAATGTGCTTTCAAAAGGGACCCTAAACATTTATTATCTTCATAGAACCATAAAATGATAACAAAAATTTTTCAGAAAGTAATCACTGAAAGACTCTTAAGAATAGGATGAATAGCTGACCAATCATCTTGCCACATAATGTGGACAAATTTAGAAAGCTTAGCAATTTTATTTATTTTTCTTTTTGCACAATCTTTGGTCTTCATCTACTATCCTCTTTTTCCATTTCTGGTCTATCTTTCTAGCATAGAATTTACAGTACCAAGAGCATACTAATTTCTTCAAATGTAATATCCTATAATTCATACAAAATTAGTCATAAATTACTTAAAATGTCCTTTTTGTATGAATATGGTATGTCTTTATTTTTGCAAAAATTTTAAGACCTTGCTGCTGTAGTATATCTAGGTCTTCAGCACATTTTTTAATGGGGAACTGTGACCTACACTAAAACGTATGCATGTTTGGAAAATGCATGGAAAGCTAGGCTTCAATATTCTTTGCACAAAACTGTACACAGGAGGGATACAATAGTGAGTGTGAAAAACATCCATTCCAACCAAGCACTAGAAATGGTTATCTATCTTCCATTCCTTTTATCTTCATTTTAACTTAACTAAGTATTTCTTCACATGGCTTTGTTTGTGCTCTCTCAACCCTTTGGTGTGCCTGTTTAACTAAATCAGAGGGCTGGAGGGTGAGGCCACGACTTCCAATAAGATTTAATTATGAGTGCAGATATGAACAAGATTTAGACTATTAAGCCTTGCACTTCAAAAAAAACCTTTAACATATTTTGCCTTTAAATCTTTTATCACCTGCAAAAATTAATTAAGTGCAGATGTAGCAGGTTCGGTTTGGATGCCAGGGTTCATTTCCTGTCTATGCCTTGTCAGACAACCTATTACACCTCCTCGTGAACTGGAGGCAAACCGAAAACGGGGCTCATAAATCACCATTCAGCCTTCTTTCGCCCTTTCCTGGATTGGTCCTTTTTTGTATGGGGCAGATCTCCAGCTCATTATTCATGAATATACTTTAGACAACATGCCAAGTGTCATCTGCATTTAAACAAACCATTTGTTAAACAAATTATAACTATTGTGTAAGAATGCATCAGGTTGAAATGCAAGACTAAGTTAATGCCTCTGACTTTTAATCATTCAGAGTTCCTGCAGGGAGTCATCTCAAACTGGCATCTGAGATCCGAGATCTTTTCAGAAAAAAATGACATGCTGACTTGTTTTAATAATACCACTGTTGCACAACAAGCGACAATGATTGCTAACCAGGGGAAGTGGCCAATTGGTTACCAAAGCAACAGCATTCTTTCCAGCACATCTGACTATTTAAAGTCTATATTCTGTAGGGAAAAGTAAATTCAGGTTCTGTTGGGTTATTTTAACTGTGGAAGTATCAATTCATTTAAGGATCATAAAAGTTGCCCTGATCTGCGCCTTCTTCTCATTAAATTGCAGTTAACACCATGAAAGTAAAACGTGAATGTTTATGGTTTCAGAACTGCAATCCTGAATTTAATGAGTTTCCACATTCAAAGGAAACACACCCTTCAGTTGTTTGCAAGTGCTAAAAGCAAGACAACCTAACAGAGAAATACAAATCCACTTCCTTTTATCTAGAGTCGCTGGAAACACAGCACTGGCCAGGAATACATACCAGATCTACAATCAATATCTTGCTTATATTTAGTTGGTCTCTCAAGTATTTGGCGGTAATTGCAACTGAATTAAAAAAGCAGAACCCCCTGTGGAATAGAGAAGAACAGAGAAATAAGAAAGCAAATCATCTAGGAAAACCATTATAAATAATGTTCAGAACATTTTTTAAAATGCTATATGATCTCTGAAGCCATAAATCTGCTTCTGGGAGTACCTCGCAAGATTTTTCAGTCCATCTGCTAACAATTAGAGGCTTCAGAAACACGCATGGGGCAGGTGACCGCCAGGAACTGTGGCGCTTGGAGATGGGCAACAGTTCCTGGTACTTACATGGCTGCAGATTCTTCAGCGTGATGGCCTGGGGGCCGCACAACAGCAAACCCATTCTGTAAGAATAAGACAGGTTTTCAGTAGCCAGATATGAGGGGCTTGCTTGGATCTCTACACCCTACAGAACATTAGGTACACACTTAAAATACTGACTCTTAGATGCTCCTGATCTTGTTTTCTTGACCCTATTACCATATTGCAGAATGGATAGAAACAATACATATGATCACACTTTCTCAGATCATGTCTCAAAAAGAAGGCTCCCACAGAGCCAGGGGAAGAACAGAAACTTGGGAGCTATACCTAGCTGGCAGACATGCATGTCAGCTATTATATCTGCATGATTCATTTTCAAGAACAACTTCTTTCATGACATCAACATCCTACAAAGGGAGAAGAAATTCACTCTTGGTGCAACTTTAGGTCAACGTTTGGAAAGACCTGAGAAGATCCAAAGTGAAAAATTTTTAGCTAGATTCCCTCAATGATTATTTCCACTTCGATGTCAGCAAAATGATAAATTTACACTCACACACTCACATAGACATAAAAGAAACCTCACAAAGGTGAAAAAGAGAACAATGGAAAGCCCATATCTCTTCCAGTCTATAAATTTAGCTTGGATGACTGCCAAGACTTGCAACTTTATTGGATTCCCTAAGTCAATTTCTAGCCCAAGTTCTGGAATTTTATAAAGAATTCCAGGGCTGAGTAGCAATCGGATCTATCCATGATCAAGGAATGCCTTAACCTACAGATTAGTTGGAATGCATCACGGGAAGCTGAAGTAACTCCAGCATGAAGGCAGGGAACTATAAATCCTTGCAAAGCCAGTGTGCTCAGAAAACTTGGTTGTCTGTTGTGAAAAATAATCATTCATCACATGGTTCACAACACCTTTCACTTAACTATGACTTAAGTAACATGCTCAAAAGAGAATATTTCTTTAATACATAATCTTTAAACTTTTGAAATAATTTTAATATACCCAAGGGATTTTTTTCCCCAAATTTTTAACTGTAAGCATGAAAGTATTGAGAAAACCATCTATGCCCTAGGTCTTTAAATATACATACAATTTTTCGTTACAGTGATTAACAATAAGTTGATTTGCTATATATTTTGGTGTGTGTATATAATGACAATCTCAGAAGCAAATTAGGAATTGCTATGCTTGAATCTGTGTCCTAAAAGTTATGCACTGGGAACTGATCCCTAGTGTAACTGTATTAAGAGGTAAATTGGTCTTGAGGGCTCTGTACTCATGTGGGAGTGCATTAGTTAGTGAAGTATTGGGTTCCTGATGAAAAGAATGAATTTGGCCAGAATTTCCTGTATCTTACGTGTGTTGCTTCTCTTTTGCCATGTTATGACTAAGTATGAAAAGACATCACAAGATGCTGATGCTGGGCTCTGAGGCTTCCTAGCCTCCAGAACAGTAAGTCAAATAAACTTCTATTGTTTATCCATTACCCTATCTGTGTTATTTTGTTATAGTAGCAGATAATGGACTAAGACATAAGATAACAAGCTGATTGGAAATCTTGTGAGGCAAGATTACAAGTTTGAGGCCAGCCTAAGAAACTAGCAAGACCTGTTTCAAAATAAAAAGGACTAGGGTGTATGTAGTGCAGAGGTACAGAATATGAGAGAGAGAGAGAGAGAGAGAGAGAGAGAGAGAGAGAGAGAGAGAGAGAGAGAGNTTAATTCAAAAAGTATTAGGGTCAGCAATATACACAATGATATCTCTGAAGCTAAGGTAATAGATGTGATTTTATTTTTCGTGATGATTTCATATATTTTCCAAATGGTTTTACAAAAATTATGTGTTATTTCAAAGAGAAAACTAAAAACCAAAGAGAAACCTGAGAGGTAGATGTTAATGGGTCATACCACAAGAGTTGTATTCACATAGATAGAAATGGATTTTTAAAGGACATTCTGGACAGAGTAAATGCCAGCATTCAAAGAAGAAAGAAGCTTAAGAAAGCATTATGTACAGGAAGTCAATCCAAGTAAAGTTCATGTTGAGAAAAAAAATATAAAAATGAAATTACATAGGTCATTAGCTGAGTTATAGAAGAAAAAATGAGAGAGGGAATTTGAACCGCACCCCCACTTTCCCTTTCAGTCATTCCTTGAACAGAAGTCCGCCTTTCACTTACAGTCTTCTGCTGTGACTGCCACCATTCTGCTAAACTACTTCTAAACTGCTTGATTTTAGGTTAAAAATTATCTCCTTCCCAATCTCAATAAACCTTTTCTTAGTCATCAGCAGCTACTCAAATCTTCTATTGTGCCCCTAGGAACATCCAATCCCCTACACCCTCCAGCTATTCTCTGCATGCACCACTTTTCCTAGAAACCTGCTAGGGCTGCCTCTCCTGCAGTCTGCTCACTGTGGTGCTTTTCTCCAAAACCTCCCAGACCAGCTTGCAGTAATAGGCAGAGATGGAGTTCTTCTGTTTCTCACTGTTGCTTTGAGATCATAAAACCCACTTCATCCACTCCCAGAACACATTATTGTAAAACAACAACAAAAGATTAAGTACTCAGGGAAAGAGAAGATAGAACACAATAAGATGACGGAGAGAGTGCTGGCTAAGGCACTGCAGGTCCCTTGTGCCCTGCTGCTCTAGAGGAGATGTTAGTCTCACCACCTGCAGTTTGGATCCCATCCTCTCCTACTCTCATTTATCCACCTTCTTTCATCCACATGTTAAATTTATATTAAAATTTCCCTCCCTATTAAATGGCCTTCACTGCGATTCAAATAGGCTCAGGCTTCTACCATTTTGGAGTATAGACAGATAGATACACACATGCATCCTAAATCTCATCAATTCCACCACTTTCCACACTTCTTTTCTTCTTTTAACAGCCACAATTCTGGTACAGATAATTTATCCTGTTTCATCTCTCCTTCTCCTAATCTCTGCCTCAATCAACCAACTACATCACTAAAGAAGCTCTTACAAGTGTGTCAATGAATCCAATAACTTTACTCTCAATCTACTAGCCCCTCATTAAATTTCAACCCTACTGGCTACTTTTTCATTTATTAAAGATTATTCCTGTGGCTTCTTGATTTCACTCTCTCTTACTTTTCTTACCTCTCTTTTTACTTCCTAATAAGTCTTCTATTCATCAGTTATTGATGTTATTCAAGGCCAAATCTTAGGCTTCTACAATTTTAGAATAGATAAATGGATGAATTCAGTGGCTACCCATTATAAGATATTCCATGGATTTATGTTTCCAGGATGAATTTTCCTCTGAGCACAGACCATCATATTAGCCCACATACTTAATATCTTCATTTGGATATCTCATGGTCATTTCAAATTCAATATATTCAAAATCAAACCTTGATCTCCAGCCTTATTTAATTTTAGCAATTGCCGCAGTCCGGCTGCAGCAAAATAACCGGGGGGTGACAAGCAACTTGTGTACATTGATACAGCAGGAGTGGGAGTCATTTATTGTAGGACAGGAGGGGTATATATACATTCCACACAGCTTATCTTAATTAACATAAACTCAATACAGCAATCAACCAATAAGGAATCTCCACACTTAATGGCTCCTTGGCTTTAGTTCACAAACCACTCCCTCTCGCAAAATGCCAGGCTCCATCTTGACTTGTTTACAGACTCTAACAAGCAATGATATCATGATTTGTCATTGGATCAGTTAGAGACCAATAAAGTTAATTGTCTTTAGTGGTTCCTTCTCCATAATCTTTCTTCATCTCATTTTCTCTCATAAACAATCCCTATAGATTTTATTACTTAAATTGATGTACTCATATATGTGCCTGTTCCTTGAATATTCTAACTTTTAAATTTCTACCTTTCTTTCCATCATTCCTTCAGTAATTATTGCTATTGATTTCAATATCCACACAGAAAATCCACTCAAGCAGATTTTCTCCTTACCTTTTATAAATTGGTTTTCTGTTTGTAGTCATACTCCTAGACACTGTCATTACCAATAAAAACTTTACCTTCATAATTTCAGTGCCAAACATACTAATCGCTCACTATCATGTCTTTCCAATGAAAACCTCAGATGCACTGGGACTTCCAACCCATTGACCTTATTTAATTTTTGCCATACACCATTCATCCCACCACCGTGTGCAATTTCTTCCTTATCTGGTTTGGACTTCGGTTCCACGATTATATTCACTAACCTTCTGTACTCTGTTACTTTGTCCCTTTCTCCCTAACATCCCCCTGGTCTATTAGTCTACTCAGGCTGCCATAACAAAATACCACAGTCTGGGTGGCTCAAACAACACAAGTTCATTTCTCCCTTTCTAGAGGCTGAAAATTCTGGGTCCATGCTTAGCAAGGTTGGACTGGTGAGGGCTCCTTACCTAGTTGAAGATAACCATCTTCTCACTGCAGTCCTTACATGGCCTTTCCTCAGAGCACTCAGAGAAAGAACACTCTTCTGTCTCCTCCACCTTACATAAGGGCACTGGACCTTATTAAGGTCCTTCTGATCTTAAGTAACCTTTATCATCTCCTTACAGGTCCTATTCCAAACAGACATACTAGGAACTAAGTGTTCAATGTCTGGATTTGAGTGAGGCACATTAATTCCTCAGCATACTTTCGGTTTGTCCCTTTCTCCCTCCAACGCCCTCCTCTGGTACCATATTGGAAGCAAAGGACAAACCTCACTAGACAATCCAAATTGCCACCATCTTGATTGTGGGCTTCCAAGTCTCCAGAACTATGAGAGAACACATTTTAAAAAAAAAAACAAAACAAATTACACAGTCTGTGGTATTTTGTTTTAGGAGCATGAATGAATGAAGATACTCAGAGACCTGCCAAATACTTCTTCTGAGAACTCATCTACATTTGTAATGATGTACCTATAAGATTAATTGTTTGATTCATTTGTTTTCATTATTGTGATGAGTATGATCACAACCTCATTCACCAAAGCATTTCTTTTTTCCTTACTATTTTATTTTCTACATTTACACAGTACCCAGCAGATAGCAGTTGTCCAGTAAAGAATGATAAAACTAAATTTGTGAATAGATTCTATGCTAAACTTTTTTCTTTTCCTGCTGTCCATTTCTCCAGTCTGGCCTTGGCCAGACTGGTTCTTTAGTCTTGCAAAGGTTCACATTTTTGCAACCCAGTTATTTGTAGGAAATCACTTATTAGACTTGAGAGTACCTTCTTTCTCAGAAATACATAAAATACTTTGCACTTTATAAATAGAAAGAGGCCTGACATCCTTTAAAATAAAGATATTATTCTTACAGAAATATCTCTCAAATCGGATTCTGATCTTTTGACAGGGAACGTGTTTAGTATTTTTCTGTACCCCTTAATGTCTGGTACAAAGATTTGTTGTATTCATACCACATCAACCAGGTTTTTCCTTGGCTGAAGCACACATATTTCTTCAATTACTATTTTTTCTTTCTTTTTTTGGTGCTGGGGATTGAACCCAGGGCCAGCTTACCACTGAGCTACATCCCTAGCCTTTCATTTTTATTTTGAGCTGGGTCTTACTAAGTTGCCAGGCTGGCTTTGAAATTACCATCCTCCTGCCTCATCCTCCCAAGTTGCATCAATTGATATCTTTCAATGAATCTTTGTAATACTTAATTTTACTCATTTTAAAGTAACAATAATGTACTACCCTTTCAAAAAATACAATTATAAGAAAATGTGCATAATGTACAATAAAAGATTTAGTGACTTGGTTTATGATTTTGTCATAAATACTAATGATAATAGGTAATGATTTTTATTTTGTATATAAAGTCTGTTCTCACAAACTTTGGAGAACATACAGTATACTTACTTATACTTCTTCCCTTTTAATTTGTGAACATTGCAGATTATAGTATAAAACCTAGAAATGCCATATTATTCAATACAATTTTGTTTCTTTTCTACTTTACCCATTGTAAATCTCTTTGATTTATATTTTATTCAAGTTTATGATGACCAAGTAATTAATATAAGTAAATGCATATTAAAGTACTTTTTATGGACTTATATGAAATTTATGGCAATATATTTTTTGTTTCAATAATCTGATTTACTCCTGTTCAGTTTTATATTTGCTCCAGTCATGAGCATGACCAATCACAGAGCTTCAAAAGTATTTTAACATTATCAACATTAACAATGTTTCAAGTACTGAATGTGCTCCCATCCCCACTTTATTGTTTAGATTAGCATATTGATGTTTCTCTTTGGTTTAAAGGGAAGAAATGATGTGTTCTTTGGTGTCACCATGTGGGGAAATACAGTAGAATATTAGATTACCCTATATAATCTATGTGACATCCAGGAAAAAATAAATCTATGATACTGCCCACATATAAGGATTTGAGGAAAAGGAATCTAATCATTTTAGATTAGCCTATTTTTATAACTGATAAAATTTACATTTTTTCTGGGAAAATTTATCCAAATGTCAAATTTGTTCTTTTATTCCTTATATACACAGTGAAAATTTCCCTAGGCAAATAAAAGGAAGACAGTAAACAAAGTACTGAAACCACTTTAAACATTCAGTTTTTGACTCCACATAAGCTGAGTTTATCCATGGTCATTATGGGTACAGAAAATTCAGAATGTGAAAATTATCTAACCATTTCACTTGTGTTCATAAGGTTGGGCAGAAGAGATGCACATCCCACGTCCATAGCCATTATGAATGATGGATGAATTTCCATGGTTCCATTACTAATTCCAACCTGAACAGTACAGGCTAGGTTTCAAAATCAAAGAAAACAAGGGTCTAATCACACTGAGAGTGACATAGTAAGAGCACATTATGTACCAGAATCAACTATAAACACAGAATCTAAAACAGAAAAGCAAAGATGACTTGTACAAACTTTAAGAAAAACAAGGGAACTAGAGCTTAAACTAACACTACCTAAAATATCCAGCCATCCCATTAGTTACTTACTAATTTTTATTTAATTACTCTGGATAAAAGGATAACAGTACAGAGAATAGAAAGCCTATTTGACCTTTATGAACTGACAACAAGAGATGAAATGATTGGTTTTCTTTTTTAGAAATATTTATTTATATGTAAAATATATATATATATATATATATAAATTATGATGATTAAATATTATATTCTTACTTAAATTTTTTAAAAATGTATCTCTCTTTTTTAGAAATAGTTATATGTAATATAAATATATATAAATTATGATGATCAAATATTATATTCTTACTTAAATTTTTTAAAACATGTCTCTCTCTTTTGGAAAGCTATAAGAACATCAGATAAACCCATCCTCTGGAATAAAATGTTTTCTTCATAACACAACTGCCTACTATCCAAAGATTAATTGAGCATATCAGAGAAGCTGATTGGGAGTTTGTTTTAAAATTTTCTCTTTTAGTGCACTGCTAATTTAGAGCTCGTTAATTTCCTCCCAATTGTAAGTATCACTAGTAAAATATTTCTAAATGTACCAAAGTATAAATGGGTAGTGAAACAAATGTAACAAAACCAAGCACAACATGGAAAAATTCTACAGCATGCATTTCCAAGTAAAGATGTGATGGTTGAATTATTACTTCCAATGCATTTGCTGAACTGGAAATTCATATGCAATGTTTTATGTGGTTGAAATATTTCACTGGAAGCCAAAATCCTAGCTATGCCAAAAAGATTCATATTGATGCATCATCAATTGCGAAGATGACTTTAAGAAACAGTCCTTATCTATATATAGGTTGAAGGATTTTTTTTTTTAAGGAAAATAGTTGGGAATATTTTAATCTACTTTGATATTAAATGTTAAATGTAGTTATCAAATATGTGCATGTACCCTTTTATTTTGGTTAAAAAAAGTGCTGGAAGCAGCCAAAACCTAAAATTTATATGATTATGCTAGCATGGCACAACTTTTGTTCCCCCAATTTGGTTGTCTTTTCCAACATCTCAATAGATTTATTTTCCATGTATACAAGTCCTTTACCTATAAGACAATAATGAAATAAAGGATGCATTTTCTCAATTAACAGGTTTTAAAAAATTATCCGTTGGAATAAACTTCTTATTCTTTATCTTAGGTAGCACAGAGGTCAAGAAGTGAGAAACATGGTAAAGACATAATGGTTTTGAAAGATTTAATTGAATAAAGATCCTAAAGTTCTCCAATTATACTAAAAGTTTGTTTTTAAAAATCAGTACTTGAAGGGATTGTGTCATCTCTTGGTCTTATTAGAGTTTTTTAGCTGTTTTTGGTGTAGAAAAGAGTGGGTAATCCCATCTGTTCACAGAATTTAAATATGCATAATGTTGCTCATTTCCTACAGTAGCCCTTCAGTTATAAGAATTCCCCACCTCTATTCAAGTAACATTGAAAAAGTCCATCAAAATTCTCTAGGGCCTGGTGGAACACCTATGACAGTTCACTTGAACTTGATTTGACTATACTTCCCCAACTGAAACAATGCAAGTTACACTGATCATAGTGGTATGAAATTCAATTCTTAACCTGAAAATTTTCAAAGGAAATTAAATGCAGTGTCCTTGTTGATATCACTAGATGTTTACATTTTGGGGTAAGATTGTACAGGAAAGTTGGATGGACAGTACCTTCCCCTCCTAGTAGCCTCTGATAATAGATTGGAGAATTTAGATTATCAGAACACAACTCAGGAGCAGAGAAGGACAAATATATTCTCTTCTTCTGTCTTAACTTCTCCCACTTCTGTTTACCTTGTAAGAGTTTGAGTGACAATTGACAATTGACTCAGATTCCACATTTCAGGAATAGCTCAGGAAGAGCTATGCTGTTGATGAGCTACTAATTAAGCAACAATATCAATTTGACCATTATGAATGTGACAGATTATCGTTTATTCAACATGTCTTATATCAGCTTCCTTCAAGGTCCCTATTGATAATAACTGTAAATTCTTGGCTTATTCCAAATACTTTCCCTTCAGCTACACTAATTTCTATGATAAAAATGGTTTCACATGATTTATATTGTGAAAACAATATGGTGAAAGTAGAATATATCTTTTCCAAGATTTAATTTCTTTGAAATAAAACCTTTCTTAGAAGTAAAAAGAAATGTATTGTCTATTAAGGGTTGTAGATAGTTGTGAATCTTTACGAGAAAGAAAGGATCACTAGTCAGTAGACATTTCCTAACAATATCTGAACTATTTCTAAAATTTTATATTTAAATTAATAAATTAAGGTGAGTTCTTTTGGGTTGTCTTTAACTGTAGTTCACTACTATGCGTAATATTTTGGAATACACAAGTTTAGCTTCTAAAACTCATTAACTTTAGCCTTAAAAAAGAACTTCTAAAAAGACAAGGTTGCCTTAGAATTAATGCTATTAATCTACAGCCTCTAAGGGAAAAAATGTTTCACAAAGAAAGATTGTCTCAATCATACTAGAATCTGGGAGGTTAAGGGAGGTAGGGAGAGTTGCCAAGAAAACAATAAGGGACATATGGGAATACCATTTTGTTTCTTTGAGGAAGCTCAAGGGAGCCAGGAAAACAGGAGCCTAACATTAGCAGTTTAACTGAATGGTGGACTCCAAAGCTTATGCCCAGCTGCCAGCCCCGCTCCCTGAAGACTCCAGAAAGAAAGCGGTTGATGACAGTCCTGGAAAAGTTTTTAGGAAGCCTGGCATCTGTGGTCCATAATGCCCAGAGCCTTGAGCCTGGCAAAGCTGTGGCTATAGATGGGTCTAAATGGATTCGTGAAAAACCAGGCTCCTGGTAGGAAGGAGATGAGGCATCCGATGCTGCTTATATTACATGTAATTTAAGTTGAGCCTTTTATGAAAATAATAACAACGGATCCACTATGAAGAAAGTTTTGTTGTGAGGGAGGAAGTCATCAGGATGTGGATCTTGGTAAGGCAATAATAACCCCCTGAAAGCAATTTGTTTAGTTTATCAATCAGTGGTTTCATTTGACACAAGGCCCAACAATTCAATTGGCTGAGTTTTTTGAAATATGACTGCTTTTTGGACCACAATGACCAAAAAAGAAAAAAAAAATCAGGTATTTTTTTTTTTTATCATGTAAACAGAGACTCAGTATGAAAAACTTCAGAAAAACAGGAATGAGGGCAAAAGTGTTCTTGCTTTCACTTTTTTTTTAAGAACCAGAAATCATTTTTTTAAAGAAAAATAATCATAGACATTTTTTTAAAGGCAGTATTACAAAATAATAGTAATGACCAAGACCTGAGCATAGATCATGCTGGGGGAGAAGGATTTATACCAATGAATAGTAAGATCTCTTTTGTCATTATACTCATATCTTTCTATAGTATATCTGTTTTCAACCAATATAGTAGTAGTAATATTTTTGATACCATATTATGCATACAAACATTTTCAATTGGACTTATAACATTTCAAAAATTTTTAAAGTAACTATTAGGTTATTTGGTTAAATAATTTTAACTTTGGCCATATTGTCATTATTCTGATTATAGAATTTCTTTTTTGCATTTAAATTCTAATTGTCCGTGACCAGGATCTAGAAGGAGAATAGCTAACAAGCAGGTTGATCAATTCAGTTACAACTATGCAGTTCAGTAAAATTTTCCACCAAAGAAACTGTGAATAATTAATATATGTAATAGCATTATTCAAAAAAAAACACAAAGTAAATTGACCAGACTTCATTTTACAGCAAATTCGTGTGTGTGTGCACGCACACACACACACACACACTGAATTTACTGCTATATAAAATTACAAAAGTGTAAAATACTTATGTTTTCTGAGTATGTATGATATGTGCAATTTGGACACTGGTATCAAAAAAAGCAAAACAATGTCTTTTGCAGAAGTTGAAACAAAAAAGCAAGACCATCTGCAATACACATAAACCAGCAGGTATCAAATTTAACACTATCAAAAGACCAAAAACAAACATAAATTATTGGAACACATTTTCCATTTGATATTATTTGTTTGTTGTATATTTTAAATAGTGAGGACAAAAACAAAGCACTAGAAAACCTTGTAAGCATGTGCCAAATTTGAGACTAGAATTTATTACAGGAAGCATTTTTGCTGATGTCAGTTATTTATTTATTTTTTTTTAAATATCATTAAGACTTTGACTAAAAGTGTAAAGTGTGTGTCAGTGACTGAGAAGAGGTCAGCAAGATTTAGAGGGGAGGCAGACACAGAATCTTAAGTAAGATACAGCAAACTTTAGTCAGTATGAGCTAAACCACAGACGAGTAATGAAATCTGGACAGTTCAAAACCAAGAATCAGATGAAGAGGCTGGATATAGGCATATCCAATTACCATGGAGCAGGCAGTTAAAACTACAAACTAGGAATTGAAATATTAGCCATCAGAAAAGCAGATGGGCAGGATAAAAACCTAGCGGGAAATGGATGTTGCAGTGGGAACATACCAGGCAGGCCAAATAGGTAACAGGTCTCCAGCAAAAAAAAAATCAGTAATAGGCAGACTTGCTTTTTACTTCACCTAAGATCTGTTAAATGTTTCCTTGTTTGTTACTTTTCAGTGGTGTAAATCAGCACAGAAGTTGACTTTCAGGTTTTTAGAAAGCATTCAGGCACCTAGTACAAGAGGAAGTAGGAGGCTGAGCGACAGCAAGCAGTTCCCCACAAGATTGACATGTAACTGCCAAGGTTTCTCCCTTCCTGTGATGTTAAAGTGGCCATTCAACAGTACCTATGCAGCCAGTATATTGGCAACATATTTGTTCTTTCCTTCATTTAAGTTGAAGAATCAAATAGAGAAACAATTTAATATGGCATTCTAATCAGTTATATTTGTCCTTTATTAGTGAGAGACATAAAATTTGCAACAGGAAAGAACTTCAGCATCCTTTCAACTATGAATTTGTTTTGAAAATACACACCTGATCAGAAGAAGGGTGTGCAAAATCTTTAATCCTGACAAAAAAAAAATAGTCAAGAATGACTTTTTAAAATCATTGAAGAAGTTTGAACACAATTTTTTAAAAACTCAAATTCCAAAGAAACAGCCCCTTTCTAGCCTTTATTATTTTTTAAACACAATGCCAAGCATATAATCAAATGTTACAAGACACAGGAAAAAGCAAAAATCATAATAATAATGTGTAAGTGGAAAATAAGGTAATACAAACAGATCACAAGTGACTCAGAATTATCAGATACTTTACCATTATTATGGGAAAGAATAGGTGTAATGGAGAGAACAAAAATTTCAAAAGAGAGATGGAAGCTGTAAAGAAGAACTAATTAGGAATCTTAGATATCGATAGTATAATGTGTGAAGTGAAAATTATTTGGATAGAATTTATAGCAGATTGGAAAGAAGACAGAAACAATGAACATAAAGATAAGTCAAGAGAAATTATCCAAACAGGGGTACAGAAAAAAAAGCAAGACTGAAGATAATGAACAGAGAATCAGTGTCCAGTGGGACAGCATGAAGTCATCAAATACACACACAACAGGACCCTCAGGAACACAGGATATAGAGAATGAGGCAGGAAAAAAAAGTGTTTGAATATTAATTAAAAGTTCTCTAATTTTTGTCAAAAATAGTAAGCCACTGGCACAGGAAGCTCAATAAACTTCTACAGAATAAATACCGAGAAATTGTATCTAATTCAAAAACCTCTAAAAAGAATAGGGAAAATATTTTAAAGATAGCAAGAAAAAAAATTAATGACATCAATGATATGAATGACAGCTGACTGCTCATCATCAAAAAAGTTTTAAAAAAGAAAAATGTAGATAAATTGGAAAGACCAAGTGTTAAATAACTGCCAATTATAGAATTCTAAACCAAATGATAATATCATTCTGAGGAAAACATTTTCTTATAAACAAAAGATGAGAGAATTTGTTGCCAATAGAACTGTAATGCAAGGAATGTGGAAGGAAATTCTTCAGACTGAAAGGAAATGATACCAGATGGAAGCTTGGATCTGCCTAAATGGATACCAAGCACCAAGAAGATTAAATATGTGGTCTAATATGAATAACATTTAGAATTTTTATTTTGTATGTATATATCTCTCTTTCTTCCCTGCTTTATCTCTCTCTCTCTCTCTCTCTCTCTCTCTCTCTTTCACACACACACACACACACACACACACACACACACACATACACACACTTTTAAACTTGTTTAAAAATTTTCAGCTAATTTAAGAGAAATTACTGGTAATTTAATATGCATATTTATTATATAAAAAGTGTAACATAGAGAAAATAACAAAAAGAGCAGTAGGAGATATACAGAATTATAAACTTCTGTAAATGTGAAAAACAGTTAAATCATACAAAGTGTTTTCTGACCCTAGAAGATTTAAATTATACATGAATTACAGAAAGCAAGATGAAAAACAAACAAATACCCAAATAGTCAGACACTAAACAACACACTTCTAACTTACTCAAATGTCAAAGAAGTCAAAGGGGAAGTTAGAAAGTATTTTGAACTTAATGAAAACTAAAACACAATATAACAACATTTATAGTACCCAAGCATAGACATTTATCAAATGACACCATATCATTGACAAAAAGGACATTCCAATCAATATAACTTATACCTTGATTAAAAAATAAATTTAATTACCTAATTCTCAAAAATCTCACTGGATTACTAAACCGCTTTCCACCTAGACAATAATAATGTTGAAGAATTGAATTTTGAGCAACTGGTTGTGGTAAAAATGTGGTCTCCCAGAGATGCCCATATCCTAATCCCTGGAATCTATAAAAATGTTACTTTAAAGGACAGAAGAGTCTTTGCAGATGTGATTAAGATTAAAGAGGAGATGGGAGGATTATCTTGCATTATCCAAGTACGTTTAATAAAATCACATGCTTGCTTGCTGTTCCTTTTTGTGCCATCACCTCTCTATTTTCCCCTCTTCTGGCCCCTGGCAATCATCATTCTACTATTTGTATGAGTTTGGCTATTTTATATCCCATATATGAGTGAGATTATATAGTAGTTTTTCTTTTTGCATCTGTATTACTTCACTTGAGATAATTTCCTCTAGGTCCATCTATGTTGTCACACATGGTAGGGTTGCCTTCTATTTTTGTAAAGTGAAATGATATTCCTGTGTGTGTGTGTGTGTGTGTCTGTCTGTCTGTCTGTCTGTCTACATTCATGTGTGTTACCACTAATTCTTTTTTTTTTCCATATTTTTATTGCTGCACTATAATTTTACATACTGGTAAGATTCATTGTTACATGTTCATACCTGCATAGAATATAACAATATACTTTGGCTATTATCAGTCTCCAGTATTTCCCCTTGCCCTCCCATCCTCCTTCTCTATAGTTTCTTTCTTCTACTCTCCTAATCCCCCTTCAATTTTTATGAGATTGCAACCCTTACCCTGTTCCACCTTTCTCTTTTTTCCTCGATAGCTTTCACCTATGAAAGAAAATACACAATCTTTGACTGTATGAGTTAAGCTTATTTTATTTAACACAATGATCTCACATTCCATCCATTCTCCTGCAAATGACATAGTTTCCTTCTTCTTTATATTGAATAAAACTCCAATGTGCATATATGCCACATTTTCTTTATCTATTCATTCATTGATAAACACATTGATGAAATACATGGCTGGTTTCCTAGTTTGACTACTGTGAATTGTGTACACATGTACCAGTACAGTTTATGATGACATTAATGTTTTAGGATAAATATCAAGGAATGGTATAGCTGGGTCAGATGGTAGTTCCATTCCTAGTCTTTTGAGGAACCTCCATCACTGATTTTCCTAATGGTTGTACTATGGAACAACAGTGTGAAAGTGTAAAAATGTTCCTTTTTCTTCACATCCTCTCCAGTATTTATTATTATTTGTATTCTAAATGAATGCTGTTATAACTAGAGTAAGATTAAATCTCAGTATAGCTTTGATTTGTACTTACTTAATTGCTAATAATATTGAATATTTTTCATATATTTGTTGGCCATTTGTATTTCTTCTTTGGGAAGTGGTTAATTTTATTTGCCCATTTATTAAATAGGTTGTGTTTTTAGTGTTTTTTTTAAATTATTTATTAATATTCTAGATATTAATTCTCCATCAGAAGAGTGGGTACCAAAGATTTTCTCCCACTTTGCACATTATCTCTTCACATTCTTAATTGTTTCCTTTGCTGTGCAGAGGCTTTTTAATTTAATTCTATTCCATTTATTAACTTTTGGTATTATTTCGTGAGTTTAAGGGCTCCTACTGAGAAAGTCATTGCTTTTGCCTATGGGTTAGAATGTTGACCCTATGTTTTCTTCTACAAGTTGTATAGTTTCTGGTCTAATTTCTAGCTAGGTCTTTGATCCATTTTCAGTTGACTTTTGTGTAGGGTAAGAGATATGGATCTCGTCTCGTTCTTCCAAATATGGACAACCATCTTTCCCAGCACCGTTTGTTAAAAAAGATATCTTTTCTCCAATGTATGTTTTTGCATTACCACAAATTCTTTATCCATTCACCTGTCTATGGACATTTAGATTGTTTCTGTATCTTGGCTATTGTGAATAAGAGAGTACAGATAACTGTTTGAGATCCTGATATCAACTCTTTTGATCAAATATCTGGAGGTAAGATTGCTGGATCATATGGAAGTCCTATTTTTAAGTTTTTGATGAACATCCTTTTTGTTTTCCATAATGGTTATAACAATTTACATTTCTACCAATAATGCATCACACTTCCCTTATCCTTTTTTTCTTCTTCCTCACCAAAAATTATCTTTTTCTTTTAAATAAAAGCCATCCTAACAAATCTCATTTTATTTTAGATTTGCAGATCTCTGTCAATTAGTGACATTGAGTGCCTTTGCATATATCTGTTGATAATCTGTATGTCTTCTTTTGAGAAGGGTTTAAGATATTTATTTGGGTCCTTTGTCCATTTTTAATCATGTTATTATTATTACCATTATTATTGTTTTACTATTGAGTTGTGTGAGTTCATATATTTTGAAAATTAACTTCTGTCCAAAATTATGGCTTGTAAATATTTTCACATCTCACAGATTTCTCCTTTATTTTGGTAACTTTATCTTTTGTTGTGCAGAAACTTTTTATTTTGATGTATCCCACATGCCAATTTTTGCTTTTGTTGCCTTGCTTTTGGTGTCATATCCAAAAAAAAAAAAAAAAAATCACTGCCAATACCCGTGTCGAGAAGCTTTTTCCTTGTTTTCTTCAAATAATTTTGACTTCAGGTCTTACATGTAGGGCTTTAATCCATTGAGTTCATTTTTGTTTATGATATAAGAAAAGGGTCCATTTTCATTCTCTTATATGTGGATAGCTAGTTTTGTCAGCACCATTTTTTAAGAAACTAACCTTCCCCAATTTTATGTTCTTGGCATCCTTATTGAAAATTAGTTAACCATATAGGCAATAGTTTATTGCTGGGCTCTACATTCTTTTCCATTTTTCTATGTGTCTGTTTTTATGCCAGAACCATACACTTTTGATTATTGTAGTTTTATCTTATAATTTGAAATCAGGAACTGTCATGTCTCCAGCCTTCTTCCTGTTGCTCCAAGATTGTTTTGACTATTTAGGATCACTTATGGCTCTATATAAATTTTAGGAATTTTTTCCCTATTTCTGTAAATGCCATTGGAATTTTAATAGAGATTACATTAAATCTATATATTGTTTGGGATTGCATTAACGGTTCAATAGTATTCATTTTTCCAATCCATGAACATGTACTATCTTTCCACTTATTTGTGGATCCTTCAGTTTCTTTCATCAGTGTTTTATAGTTTTAAATCTACAGATCTTTCACCTTTTAGTTATATTTATTCCTAAGTGTTTTATTCTCTTTGCTTCTATTACAAGTTGAATTTATTTTCTTAATTTCTTTTGCAGATAGTTCATCATTGTATACATAAATGCAACTGATTTTTGTATGTTGATTTTCTATGCTGAAGATTTACTAAATTGTTTTAATTAGTTATGACATTTTAAAAAATTCTTTGGACTTCTATACATTTTGTAATTTTTTTATCGTAATTGCTCGGTCTAGGACTTCCAGTGCTATGGTGTAAATAAGTGACAAGAGTGGGTATCATTGTTTTGCTCCTGGTTATAAACTACACATTATCCAAACAGAAAAATCAGTAAGAAAACAGCGGAATTGACTAACAATACTGTAGATAAAATGAGACTTGCAGGCATAGATAGAACATACCATCCAACAAAAATAGAATATATATTCTTCTAAGGGACCCAGAGTAAATTATCTAGGATGGATCATATGTTAGACCACAAAACTGATCCTAACAAATTTAAAAATATTGAAATTTTATAGAATATCATTTCTAATCACAAAGTAGAAATCAGCAACAGGATGAAAATTAGAACTTAAGCAACACATTCTGAACAACAACAGTGGTGAGATCTTTTCAAAAGTGGTGAGTCAAATGTTGCTACCTTCCAGAGTCCACTGGCCCACAAGGGGGGGAGGGAATATCCTTGCCTACCCACAGTGTCAGTGTCCATGCAGCTATTCTCCCCTTTCTCCTGGGTCTGCACCCTGCACACTTTCAGCCAGCTCTCCAATTGCACTTCTCAGGTGACAAAAGCAGTCATTCTTGGCCTTTACATAAGCTCCAGAACTCCTAACACATGGAGGCCCTCTAGTGAACTCCTTCATGCCCTGCCTTGATAGTGCACTTCTGTAGCTCAGCATAATCAAACTAATGACTGAAAGACCACTCCTTGCATTTACAGACAGGAGTGATTTCCTTAGCCCCCTCCCCCAATCCCCTGCACATTTGGCTTAGGTGGGAGGAAAACACATGAAGGGAACTGAGCGGAATAGCCAAAATACTTAAATTCCCCTTAAAGAATCTTCCATCAATTACAGCTTTTGTTCTTTTGTCTTTTGTTACATGAACTGGACTAGGTAAGATAACTGCAGGTCTATTTGACTTTGTTTGAATGAATTAGTCGAAGAGCTGTCTAGCATACACAGTTAACATCCATTGCCTTCCGCTTAGGAATTTAGTCAAAATTGGAATAAACACAAATATTTCACACTTTGTGAAACCATTTAGGACTGATGACAATATGGCATTTAAAAAAAAAAAAAGACAAACTGGTGGTGAAGTGGTAATATAGCTTTCTCATGCATAATCAGTACTCAGTGTAGTATTATCCTTATTATCCAAGCTATCAGAAACAGACTCTTAGGTTGTAATGTTCCTTACATGTGTAGAATGCTGTGAACACTGTATTTCAGTGTCTGTAATGTGCATGCATCCTTACCTGGCCCTTCAGTAATGCTGTGCTGCTGGCCCCTTAAAGAATCATTCCCCTCACTGAACATGCAAAACTTTTCCCCACTCTACAAGAGAGATTCTATATTTGCTTTTCTCCTCTATATGAAATATTCTTCCCCCATAATCTCTGCATTATTCTTGCCTTTCTTCAGGTCAAATGTCTCCCTGAAAGTAAGGCCTTCATGAGATACCACTCCCTCAGTTCTCCTCTAGCTGCCTTTCATGCTTCATGTTTTGTCCATACCACATATTTTCACATGAATTTGTTTCCGATGTCTATTTTATCTCTTTATCATTGCTCTCCTTAAGGGCACCTAATTTCCCTCTCTTGGTCACCATACTATTTTTAGTATTTATAGTAGATCCTCGAACAAAAGAGATGCTCAATATATATTTGTTTTATAAATGAAAAAGTAATTGAAATCAAGAAGGTTACTTTCGGGACTGCAGATTGGTGCAGCCAATTTGGAAAGCAGTATGGAGATTCCTGGGAAAGCTGGGAATGGATCCACCATTTGACCCAGCTATTCCCCTTCTTGGTCTATTCCCTAAAGACCTAAAAANAAGAAATTTGTAATGTTTTGAACAACCCACAATAAAAAATTAAAAAAAAAAAAAAAAAAGAAGGTTACTTTCAGCTGGGTGCAGTGGCACATGTCTGTAATCCCAGCAGCTTGGGAGGCTAAGGCAGGAGGATCATGAGTTCAATGCCAGCCTCAGCAAAAGCAAGGTGCTAAGCAACTCAGTGAAACCCTGTCTCTACATAAAATACAATAAAAGGGCTGGGGATGTGGCTCAGTGATTGAGTGCCCCTGTGTTCAAACCTTGGTACCAAAAAATAAATAAAAAATTAACGAAAAGGTTACTTTCAGTCTGAAGCAGGTGAAATGTCACAATGCATGTTGCATTAAATATACTTTAAATTTGGTTTGCTAATCTGTATTATAAACAACATAATTAATTGCATACATAGTAAGTAAAATACAGAATATCAAAGTCAAAATATGACATGGAAATCTATTAGAAAAGATAGAAAATCTAAAAAAATAAGATCATTAGACTATAGGCTGATTTTTCCTTATTAAAATCAGAAGCCAAAGGAGCAGAGACAGGGAACCTTAAAATTTATGAGAGAAAGTATCAATCTTTAACTGTGTACTTACTAAATTATCTTTCAAGAACAAGGGCAAAAAGACAGCATAGATAAATAAAAATATGAGAAACCATTACTAAAGAAACTTTTTAAAAATGTGCTAGAAGAGAAATAGAATCCCAGAATGGAGGTTTCAGATACAAAGATATGTGATGAGTAAGGAAAATGGAAATACACAGGCAAATGTAAAGAGACATTGATGATGGAAAAGAATATCTCATTAGGATGCTATTTTTTAAAAAAATAAAACTAAAGAATAAACATATAATAACATGTAATTTAAGATATAACTATTGTCTTTAAAACATTCTAAAATTCTTTGTTAATGGGGAGCAAAGGACAGTGGTAAAGATTTAGCCTTTAGTAAAGGATAAATTTTAAGAAGTAATTATTAAAATAATAAAAACAGTGTGTATATATTCCCCCAAATTAGAATAAGGAAAACAAACTAAAAATAAATTCATCTGAATACAAAGCAAGGGATGGGTGAAGGAGAAGGGACAAATAATGGGACAAAGAGGAAGCAAAAACCATGATGATCAAAGTACATTTGAGCATATTACAAATCATAAGAAATATTAATGAGTTTCTAATATGCAAAACCATATTAGAAAACAAATCCAGCTTTGTGCTATTTTTAAGAGCTAGATATACTACATAAAGAAAGAGAAAATTTGGGATTGGGTTGTGGCTCAGTGGCAGAGTGTTTGCCTAGCAAGTGTGAAGCACTGGATACAATTCTCAGAACTGCATGTAAAAAAATAAAATAAAGGTCCATCAACAACTAATATATATATATATATGAAAAAGAACATTTGAAAATAAAGGAATATTAAATGATAAGCCAGGCAAATACTAGAAAAGGAAAAATAATTTGGTTCTGCTATATTAATATTATGTGAATACTGAGGACAAAATTTATTCAGGATAATTTTTAAATATTAATAAAAGGTTTTAAAAGAAAATAATAATTTTTCCAGATCTAATAACAGTATCAAAATATATAATACAAAATTAAACATTATGTAAAGTTAAATAAGTCTGTCATGATATTTAGAAACTCTAAAATAATAGTTTAAAGCATCCATTGTAGGGCTGGGGATGTGGCTCAAGCGGTAGCGCGCTCGCCTGGCATGCATGCGGCCCGGGTTCAATCCTCAGCACCACATACAAAGATGTTGTGTCCACTGAAAACTAAAAAATAAATATTAAAAATTCTGTCTCTATCTCTATTTAAAAAAATAAAAATAAAAAATAAAATAAAGCATCCATTGTAGAACCCTGCAAAGATCATGTGACAAAATACAGAATATTGAACAAAATAATTAATAAGCTCTTATTAATTTTCATATAAAGGTCTTTATACACAAGAACATACTGATACAAATTTGCTTGAGTACACAAAATATATTTTACAAATAGCAAGAATTTCAGGCAAGAAAATTGATCTCATAATCTCGTATGAACTAGAATGACACACACCAAATTCTATGAATGTCTTAAGTTTAAGTCAATAACAATGACCATAACTTAAACAGACTTTTAATGCACTAATGGTACAGAAAAAGAAAAGTGACATTATTTTTAAGTAAAACTCTATTGAACAATATAGCTATAACTTATATATTGAAAAGACTAAAATTTTAAATATAATGAGTTGAAGAAATTACTTAGAAAATTATTAAAATAAATATTCAAGATGTCCCTCTTTTAAATAAAAAAGAAAATAGTAAAAAATAAAAGAAATTCATAAAATATAAACTATATCTAAAAAGGACAGAAGTTTATTCTATGTGAATTATAAACCTCTGAAAGAAGTGATAAAGGTAAAGAGATGTAAACACCAGAAAAATAAAAGAGATGTATCACTAAAGCTCCTTCAAACACTGAAGTATTAAAAGAGGATATTGCAAGCAAATTCATGTTAACAAGTTTATTTTGGGGGAGGGTACTGGGGATAGAACTGGGGGCACTCGACCACTAAGCAACATCCCAAGCCCTATTTTGTATTTTCATTTAGAGACAGGTTCTCACTGAGTTGCTTAGTGCTTCACATTTGGGGAGGCTAGCTTTGAACTTGGGATCCTCCTGCCTCAGCCTTCTGAGCTGCTGGGATTACAGGCATGTGCCACCACACCTAACTTCATGTCAGCAATTTAGAAAATTTAGCTCCAATGTGCAAATATCTAGAAAAACCTAACTAAATTGATTTGAAAGAAAAATTCTAAATAGTTTTGTAATTATGAAACTAATTGAATCAGTGGTTAAAAATCTTTCCAAACAAGGCTTTATAGCTTTAGAGTCAAGTTCTATCAAATATTGAAGGAATGAGCTGCCCAATTTTACCCTAATTATTATTCTGAAGTAGAGTAAAATAGAGATAATCTCAAAATTGTTTTATGAAGTCAGGAAGAATTACAGACCAATTTCAGTACTGAACATCTATGTAAAAATCTTGACCAAAATCCTTCAATCATGTATGAAAAGAATATTAAATTATAACCAAGGCAGGTTTATCTCAAGAACATATAATTTTTAATATTAAAAAGTTAATCAGAGCTGGAGTTTTAGCTCAGTGGTAGAGCACTTGCCTTGTACGTGTAAGGCACTGGGTTCGATCCTCAGCACCACATAAAAATAAATAAAATAAGTGTATATAAAAAAAGAATATACTCTTAAAAAAGATAAAGAAGAGAAATTGCATCCATATCTCAGCAAATGCAAAAATGGAATGACAAATTCATAAATTCAAGACTTAATTGTAAAAACTGTGACTTCAAAACAGAAAATATAGGGGCTGGATGTAGTTCAGTTGGTAGAGTACTTGCCTCGCATATACAAGGCCATGAGTTCAATAGCACCATGTGCACATCAGATAGATCACTAATCTCCAGGATATATAAAGAACTCAAAAACTAAATACTAAAAACCAAGAAACTCAATCAATAAATGGGCTATAGACACTTGTAAGAAGAAGATATACAATATATCACAAAATATATGAAAAAATGTTCAATCTCTAGCAATTTACAGAAATGCAAATCAAAACTACTCTAAAATTTCATCTCACTCCAGTCAGAAAGGCAGTTATTAAGAATACAAGCAACAAAAAGTGTTGGTGAGGATGTGGGGAAAAGGCACACTCTTATATTGCTAATGGGACTGCAAATTGGTGCAATCAATCTAGAAAGTAGTATGGAGATTTCTTAGAAAACTTGTAATGGAACCACCATTTGACCAGCTATCCCACTCCTTGGTTTATACCCAAAGGAATTAAAAACAGCATACTACAGTGACACAGCTACATCAATGTTTAAAGCAGCTCAATTCACAATAGCTAAATTGTGGAACCAACCTAGATGCTCTTCAATAGATGAATGGATAGAGACTGTGATACACACACACACACACACACACACACACACTGGAATATTACTCAGCATTAAAAGTAATGAAATCATGGCCTTTGCAGGTAAATGGATGGAGGTGAAGAATATCATGCTAAGTGAAGTAAGCTAATCCCAAAAAGCCAAAGGCTGAATGTTTTTTTCTGATAAGTGAATGCTAATCCATAATGGAGGTGGGGAGAATGGGTGGAATGGAGAAACTTTGGATAGGGCAAAGGGGAGGGAAAGGAAGAGGGTATAGGGTGGGAAAGACGGTGGAATGGGATGGACATCATTACCCTAGGCACATGTATGAAGACATAAATGGTGTGACTCTACCTTGTGTACAGCCAGAGAAATGAAAAGTTGTGCTTGCAATTGTGTACAATGAATCAAAATGCATTCTACTGTCATGTATAACAAATTAGAAAAAATAAATTAATTAATTAACTAAAAATAAATAAATCAAACAGAAAATATAGAATATTTTTATGACCTCAAGATTGGAAAGAAAATCTAAAGCCAGTCTTAAACCAGAATAACAATGAAAAAAATAGAAAATGTCTTCTTGGAATACATAATTTTAAAAAATTAAATATAGCCCCCAAACTGAAATGTGATAGGGTACCAGTATTCAGAACACCTTTAACTTTTTTTAAACATTAATTAGAAATGTAAAACTAAGTAAAAGACACATAAAGCATTTAATATTATATGCAACCTAAATGGAAAATAATGCTTAGGAGATACAAATTTAAAACATTTTAAGATACTTTTTACACCCACAAGATTGGCAAACACTTAAAAATTTTAAAATGCCAAATATAGACAAGAATGAAGAGTATTGGGAAGTCCTTTGTGCTGGTGGTAGGGGTGAAAATTGGCAGAAAAGACTTTGGAATTATTCTCCACACTGTCTTCTCATTATTGTTATTCTGCTATTTTTCCATGTCTGCATTTTTTTGAGTTAAATAGACATTCTTCAATGTTCTCTTTTAGCTTTCTTGTTCATCCTTTCTTCTTTATTTCTTGCTTGCTTGCTTATTATTTTCTTAGTGGTTATCATGTGGATTACAATTAACATTATAACTTTTAACAATCAAGCTCAGGCACCATCCAAAATTTGCTTTGTGGTTATGTAGCCAAAAATTCTGCTTTGTTGTTATGTAGCTCCATCTCCCATGCCTTCTTTTGTGCTCTTATTGTCATACAAATTATATCTTTATACACAATGTGCACATAAACACAGGCTTATAAATATTTCTGAGAAGAGAAAAAGAATTACAAACAAAAAACACATTTATACCATAATTTGTATTTACCTGTGTTTTTTACTTTTATTGGTACTCTTTATCTCTTCTTGAGGATTCAAATTACTGTGTAGTGTAAAGTCCTTTCATTTCAATCCCAAGGACTTCCTTTATCATTTCCATAACACTAGTTAACTAGCAATGAATTCTGTGTTTTGCATTCTTGGGAACATTTTGTTTGTTTGTTTGTTTGTTTGTTTGTTTTTTCAGTGCTGGTGATTAAACCCAGGAACTTCTACATATGAGGAAAACGCTCTACCACTGAAACACATCACAGCCCAAATTCACCTTCATTTTTGAAGGATAGTTTTACTGGATGTAGAATTCTTTAATTGATGGTCTTTTTCTTTTTTAGCTCTTTGAGTATGTCACCACACTGCCCTCTGGCTTTCATGGTTTCTGATGAAATGTCAGTGTTAATCTTACAGCGGACTGGAGAATGAGCTGCTCCCCTCTTTTGGTTTTCGAGATTTCCTAATTACCTTTGGCTTTCACAGTTTAATTACAATGTGTCTAGGTGTGGATCTCTTTGAATTTATCCTGCTTTGAGTTCACTGAGTTTCTTGGATATATAGACTAACTTTTTATAAATGAGATTTAGGAAGTTTCTTCAAAAAACAATGAAAACCATTGTGTCTTAATATTCTTTTGTCCCTTTTCTTTCTCTTCTTGGGACTCCTATTTTGCATATATTGGTACACTTGAACATGTTTCATGGGTCTTTAACTCTGCTAGTATTTCTTCATCCTCTTTCTGTTTTTGAGACTGAACTCTCTCATTTCGCCATCTTCAAGTTTGCTGAATTTCTTGCTGTCAGCTCATGTCTCATAAGTTCCTCAAGTAAGTGTTTCATTTGTATCCACTGTACTTATCAACATCATAATTCCTATTTAGTTCTTTTTTTCCAGTTTCTTTTTGTTAATATTGTATTTTAGAGACATATATTCTCACACAATCTTTCAAAAATGAATTGAATTATTTCTTTGAAAATATTCAAAATCCCTGACCACCTTTGTCTAACAAGTCTGATACCCGAGCTACCTCAGGGACAGTTATTAGCTCTGTTTATTCTTGTGTATGGTCCTTACTTTCTTGTTTCTTTGCATAACTCATGCTTTCTTGTTGAAAATTGGACATTGTAAACAAATAGTATGGAATCTCATCTCTCCCCAGGGATTTTTTATTATTACTTGTTATTATTTTGCTTGGTGACTTTTCTGAACTAATTGTACCAAGTTTGTTTTCTATGTTTTATGTGGCAATGGAGTCTGTCATTTAATGACTGGACGGGGAGATTTCTTTAAATGCCCTGAACCAATAACAAACAGTACTCTAGTCTTTGCAAAGGATGTGTGTATGTGTGTGTGTATTAGCTTATATATCCTTCAATATTTAGTCAGGCCTTGGCCTCCACCTTGACCTTCACTCTTGTTCAAGCAGAACCTCCCTTTCAGCTTAAGGTAAGAGGTCAGGGCTTTCTCAAGTCTTTTACTTATCCTGAGTGTGCACATAGCTGCATCAGGCAAATGACAGTCCAGTCTAGATTCTTAGGTATTGGATGGAACTTTTCATAGTTCTTTTGTACTTCTCTTTCTTAAGTTTTTCCACTGAAGCTTTTGGTTGTCCACTATTTACCCCACTGTTATCCACCACCTCAGGCAAAGTTTATCAATTACCTTTATTTTTTTCAACATGTGCTTCTGCGTGAACCCCACATGCAGTCAAATAAAGACAGTCTTGCAAGTGGGTATTGCAAGGAAGCACCAGACAGGACAAATAATGACAATTATTTAGGAATGAGACTTTGAAGATGCTCCAATCCCATTATATCCCCTCTGGAGACTACCAAATTACTGGTTTTCACTGAGAATGCAGACTGTTATTTATTAAGTTTACTGTGGTACTGTAAAGGGAAAGATGGGAACAGGGTGACTTAAACCACCACAAAGCTCATTGTTCATATTAACATTCAGTCAGTTTGTTTTCTGAAATGCACTTACTGAGTTGTTGTGGTCCTTTCATTAATTTCCAGATTTTTGAAGAAAAAATCATCCTGACAACTTTTGCCAGTTTTGTCATTGCTTTTATGGAGGAGAGAATTATCAGAGGTTTAGGCTACCATTTATAAAGATGTCATTGTGGGAAAATTATTTTGGAATTCCACGTGGCATTACTTACTGAAATATGTTATATGGCTAGCCTAGTAGCCAACTATTTTAGTTATACCAGAGTAAAAGAGCAGGCATGTTAGAGTGTTCATGGAGCATTGTTCAAAGACAAAAATTCTAGAAGCAATTAAAATGTCCAACAAAAGACTGAATAAACAAATTCTGATTGACAAGGGGAATATTTTATAGCAATGAAAACAAATGAATCATAAATGTATATCCATGAGGACAAATCCTCATAACAATTTTAAAGGGGAAAAGAAAGCTGAAAAATATAACAAATATTCCATTTTTATAAAAACAGAAAACAATTTCAAAAGTGGTAAAAAAAGAAAAGGAATATTTTTAAAAAATACAATAGATTAATAGCTATCTGTGGTTCAGAAAGATAGGCATAAATACTGAAATAACATTAACAGTGTGAGCAAAATTCTATTTCTTAAGTTGGATGAAGATATAGGATTTATTTATTATAATGTTTTGTGATTTAAGAAGTAACTTGTCTTTTTGTACCAATTGAACATTTTATAACACTAAAAAGAAAGGTTATAGACCATTTAAAACAGATGATTTTAATCCTACTTATTCTTATTATATTTGAGCTACCTGAACACAAAAATCCTGATGTAGTAGCTGTAAGTAAACAGAGGATTATGAGATTTATAGTCTTCTGATTTATCATCCTATATGCAGGATCTGAAAAGGTCACTTCATGTCTTCAGCCAGTATTCTGTTGGTGGCCTTTACTTGAAGAGAACATTGTAAGAATGTTACAAGTTACATATTCACTGCCCAACCCACAGCAGGTATCCAATGAGGAGCAGGTGTTATTAGCAACATGACATCACAATTTCCACTTGAACATTAAAGAAATCTATCCATCATTCAGATAGTTAGGTGTCTTGCGGGTTTTGTATGTTTTGGGGGAAAGTTGTTTTGTTTTGTTTGGCAAAATGTACAGAGAGCTAAAGCAATTTTAACTTCTTTTTACAGACTGTAACATCTTAAAAATAGCACCAAATTGAAGTTTTACAATAAATTTTCATAAATATTGAACCAATTTTTATTTATAAGTTGAAAGAGTGTTCACCTTTTAGAGATTATTTCTGTTCCATATGTACTTTCTAAAATGTCCCATAAAACACACAAACAAGTATTTTAAGACACCTATTTTTCCAATATACGGAAAAATTCAGCATTTTCAGAATATTTGTGCTCCTGAATACCAGAATTTTCGAAACAGCTAAATGAGGCATCTGTAGATTTGAGGAATTATTTCGCCTGTATGCATATGCCTCTGTGTGTGTGTGTGTGTGTGTGTGTGTGTGTATTAATAAATTGTAAAAACCTAAAAACCTTTAAAGTTCCCATAATTTCTACTGAACTTCACTGGGAATTTCCATTCTGTGCCAAAAGTATGCTGATTTACTGCTCTAGTTTGCTGCATTATATTATATTAAAGTGTCAACATGAAACCCGCCTCATTGTTTATCTCATTCTTCTAATTCTTTAGTATTCCCAGGTGAAGAAAGAACAGAGTCTGTCAGACACGTGGAAGGTGGTCATGGTCAGTCCAACATCAAGCAAAAGTTCTAAGTAATCGTATTTGTCATTTTCTTTCTTTGTAAATAAAAATAAATAAATAAATAAATGTTGAACCAATTTTTATTTATAAGTTGAAAGACTGTTCACCTTTTAGATATTATTTCTGCTCCATATTTCTGTTTCTGATCTTCTAGGGTTGCATCCTGCATGAGTTCAGTGACCTCTCCCTAGCTATCCTTCATCTCTCAAGACAGCACCCCACCCAAGCCCACCTTATTTGAAATACGGCACTTAATTCTTTTCAATTAAAAAGAAAATTAGAACAATCTCCAAAGAAGCACTATTATAATATGACAATGCCATTTCATTACAGTATTGATTGACAGGAAGAATGGGGTAGAGCGTATGAGACTTGGATGTAGATGCAAAATATGAAAAACAAAATGCTTTTTTTTTATACTTAGCAGAGGGTTACATATCAGCATCCTCAAATAAGCATCCCTATGTTCTTCTGAGATCTGAATGAAGTGATGAGTAATAGTGTACCTGGCCAACAGGTACTCCACCTGTGCACTGGCATCTGAGACAGGTAGACATTGACAGGTAGACTGGGTTGAACAGGGGTCCCCAAACATGGCCCTCTACCTATTATTTGGGTTCTTCACTGGCTCCAAATCATCTTTGATTTCTACCCTTCCCATAGTGGCCTACCCAAACTCTCCAAAAAAGTAGGTGTTTTGTCTTGGCCCATCAGGATAGGTACCAGTGCCTCTGGTGTGGTCCTGCTGTGTTAGATTTTTACTCTGATCTCGACAACCAGAAAGGTAATTCAACTCAAAAATCTTGGATTTCATCAAAACATGCTGGACTTCATTTTGGAATACCCACTATTTGATATGTCTCAGTGTGCATAATTGAGACTCTCTGATCACTTTTCATTCACAAATAGCTAGAGTTCATGCCACAGACAACTTTCAACATTATCAATTCCACTTGATGAATTTGCAGAACAGGAAACTGAAGCCAAAAGAAGTTACATGATTTGTCAAAAATGGCACAGTATTTACGAGGCACTGTGGACCAAAATTTCTTGACTCTTAAACTGGTTCTTTTCCTCTCTTTCTTTTCTCTTTTAACCACATTTGCTGATTCCTTAACTAGAGGGAGATAAACCATTTCTACAAATCCTTCTCCTTAACATAAAGAGTCAGCGTTGGTACAGCTGGTGATCAGCATGTCCATACTATATTTTGTTGATACTTAGTTTGTAAATGGCCATTTTAAATACTTACCTGCTAAAAAGGTGGAATTCAGTTTTTGTTCAGTTTTGGTTTTGGTATATAAATCTGTCCATTCCACACAATGAGGCTAATGATGATTTTGATTAATGTAAATATTATATGGGTATTCTACTTGAAAAGGTTTCTGAATTATTGCTTAAACTTCCATAAACTTCAAACAATTAGAATTTTGAATGCTAATATAATCATGTGGGGTTGTGCCAGCTTAATATTAAACATTATAATTTTGTGTTCTGGTTATTGTCTGTCATTTGAATTCTCCTGAAAATAAGGCCCTCAAATGTTCTTCTTTTAAAATGCCAACTTATTATAGTATGTAACATTACTCACACAGGAAGAATTATTCTTAAAATGCTACTGGACTGGGAGATAGTCAAAACCTGCCCATGGAGCTGATTCCCTTCCACTTTTTAACTTCTCATTAATAAAGGTAAAGCCTGAATACTAACTACCAGGTTAATGGCTCCAAAAAGCCCCAAGATGAGCAGTTAGCATCCTCACACTGATCATGTCAAATTTACAGAGACAGTTCTTTTTTTTTTTTTAATATAGCTCATCTCATCAAAATTTTATTTCTGCATATTGTGACTTCTGGGACAGATGATGCATTGTAAAGTGTGCATTCCAGTCCTACATTTTAAAACCTAAGTAGAAGGAAGAATCAGGTGTAACTGAATAAAAATTCATTACACATAAAGAAAAATATCCTAATTAGATTTTTACCTTAGATTAACAAAACTCACAACGCATGTGTTGTTGGTCATAATATATTTCCCTTAAGCCCCACAATTGCTAAAAATACCGGATCAATCACCATCCAGATTGGGTTATGAAGTGTGTGAACTAGTGCATTATAAAGCTGTGTTAGCACCAACAAAGTTTATTGGGGTAACTGCATTCAAGGCACACATGGCATACCTTTAAATAGCACTGTTAAAATACCAAATAAAATGTCAACGTCTGTCAGGTCTCTGGCTTTTATAAATTGTTTAGACTGGGAAACGTTGGGGTTTAGACATTGTTCGTTTCATATGATGTAGAAAAGAAGAGACCATAAAAAGAAAAGAACAATAAAGCATAGCTCATTTTTGAAGTTCTTTCATGGAAAAACATACTCTGGATCATTACCCTCCTAATCAACAATTTCCTTCTTCCTCCCAATCCTTCCCGTCTGGTATTTACCTTTCTCCCCCCTCCTCTCTCTGGGTGGTATTCTGAGCTTATACATACTACTCAGTAATCATATTTTTAAAATTGTTTCAAAAAAGAATCCCAGGATGGCATGACAGATATGTATACACTAAGGGTATTTTTAACCTAGACCATGACTTTACTCACCATTTCTACGCTCTTAAAAACATACCAGTGTGCCCTGACCACAGAATATACTCCAGGAGAGGAAGGCCCTAAGAGCAGGATCAGCTGCTGTCTACCTACAGAGGAGTTTATTATCACACCTTAGTGGCCATCTCCCTGCCCTCCTCCCTCCATCTCCTTCCTTTTATTACCACACTACAGTCCCCACAATTCCCAAACAACAACATCTCAGTTTCAGCTTCTTTTCTGGATTTCCCACACTTAATGCAACCCAGACCTCACCTTCAGCTCTCCTGAGGCCACTCTGGAAGCCAGCTCGATGACACAGCCAACAGCCATGCGTGCAGCACCGGACGAGTGCAGCTCGTTCCAAATGGTGTCACTGTCCACCTGAGCAAACAGCCAGCAAGGAGTCCGTAGAAAGAGAGAAGAAAATGAAAGAGAAGGGAGAGATGAAGGAGGGAGGGGGCAGGAGGGCAACAGAGAGAAAGCAAATCCGTGAGGAAGGGCTGGCAGGGTAACTGCCTATGTACAATAACATTAGTCTTCCGTCTTGGCCAGCTGAGAAGGCCTTCTGGACATGGCTTTGCTTATACTTTTTCTCTACACTGACTTCTCCAATGGAAACACATTCCTGCCATGCCTCACTGCCATTCCCTGTTTAGATTTCTCATTACAAACAGCATTACATAGGCCGGATCTGGCTTAGTTACAGGCCTGGTAGAAACCAGGCCCCAGTAGTAGATAGAGTAAAAACTAAGAGCACTTAGTTATACATAAAAATCGGATTTGCAAGTGCGGTGGAGGGGGAAAATTCAAATACCTTTCTAACTGCAGGTTTACAGGGAGCCAACGACAATTTTTAGGCAGGTAGTAGCAGTAGCAGTCGGTGAGTAGGAAGTAGCAACCACAGCTCAGGTTCTGAATCAATGGAAGGAACATGTGGTCCTCACCCTTAAAACCCTCACAGCAGTGCAAGGCGCAATGTGATTTTCAAAGGAGAAGCCTAAGATTTCTAACATTTAGTACAGTTGGCTGGGTTCACTGCATGCTGCTTTCATTAAAAGTAGATAGGTCAGTAAAATACATGGTTCCTCCTATAGTAGAGAGCACCATGGTCAAAAAAGACTACCCCAGGGGCTGGGGTTGTGGCTCAGCTGTAGAGCACTCGCCTCGCATGTGCAAGACCCTGGATTCGATCCTCAGCACCACATAAAAAAAATAAGTGAAATATAGGTTAAAAAAAAAAGACTACCCCAATACTCTGGATTCTCCTTTAAATATTGGGAAGGGAATCTTTCTCATGCATGTGATATGAGATTATATATATATGAAATTTTATATATATATATATATATAATGAAAAGTACAAAGGTAGGGGTTTATAATTATTATATATTGCATGTTTTATGTATAAGGTATTTCTAATGTAATAAATAGCAGTATCAGATGGAAGACAGGACCAATTTTAGGATGCATGTATCATGTGAAGCAATAGAGAATGAAATACAATGTTTGTGAATGTTAAGCCTCCCCAAATGAGGCAAAAAACAAAAGTTTTATATCAAAAAATGAGAATTAGATTCAAGAGGCCTAATCACATGGAACAAATACAATAAATAAAAGTAACATATATTTACAAATTACTAAGCAGTTTTCTGAGTATGTTCACAGCTCTCTCTTTTTCTCATGCAGTTCTTCTCATCTTAAATGTTGTTAAGAACAATGAATAAATAAATAGTAAATGAGAACCATAAGTAAATAAATAATGACATACAAATAGCCTTAAATATATAAGTAAGTAGATAATTAAGATTCTCTAAAAAGTAGTCAAAAGAGAAGTCTCTGGAATCAATCTGTAAGAGACAGAATAGTGGCTTGATCATTACACCTAAATGACACAGAACAGTTAATTAATATCTCTGTGCCCTGGTTCCCTTGCCTGTGAAAATGACAACTTTTAAAAAAAGTACCATGTGCATATGACTTCGGTCAGGATTAAAATGAGTAAGTGATAAGCAAAGGTTAGCTACTTCTATTTTGTCTACTTTTGTCCCCATTTTGAAATGCTTGGCACTCAGTGGAGTTCTAGAAAGCGTCTACTGAGCATAACAGTCTGCACCATACTCTGCTGGTTCTAAACCCTCACACAACCTGAGGCCCTGTCAGCACAAGCCCTTTACCACACCCCTGAAGAAACCTGGGGTTTCTAAAAACATTTGGCTTGTGTCATAGTCATCACTGCTCACTCAAGAGTGAAGGAATCACTCAAGTGGACACTAGATGCTGACCATTTTCCTTCAAATCAAAAGTTTTACTGAACCAATGTAAGTACATACTTATTTGGGATTCATGTGGATAAATCTTGGAGGAAGATGGCTGTGTCAATTGAAAAAGTCAAAACCCAAATGTACATTATATGGATGGTTTTGCATATCATTACAGACCTACAATGCCACACAAATGCCTGGACTCACCAGATGTTAAATTACTGGGAAGACAAAACAAATCACCAAATTCCAAAAGACTTATCGGTAACCCCAAGCCAAATATAATTCTAAACCCCTTTCCACTTTTGAATATAATATATTTATATTATATTTATAATATAAATTTTATTTCTTCCTCTATTTCTAAAAACAGTAGAGAAGAATTTCTGTTAGACTTTAAATATGGGATGTCCTCCAAAGGTAAAAATGAATAGATTGTGAGAGCTGTAACCTAGTAAGTCCATCCTAATTTGAAGGGACTGGTTGGGTAGTCAGGTGGGTGTGGCTGGAAGAGAAGGGTCACTGGGACTGTGTCCTGGAAGAATTCATTTTCCCTATAATCTCTTCCCCTCTTTCTCTGTGCTTCCCTGCCCCTTGAGGTGAGCAGAATTCCACCATCACACCCTTCCACCATGATTTCTATCTCACCATGGGACCAGAACAACAGAGTCAGCCCATCATGAACTAACCCTCTGCAACCATGAGCCAAAATACACTTTTTCTCCTCTAAGTTGTTCTCTCCAGGTATTTTGGCCACAGCAACAGAAACCTAACTAACACAATTTCCTTCCAAAAAATATTAAGACTATTAGAAAAATGTTCCGGCAGCTAAGAACAATAGTAGCTACAAAAAATTTATGTGATATCCTGCCTGTCCATACTTATCTTCCTGAAAGTATTCTTGTAGAGCTAACACTCCATATGATTGTCATTAATTTTTGGTGTATAAATAACCAGTCAAGAAAGTTTTTGTTTCAATTCAGCTAGCCTCCATACTACTACTACTATGAGTGAAGTTTTTTTTTTTTTAAATAAACATATAGTTATTGTTCTCAAGAAGTGTTGGGCACATAGGAAATCAATGCATACTAGAGGTTTTTGGTCTTTAGCCAAAGTTTAGTAGGTTAATCTCTGACTGGATTCTCTTTAGGAACCTACAGAATTTATTATTCATTCATTTACTTACACATAAAGAATATTTATCTAAATTCGACTTCAACCTATATTTTATATACATTTAGTTTATAAATAAATGTCAATAACTGTCAAGTTTGTTGGACATAATCTGATCAAAATGGGTCATTATATTGAATTTTGGGTTTATGAACAGGTTTGTCTTAGTTCAGGTTGCTATAATAAAATATCATTGACTAGGCAGCTTCTACAACAGCAATCTACTTCTCACAATTTTGGAGGCTGGACGTTCAAGAGCAATGCTGCCTGAGTTTGTTTCTTGGGAGAGTCTCTTCTTGGCTTGCAGATGGCTGCCTTTCTACTATGTCCTCACATGGCCTTGTGTTTGGGTTCCTCTTGCACTAGGATCTTTATGACCTTATTTATCCTATTTCCTAAAATCCTATCAAATACAATAAAATTAAGGTTATGAGCTTCAACATATGAATTTAAAGGGGATATGATTAACTCTATAGCAAGGTCATACCCCCAAAGCTTGTTCGCAAGTATTCTTTTCAAGTCATCATATTCCAAATGGTGCTGCAAGATCAAATTAACTACCCAAAACTATCCACATGCATTGCCAAGTCTTAGAAGAGCTCCAACAATGAAACAGAAGTTATAGTCCTTGTGACTAGAAGAAACATCCTTGTCTACTCTTGTTCTTCCCTTCACAATGGTAGAGAATAAATATCCCTTTTATGTTCCTCTTATTAGTGAAAGAGTTTGCCAAAAACACTTTACTACATCAGTGACAGCATCAAGAGAGTCACCTACATATGAGAGTTCTGATTACAACTACTGCAGGATTTCTTAACAGTAGGAAAAACTCTGTGAAGGGATAATGGTTGTGTTTAACCACTGGTAGTAGTTCTTTCCATGGAATAATATTTGGGGACTGGAAAGGAAGGGGAAAGACAAAGGATTATTTAAATGAGATGGCTACAAATGAGCAGGATCAAGGGGCTTAATTAGCAATCCCATGATGGTGGAAGCAAAGACTAGATAGCTTAGAATAAGAAAATTGGCAGGCATTCTAGCTTTTGGAAGTTGAAGAGCAGTGGTACAGATTTGGCTGTGAATATGAAAAATAACATAAGATGTAGTTGGTGAGAATAATAAAAGAGGAAAAAATGGAGGTGGAGCAGGAAATTGGCACGCTGACCAAGTTAGGTCGTTACTAAGATCTTTCTGAAATAATACTAAGATATGCAAGGCAATCTCTTAACAATAGAATGATTTCCTTTTTGAAAAATAAAAGTGTTTTATCATTTTTTTCCATGCACTTCATCTGTTCTCCAACATCTTTTTGGTGGGCGAGTGAGTGTGTGTGTGTGTGTGTGTGTATGTGTGTGTGTGTGTGTGTGTGTTGTGTGAATTAAGGGACAACATCATATGAGCTGAAAAGAAGATTAGAATTGAAATAGAAGAAATGAAAAGGACTGGTTGTCCCAGGATCACAGTCCTATGTTAATGACAGCAATGAGAAACTGTCTCCATAATGATAGTTCAGGGAGTAGATTCTTTCTACCTGTGACCACTAGGTACTGGGCTTGCTGATTATGCTGCATATAAGATACGATGACAGAAAGGAAAATAATAAAAGCCATCCTTCCAGTCCTGAGAAACTAGAGAAATGCAGATCCAAAAGCAACAGAAGCAGAGAGTGGTATGTGAGCAAAAGAGGCAAATGTTTCAGGAAGCTGACAAAATGGTGAGTCTTTGCTCTGATTCACATTTGGGACCTTTGGAATCTTGTCTGCACTAAATTGGGAATAATCTAATAGACTGTAGAGCAGTGTGGAAAAAAGAATAGAAGTTCAGACTGAAGCATTACTAAGATGTTCTTGGTTCTTGTGTCGCACAAATGGAAGCCTCAAATTCCCACAATCCTCAAGGGGTATACCCTGGGAGAGCCTATGGAATGGACTAACTATGGTTGGGGCCAAGCGCAGCCCATGGGGGAGGCATAGGGGGTCATTAGCACCAACATGAGACAAGGGGAGGGTGCTGGAGCCCAGGGGCCCTGACAAGCTTCAGTTTGTGGAAAAAGCTGAAATCAGGAGTTAATCCCTTGGCAAACTCAGCTTCAAAGAGAGAGAGCAAGGCGACATTGGGAGACTGACATGAAACCTGAGTATGCAAAGAATAGCTAGAGGATCCAAGGACCCCATCAGGTCTCCATCCCTTCTTTAGGTATCGAAATGCCACCATTAGAGGAAAATCTGAGTGACTGAGCAACTACTTAAAGAGAGTCAGCCTGGCAATAAAAGTTGATCTATAACAGACAGAATTTTTAAACTGAAAGGAGGTTGTTTAAACTGGAAGGGACTGAAATATTTTAACTGGAGAGAACAGCAGTGTAGTTGGGAGGAGAAAGACAAGACGTATTCATCTTACCCCTGAGGAAGTGTGGATAAGGTTGTCTCATTTTCAAGGTCAGAAGTGTAGTCTGCTGGATAGCAGAGGAGAAATCTAGCCAGGATTCTAAACAGAAGTTCCCAAGAACATGCTGCTTACGTGGGCGAGCAGGGTATAATTGTATGTTAGAATTAATATGGCAATACCCCAATTACTGCCCCCTTGAAATTCCTCTGGCATCTTTACCAACCTTGTGTTTATGTGCCATTCAAAAATAAGGGAAAAGAAAGTATTTTCAATTGTGAAATATTTCTGACAATGTAACTAATGTTCAAAACATAAAGTAGTCTGCCCAGTAATCTGTCTACAGAAACCTTATTTTATTGCTGGAATGAAAAACTATTAATCTCAAAATAGTCCCCCTAAATTCAACTCACTTTATCAATATGTAGGAGGGCCTGAATCTAACATGGGTCCAAATCTACAGTTCAGATGTGATAAGGGAGACGGCCCACAAAAAGGCTTTCACAGAGAGGAATCTAACAAACTTAGTAAGATAGGGTGGAACTACACTTTGTAGGAGAGTTGTATGAGCTTAGCCTTCCAGAAAGATTTGGTCATCAGTGGAGAAGGTGCAATTCCAAAGTCAGCAGTCTGTCACTGAGATCCCCTCAGCCCATGCCCTCAGTGACACAAGTCTACTTAGTAGGGTAGAGAGGGATGGGTGGAGAGAAATACAGTTATAAGTAAAACCATTACTTAGCAGACTAATAAAACTGGCTTTGTGTTTTGTACATTAGTTACATTGTCAGAAATGTTTGATAGTCATGCTAAGTTAAACAAGCCAATCCCCCCAAACCAAAGGCCAAATGTTTTCTCTGATATGCAGATAATGATCCATAATCAGAGGGAGTAGGGAAGAAAGAGGAACTTTGAATTGGGCAGAGGGGAGTGAGGGGAGGGGCGGGAATGTAGGGTTGGGAAGGATGGTGGAATGAGATGGATATTATTACCCTATATACATGTATGACTGCATGAACGGTGTGACTCTGCATCATGTGCAGTCAAAGAAATGAGAAGTTGTGCTCCATTTGTGTACAATGAGTTGAAATGCATTCTGCTGTCATGTATAACTAATTAGAACAAACAACAACAAAAACAGAGGTTGAGAAAAAGAAATGTTTGGTAGCAAGTAAACTGAAATAGGCAAAATATTTTTCTCAACAAATAAGAATAAAGTGGAAAGCTTTGGAACCAATTTTTAAAATATTATAAGCTTAAAGGAGGGAGAGAGGCAGATTCTCCACTTGCCTATAATCTTTAGAGAATCCAGAGCAACTGGCATTGCCAAAATGCATGAATATTGATACCATACATCAACAGCAGACAGCAGGATTCATTGATATGAAAGAGGAAGGGAGGGAAAGAAGGAACAAAAGAAGGAAAGGAGGAAGAGAGAAACATGGTAGTATTCCTATTATTCATTACCCAAGTCTTCTAAAATACTTAGGGAGATACTCACTCTATGGAGCAAAGGAGGAACTCTAATAGGAGAAAAGTAAAGGCCAATACACAGTTGTTAAATATGTATTTTAAGAAACTTTCCCTCTACATAACACTATTCACATTTGAAAGCAGAACATGTTGCAATCTCCCTCACGGATAGTGAAAGAGAGTAAGGGATAATGTGTAAACCTGTGTCAACCATTAGTGGTGGAGCACAGAGAGTAGAAATGGGACTTCACCCACTCAAATTCAGCAGAGAAAGTCAGAAAACTAAGATGGATAGCATGTTTCATTGTATATCCCCTACCCTAAAATTCTGTTCAATTTTCTACTGCTTAGAAATAACAAAGCCAATAACAGTAATGATAGTTATCTAACAGTCATGGAGAACTTATTATGCTCCCAGAATTGTGCAACCCTCTTTACCTATATTAATTCATACCATTTTTACCACTACCATTGACATAAGTATTCTAAATAAGCAGTTTCACATATGCAATTCACAGAGAAGATTCCGCTTGTAATTAAAGAAACTGGAATGAGAACCCAGAAGAGTATGAGCTCTTAACCCATATTGATTTTCATGCTAGTAAAATCAAAATTTAAAAATTAAAATGAAGCTTTTAAAAATATTTATTTTTTAGTTCTGGGTGGACACAATACCTTTATTTTATTTTTATGTGGTGCTGAGGATTGCATCCAGTGCCTCATGCATGCTAGGGGAGAGCTCTTTCTCTGAGCCACAACGCCAGCCCCTAAAATGACTTATTAAAAGCACATTCTAATCATATTTGCAGACTCTACAGAGTTTCCTAAGGCTACATAAATGCCTTATCTTCAGAATTATTAAACTTCATCCTCTAAAAATTGTTAAAGTATTTTAAAAATCAATTGTTTCAAGTTGTACCTGATATAATTATGCTTTTCCTGAGTGTTGTAATTTGTTTGCCATTATTCTACAGCAGTGATTCTCAGTGAAGGTGGTTTCACCTCTCAGGGGTCATTTGGCAATTTCTGGATACATTTTTTGTTGTTATGACTGAGCCAGGAGGTGTGCTACTGGTTTCTGGGCGAAAGCCAGGAATCATGCTAAAATATGACCTGCAACAAGACAACCCCCAGGACAAAGAATTGTCTGATTCAAAATGTCAGTAATGCCCAAGTTGAGGAATCCTGCCCTAGAAACACTGAGAAAGATATAAATAAGAGTGCTGCCTTCCCTATATTGGCTGCTGGAAATACCAAAGCCAAAAATGGTAAAATGGTAACTACATGTACTTTATGTACGATCTTCATTCCTGGATCACTGTATTTTCATCTTCAGATAATTACTACTCTTTATTTAAATTGTAAATAGCTATGCTTGTTTGTTTTGGAGTCCTTTATTTGTTATTTAAATTCTTTTACCATAGGAATTAAAGGAAAAACAGTTATGTGCCAAACAATGGTGTTTTGGTCAATGACAGCATCTATGTCAGTGGTCCCATAGGATTATAATGGAGCAGAAAAATTCCTATCGCTTAGTAACACTGTAATCATCATCATGTCATAGCAAATATGTGACTAATGTGTTCATGACAATGCAGTTACACAAACCTACTGTGCTGTCAATCATGCGAAAGCATAGCACATTGAATGCTCTACAGTACCTACACTTGATAATGAGAATAAATGATTATGTTACTGATTTATGAACTTACTAAACTACACATTTTTGTTATTTTAGAGTCCTCACATTTATATTAAAATAAGTTTACTGTAAAAAAAAAAAGTCTGCTGTGTTATGCAGGCAGGGACCTCATTTACCTTGTTTATCACATCTCTTCACTGCACCCCAAGGCCATCCTGAGTGATCTACCTATGCTATGTAGATTTGCGTAAATAGACACTACTATGATGTTTGCACAGAGACAAGATCACATAACTAGGCAGATGCATTGTTCATAACATACCCTCATTGTTAAGCCATGCATGACTGTATAGAGCAAGATGGAAGAAAAAGCAAAAATGGAAATCCAAGAGGATGCCCAGAAGGTGTGGAGGAGAGGAGAGAGTGGGAACGTCATTACCCAAGTCTTCTAAAATACTTAGGTACTCTCTCTGCAGAGCAAAGGAGGAACTCTAATAGGAGAAAAGTAAAGGCCAATACATAGTTGTTAAATATCTATTTTAAGAAACTTTCCCTCTACATAATACCATTCACATCTGAAAGCAGAACATGTTGCAATCTCCCTTATGGATAATGAAAGAAGGTAAGGGATAATGTGTAAACCTGTGTCAACCATTAGTGGAGGAGCACAGAGAGTAGAAGTGGAGAAAAGTACTTTCTATTTTTATTGTTACTTTTTAAAAAATTTTGTTCTTTTCAGATAAACATGACAGTAGAGTATATTCTGACATATTTATACAAACATGCAATAATTCTTATTCTCTTTGGGATCCCAGTCTTATAGTGTGCATGATGTGGAGATTCATTGTGGTGGATTCATATATGTACATAGGAAGTTGTGTTAGATATTCCACTGCCTTTCCTATTCCTGTCGCCCCTTCCTCCCCTTCATTCCTCTTTGTCTAATCTAGTGAACTTCTATCCTCCCACCCTTTTTTATGTGTTAACACCCACATGTCAGAGAGAATTTTCAACCTGTGGTTTTGGGGATTGGTTTATTTTATTTAGCATAATAGTCTCTAGATTCTTCTATTTACTGGCAAATGTCATAAAGTCACTTTTCTTTATGGCCGAGTAATATTCCATTGTGCATATATACCACATTTTCTTTATCCATTCATCTGTTGAAGGGTATTTAGGTTGGTTCCATACTTTAGCTATTGAGAATTAGCTGCCATAAACATTGATGTGGCTGCATCACTGTAGTGTGATGATTTTAAGTCTTGTAGAAATTGTGCTTCTTGTCTTGCTTTTTATTTGGAATATGACCAAACATCATTTATAGCAACACTGTCTTTCTCCCGAATTTATCTAAATAATTCTGTCAGCTGAAGAGTCAATGCTGCTATTAACCTAATCTTTTATTTATTTATTTAGGTATGAGGGATTTAACCCAGGGGCACTTAACAACTGAGCCATATCCCCAGCCCTTTTTATTTTTCATTTTGAGACAGGATCTTCCTAAGTTGCTTATGGCTTCGCTTAGTTCCTTAGGCTGGCTTTGAACTTGCCATCCTCCTGCCTCAGCTTCCTGAGACGCTGGGATTAAGGGCATGCACCACCATGCCTGACTTTGCTATCAACCTATTCTTAAGCATGGTTCTTCCCTCAGTTTCACAAATGTTAGTGACAGAGCCAGTAAAAACTTTTTGTGGTTTTTCCCATTTTTTGCTTCAGCCTCACCTTATATATATATATCCTTAACACATCAAAAGAAAGTCTGCAACTCATGTTAATGATTTAAAAAAAGAAATAATTATACATCATCAGTGGCAAAATAAAAGATCAAAGGACATCATATAAATATGGGCATCTCTACAAAACAAACAAGAACAAGAACATAGACAACTTCCACCTACTAAAAGTAGGGTCCTTGAGTAGCAGTTGTTCCTGAAAACCTTGGTTTGGCCCTGCTCATTGGCAGACAGGGACAGCACAGAGAGCCTGCTGCCTTTGTGCAGCCCTGATTCATTGTGTTGCATGAATATGTGAGCACCATTTTTGCATATACTAATCCTCCCAATTGCTCACTTCCTTTGAAACAGATTCTGAGCAGCTGAGAGATGGGTATAACATTTCAAAAACCATCATTTTCACAGTTTGTTCATTCCACTGTAAATTAGGATTTTTAAAATGGTAAAAATCCAGGGCCAACTCAGGATTTTGCAAGAACACAGATATTTCCTGCATGCTCTATTATCCAGAGGCCTCTGTGCTTTTGGAAACCTTTAGGGCAAGCCCTTGGTGGCCTTCAGTAGTTCTTTGTTTTGGTTTTCTTGTTTTTTGTTTTTTTTTAAATTGTTTATTCTGAATTTGACCACATAAAAAAAATGGACAAGAAAATAAAAGTGTGACTAGAAGTTTACAAAATGATCAGAGTTTCCAGTAAGTTAATTGTCCATAAATGTGTCACTGGACAATATCCATTATGTTAATTTATATTTCAAAAAATAATAATAACAACTGCAAGTTTCTCCCCTAAGATATTTCCTCAGATCTGGAACTGAAATAATTTAAGTGTTAACAATTGTATGACGAATTTTCTTGATGTTAAAGAGATGGGTTGACAAATTAGACATATTTGGACCAAGCAGAGTTCCTGAACAGGGACAAGGTATTAAAAAAATTGGAGAGACTTGCATATAGAGGGGTGTAGATTAGGGCTAAAGGTGTTTGGATGACTCCCAAGGCCAGCCTGGTAACATACTGTGACATAATGTAAGGTAAATGGCAGAGGCATAGGGTGGGGATGGGGGTCCTCTGGTTGGAACTGTGGTTGAATAGAATGTCTTTGCCCTGTCTAAAAGGGCAGGGTCTACACAGTTTCAATCACTTTTTGTCATAAGGAAATGATGGAATGATATTTTATTAGTAGTCCTAAATATAGTGTTCTAAGGTGCAACATTTCAATATTTAATATTGATAAAGAATTCACATTTTAAAAAATCTTAGACTAGGCTAAAATAAACCTATCTGTGCTGAAGGCTGTCCCTGGCCTGCCAGTGTGTAACTTCTGCTATCCAAGGTGTTTTAAAATAATAATAATAAAAAAATGTTTCTGTGGTGCTGAGGATCAAACCAAGGGTCTTGTGCAAACTAGGCAAGTGCTCTATCATTAAACTACAGCCCCAGACCGTGGAATGATTTATTCTTACACACAGTTTGAAAATTCTAGAGCAGGGAAGGCAAAACCATGTCTCAGAGGAACTAGCTGAGCTGACGCTTTGTGTGGTCACCATCAAAACTTAACCCAAGGAGACTTCTTCCAGTTGGGCACTTGGGAAGTCTAACCAGTCTAACTCTTAAGAACGAGCATTCATGAAGGATTCCAGCCTCTGCCTAAGGATAAGAATAGAGAATGCTCTACTGAATCTAATGAAAAATGACTAGGGTTATTTTTTACTATGTCTCTTTTGTATCTCATTTTTAGTCATTTGTATTTATTGCATCTTACAAATGTATTGTTTTGTAATGTGACAGATGGGAAATAAAACATGAGTAAACAAAACCTTTTCCTTTGCACATAATTTGAGAAGCATTAATTTCACTGAGAAAGGATTTTACTTGCAAATTGTACAAAGAAAGAACTCAATCTGGGAAAAAGGGATACAAAGAAAGGTGAAGCCACAGCAAGACTGGAAAGGTGTTTTAGGCATTTTGATTTCCAAGTTAGCCTTACCAAGCGAAGTTGTACTAAGAAAGAATGGCTTCCAATAATTTACCTGGTAGTAATCTCTATCTGGAGCTTTCCACTATCCCTGGATTTGGAGAATTTGTCAGTTTCACTTTTACTTTTACCAGATGTGACAAGGAACCAATCTTTGGGCAAAGCTTCCTCTGATTCTAGGTGGTGGCACTGGCAAGGGGATCATCCCCATTTAGGACAATAGCACTTATCAATTGTGTTGAAAACCAGGACATCCACTTGCAAACTATTCAGACTTGGTTAAGTTTATTAATGGATTCAAATTCTGCCCCCTCCATGAAGATAATACCATCTTTCTCATAGGATTATTGTTAGCATTCAATTAGTCAATGCATATGGAGTGCTTCACATAGTACAACTCAATGCCGAAATAGTAAGCTCGCAATAAACGTTAAACAAGGAGAAAAAAAAAAAATCCCAGAGTTCTGGTTCTAACATTACTTTCTATTTAGCAGCACATCAAAGAACAAAAATCATCTGTGATAATGCTGGAAGCCAGAAACTACCTCCAATCAGACAGCTACATTTTTTTAAGCAACATATGGATCTAGTTCAACTGGAGTTTCCTGAATGAACGTGGGCCTTTGCAGACTCTGCCAAGCACATGCAGCAAAGCTCAATCACTGGCACTTGAAACAAAGCTAATGCTCTGAAAAGCCGCACATGATAGAGATTAAGCTACCTGTCCTCAAAGTGGATGTGAAGGTATTTAAAATGGAAAGGGAATGACTGAGAAGCAAAGGAATTTAGGCACAGTCTCCTTTGTATAATCTAAACGCAGCTTGTTGATTTCTTTCGGAAATATTCCCAGAGTTAAATATAATACCATTGTGCCCATTAACAAAACAGATTTCATATGCACTGTACATGGTTAACGCGGTACATGACTCTTGCTCAGATGCCTTGAACATTTCACCCTGAAAGTTGGGAAATAAAACTCCTCACCCAATACTAAGCAGTTTAGTAAGCTCTTGCTGCTATGCTCTGCTTCTAGGGCCACAGGGCATTTTTGAATAATTGAGTTTAAGCTTAAATAATGATCAGATGCCCCTAGAAACCTACTGACAGACACCAGACTCAACAAAGAAACAGAGGTTTTTCATCACAGTATTGATTCAGCGCCATTGTAGGCATGTTGTATAAAAATTCACTGTAAAAGAAATTCCATTTTTAAGTTTTGCATTGCATTAGGTAAAGTGTACTTTTTAAAGAATCATCTATTGTGGGTCAAATACTTCTGTATACAGCATCTTGATTTGGTAACATAGAAAGTAGTTCATATTTTTAAAAAAATCACTGAAATCATTCTTACTTGCCTTAATGACTACAATTTTATTTTTATTTTTTTTTCTGACTAGCTTACTCTGTTTTAAGCCCCATACATTGTGTAAAGGGACAACTGAAAGCCAAATTTCTTATTTGTTGGTTTTGAGAACTGGTATTATTACCTTTTCCCACTTCAGAGGTATTTGAGCATCTCAGTATTTTTCTCTCCTCAATTCTCTATTTTTAAGGCTAGAAGTGAGGTTTCTAATAGATATGTTGTTTCTGAACATGGAGATTAGAGAACATGGGAAGAGTGAAATTCAGAGGGAAAAATATCAAACTTATTAGTAGATTCAGTGGAAAAGGTAATGAAGACTTATGCATTGTCCAAAGATAGCAAAAAGCAAATAACTTCAGTCAGCATTTAAAGAAAGATGTAGGCACTGAGATTGAGGCCCTGCATAACAACTGGGCACCTTTAAGCATTTTAAAAAACGTTACCCATAGCTTCCTCTTATCATAGTCGAATAAGTGCATTATTGCTTTCACAAAAGAAGAAACTGAGTTTTCAAGAGGTTAAGGAACTTAACCAAAGTTAAATAGTTGATAAAGAAAAAAGCTGAAATTTCAACCAAATTTACCCCTGGACATTGATATTGTTATAGTTGTGAAGCCCTAAACACCAACGTAGTTCTATTTGGAGATAGTGCCTTTAAAGAAGTCATTAAGTTTAAAGGAAACCTTAAGAGTAGAGCTTTAAAACTAAATGACTGATGTCCTTATAAGAAGAAAAAAAGAAACCAGGAATGCAGATTTATTATGAAGAGGCTCTCTGAGGACACAACAAGAAGACAGCCATCTGCAAACCAAGGGCAGGAGCCTTAGGAGAAACCAAATCTGCCAACACCAAGATCTTGGACATTTAGTCTCCAGAACTGTGAAAAAAAATAAGTTTCTCTTTAAGCCACCCTGACCATGTTATTTTGTTATGGCAGTCCAAGATACACCACAAATATGGTGATCTTTAAGAAGGTTTTAAAATCCTTTAAAAATTGTTTTATATTGTTTGTTCTATAGTACTCTTCATTTTTATTTTATTTTTTTTGTAGTTGTAGATAGATACAATACCTCTATTTTATTTATTTATCTTTATGTGGTGCTAAGGATGGAAACCAGAGCCTCACATGTGCTAGGCAAGCACTCCACCACTGAGCCACAACCCCAGACCCTATAGTACTCTTCTTGATGATAAGCCATGAGAGCTAGAGTAAGTGCCATAGGTGTAGGGATATGGTATCTGTTTTTACACTGTATCTTCAGGGTTTGAAACATAATAGCAATGGATGTTTAATAAATTCTGTTAAGAGAATGAATTAGAGACCAAGAACACATTAATCCTATAGTCATACTTTTCCAGACAGTGTTTATAAATGTTGCTAAAATTTAAAATGCAATATAAAATCCCTCTCCTACTCAGGTCCTGCAATACATATAGGACTGTGAAGAGTCTTCTCTCCTCTTCAGGCAGCCCCATCCCTAGACTCCCAGCTCTCATTGCCCATATTTGATGCCTCCTTTGATGCATCATCTTGCAACATGGCTCTTAACTAAATCATCCACCAACACCTGCAGTGTGCCCCAATACCCTGGACCTCTATCACCATAGAGCATCTCCACCTCTTATAGAAACTCCACTACACATTAACTATTTGCTCAAAGAAAACAGATGACTGAAGACTTATATCAGTTAAATTCTCTATGACAAACTAATGGGAGCCCGCTAACTGATCTTCCAAGAAAAATTAATTTAAAAAAATCTGTTTTAAAATTAGATTATGTGAAATCTGATTATCAGAGAGGACACTAAATCACCTTCCATTTGTCACCTTATTTCACAGACACAGAAACTGAGGCCCATAGGCCTCATTGTCTTACAGGATCTGGCCCCTCAGTGTGGTCCACAGTGAGTAGCACTAACATCACCTGAGTGCTTATGAGGAATGCACACTCTCAGGCCCCATTCAGGCCTTTTGAACTGGTCTGTGCACATTCGAGCTGGAAAACCACTTTTGAAGCAGTGACAGTGTGAAGATTTGAATCCAGTTTTTTTTTTTTTTCACAACTAAATCAAGGTTCTTTGCCCTGTGCATCATTACTGGGGTTTCTGAAAGCACTGTAACCCCCAGTGTATAGCACTCCCCATGGTGCCATGATTTGAATGATAAACAAGATGTTGGGTAGGTAGGCCAGGTGAGACCTCAGGGTTGCAGAGCAGCCCATTTACTTTCTGCAGAACTGGACCTAATCAAGGCTCCCCTGTCCCACTGCCTGTAGTAAATCAGTGCCCATTTCCACATACAGCTGCCATTGATAACCTATATCATCCCATTTGATTCACCATCATTTAATAAGGGATACTTGTTTAGTTCTACTTCTTAGATGAAGAAACTGGAGCTCAAATAAGTGAAATAAAAATCATCAGAGCCTTTGTATTACTGGTTTCTTAGATTCCAGCTGGGAAGAGGGACACATACCCTAAAATCATAAAATCACTCAGAGCATTTCTCCAGACACTTAGGTGTCAACACTTTAAAACCTCCTGAGAGCTCTCTAAAGTTTTGGGTGATTGTCATTTTCTATTCTGTAGAACAATGCTGAGAGTCAAACTTCTGGGCTGAGGACCTCTCATGTTCTTTATTGCAATCTTCTTCAATCATCTCTTCAGCCTATAATAATGGGTACCCTCTCTTCTCATGAGACACAACATGCCATCTCCTTAAATGTATATATTCATTTCATGTTAGTTGTTCTGCTGAAAACCTGAGACCCTTGAAATGGAGCTGGGATGGATTTATGATGACAATAGGTGGGTAAACCCACATGCTTTCTCTCTTTTGTTCAACACTGGGAGGAAGACATGAATGACAGCTCATTCCCTTGGGATCACTTATAGGTTATAATGCCCACACCTTAGCTTCTTTAGTCATGGTAAGATGAAAAAGAAACAGAGTAGCTACAGGGAAGACCTTCAGATTCCAAATAAAACCATGGATATGATGAATGAAGACTGTGACTGATATTCCATATGGAAAGAAGGCGTGAACTATTCACACGGCAGCTGGAGGAGACAAGGGGCACATGGAGTGTGTTAATACTCTGCCACAAGCCGTTCCCAGTATGATCGACTGCTTTCTGGAAGCTCCATTGACCTTGCATGTGCAATTTCTACTCACTCTTCATCTTCAGAAAAATGTCCCTTTGCTATTTACTTGCCAGTAACAAGAAGAAGTAGTGAAATATGTTTATTCTGGCAAAAATGCTACATCATGAGACTCTTAGGACATTGACATAAGATACTAGTTCACTCACAGATTTGACAAGTCATATACAGATTCCTGTGGGCTACATGGCCAGTCAAGGAATTTGAGTCCCTATTCTTATTCAGTTTCAGTGAGTTCAGACCTACCAAGACTCAGTTAGAAATAGAGCCAAGTAATTTCATTTTAGTATTTTCCTATTGCTTCTTCATTTAATCTGATGTACATTCTGCATAAAGGGTACTTCATATTATTATTCACTAGACAGGGCATACTAGAGCCCTGTTTTTATAGGGAGAAGCTTAATAAAATTTAGTCTGACTCAGTAGGTGTATGAAATGAGATTTTAACTCATCTCACAGTGGTTTGGTCCAAAGCAGAGATGCTAGGCACAGATGTGTAATTTTTTTTACCCCAAATTGATGATGTTTGAGTGCTTAGATTTAACACTTCATAGGAATTTCAATAAAAAGGAGTATGCTCTTGGCAAAAGAATTAAGTGTGCTTTCTTGTGGCTAGGGCTGTTCTCATTTAGGAAGGGAGTGTTGACACTCATGTGAGGTTGGAATTATTTGAGCTTTGAGTGCACAGTCTTGTGGTTAAGAGCTTGGAAATCAAGCATCTCTACCCACCAGCACCTACTAATTGTGTGACTTGAACAAGTTGCCATTCTGAGCTTCAGTTGCCCTTTCTGTAGAAAAGTTAGCCTTAGTATTTCTTTAGTAATAAGAACCTTGGGATTATTATGAAGATTAAAAGAGATTGAGGTAGGTTTTCACTGGAAATAGAGAATGGCTACTATTTTCTGTAAGACTTTGAATCAGTACAGTTTTTTTTTTTTCTGAAACTAATAGAATATATTTCAAAGGATTCTCTAGGTCCTGCTTACTCCAGAGAATCTTACCTTTCCCATTAGGACAATGTCATCATTAAAACCAATATTCTGGATACCACTAAGGTCAAAATTAAGGGTTATTATTTTATTTAGTTAGAGTACAGTCCTAAACAACTGAGTCAAAATGTTTGTTGATATGGTCTCACTTATTATTTAGGATACTGAGGATTAGATATCAATAGTTGATAATAAAATATATTTCTCAAATTTAGACACCAAAATTTGCATTCCTTTCACTATATACAAGAAACACAAAATGTGATGCAAGAAGATTGAGAACTCATTATCCTTTGGTTAATGCACTAACCAAATGGCATCAACCAGTCAGTTATCCTGGATCTTGTAGCTCAGATATAAAGAATTCTTTATCTATATCTATATCTGAGACAACTGAGGCCAAAACATAGGCATGTCATTCAAAGAGACACTAAAATGCAGGTACAAAGGCACTGGGAAATGTCATATACATGTCAGGGCATTTTCATAAACTTGAAAATGGGCAGGTATTAGAGTAGTCTAATTTTAGATGCTGCACCATTTAAACAGGAAAGTAGGTCCAAATATCATCCTTAAGGACTGGGAGCCCAAAAGTGTACGGAGCTGCTAAGATGTAGATCCACTCAGACAAGCATCTCCAAGCCCAGAGACTGCCACTGAGTCCCAGGTCTTTGAGTATAAAGATAAGTGTGCCCTTACCATCCCCCCTCCTCCAGACATCCAAGGCCAGACTTTAAGAGAGATCTCTGGATCTCAGAATGAGCCTGTACCTACAACTTGACCCTTCACCACTCCTGCCACACCTCAATCCAGAGGTCAAAAGAAAGTCCAGGTTCTCTCTTCTGGAAAGAACAGCCCTACCTCCAGTTGTCCATGCCTTCATGGCAGAGAATGGGGATGGGGCACCAGAACTCTGAGCTGACTTGGCAGCCCTCTCCCCACTCGCTGAATTTTCCTGGTTCCTCACCACTCTCAGTACAAATCTCATTATTCTCTGTACTCCTCTTCAGTCAGTCACCACAAAAATCTAGGACTCCCCAGTCACTCACACCCATTGATTTTAATCTCAAAAATGCAATACTTCCCACTGACATCAGTTCCATCCCCAGCCCTGCAAGACTCCATATGCACTCTTTGCTTTCTTTTCTCCATAACATTCACCAACACACAAACACACATACAGGTTAAACTCACGCATATTTTTTTTTAATCTTTCTCCCCCAGTAGAGTATAAACTTCACCAGGATATTTACTATTTTAATTTTGTATTTTAAAAGAAACACAAAATATTGTTTTATATTAACAATGTTTTGGTCAAAATACTTCACAAACACAAATCCAACAGTGATATGTCAGTACTATGTGTTGGGTATAGGCTTGTCACAGGGATATCTGAATCTGCAAATTTTCAGGGTAGAAAAATGACAAGGGGAAAATACAAGTACAGTTTTTTCATGTCAAAATGAAAAGCTGAGCTGGGGCTCAGTTTACCTGCATTTCAGACCTAGATTCCTTTTTTCTAGGTAGTGCCATATTCTTTGTCTTCTCCAAATTTTTATTTGACCTAATGTCTTACATTTTCTTGACAGTCAGAAGTAGCAATCAGTAGATGACTGCACATTTAAATTTAGCCAAGTATCTTTTAATTTCTCTGAATTTTTATTGCAAAGAACCATAAAACTTCTAAGGTAGATAGAATCTTACAATTCATCAAATCTACTTACCTTCAGCTACCTAAGAGTCTAAGGCTCAATTTCTCTTGGTCTCAATGTTTACAATCAAGGCACATATGAAACTGGGGATAATTCTCATGGGACAAAAATTATAGAAAAAGAAACTCTAGAAATGGATCTGTTTTCTTCCTCCCTGATATCCTGTTACTGACATTACTTTGGTTTACATAGTCTGTGTGTGTGTGTGTGTGTGTGTGTGTCTATAGGTGACGTGGTACCAAAAACACAAAAACCACATATGTAAAGCTTTGATGATGGTATTTTCCAGCCATCCTATTTTGTTGACAACCAAAGAACTTTCATAGCTTTTTGATATTCATGTTTATTTTAAAAAAGAAAATGAAGTATTCTTATTTCAGAATGCATCCTCTTGCACTTAGCTTTAATGTCAAAGCAACTGAAAGAATTTAATCACAGATGGGATGCTACAGCTAAGTGAATTAAGGAGGAAGTTAAGGTTTTCATTTCTAATTTTCCTCTTCCTGCAATGGACATCAGATGCTTAATGGTTCTACAAAATATCACATTTTGTAGTAAACACAGAGTAATGTATACATGTTTATCTCTGCTCAGAGTGTTGTCTATATTCCTACCACTATTATTCAGTATTTAATTAGCATAATCTGTGCAATACTGGAAACTTCTTTTGTTTCCTAGAAGGAATTCCTTGGCTCCAATAATTCTTGGTGCTATATTTTCCAAGTCTAGAGCAACATAATCTTTTTGTGGAATCCATAGAATGAAACAAAACTCTCAAAACAATTTCATTAAGGCAGCTTATCAGTTTTACTTTTTCCAGGTGCTGTGGGGTGTTCCTGTTAGTATCATTTACATCAAGTTTAAAGCTAATGAAAATCCAAATACAATTAGGAGGGGAGATGGGGAAAAGAGATTCCAAATGAGGGTGGATCCTCTCCTTGTGCTGGAAGGAAGAGGACTGTGATGCCTCTTTGATAGTGGCAGCAGAGGAAATGAAGCACTGATTGCAAGCCAGGTTTGAGCGGAACATTAATATGAAGGAAATCAACATCATCCTGATTACTTCATGTGAGAAACAGATGCCGACCCCCTCCCCTTTCTGCTGATGTAACAAAAGGCATTGTGTCTACTCAGGGTAATTGGGTGGGAATAACACACGATGAAATCTAGTTATGATAAAAGAAAAAGGGTCCTGAGTCAATACGAAGACCTTAGGAACATCCAAAGTCTGGGCAAAAACCTTAAGTGGTGTACTTTACAGGGGGTGGGGGAGTAGGCGATTTCTCTACCAATTGGCAACAGTGTAGTACAACTATAAATAATATAGTGTATCATTCTGGCCTCAGCAGTTAATGCCTGGCTGCCTTACTTTAATCCACACTCATAACCAACCCTCCATGTGCTACACACATAAACTCAGTCATTATTAAGTGTTCTTGACTCGAAGTATTCTTGAAGATTTAGTTTATGACTGCTTGAGTGCCCCCAAGCCCCTCTTCATCCTTTTCTATTTGGAAGGCCTTTCCTTTGTGCTCCAATAACATGACATTTGTCCAAATCAGCCCAATGGGTAGGCCCTGAGCATCTAAGAACAGCAGCCTTGACTCATTCGTCTTTGCATCCCTGCACCTTGCCTAATCATTGGCAATAAGTCTGGCCTTACTTTTCCCAGCCCTTCACTCCTCATCGAATGGCATAAATCATACTTTCTAAAACATTGGTATTGTTTTAAAGAAGATCTTCCATGTTTGTCAACTTTCCATTGCTATGACCAAAATATGGACAAAATTAATTTAAATGAGAAAATATTTATTTTGGGCCACACACAGTCTTAGAGGTTTCAGTCCATGGTTGGCCAGCTCTATTACTTTGGGCCTGACTTGAAGCAGATCATCATGGCAGAAGGGCATGATGAAGGGCATGGCAGCCAGGAAACAGAGAGAGGGGGTGGGCAGAGAGAAAGGGACCAGAGACAAGAAATGCCCTTCCAGAACATGTTTCCTGTGACTCACTTCCTCCAAAAAGGCACCACCTCCTAAAGTTTCTGCCACCTCTCAGCAATGTCATCAAATTATTAATTCCACAATGGATTGACCACTGATGAGGTCAGAGCCCTCATGATCCCTGAAATCCCTGCCTCTGAACATTGCTGCATTGGGGACCAGGTCTTTAATACATGAAACTTTAGGGGACATTCTAGATCCAAACTGTAATGCTATCCTAAATTACAGTAGTAAAATACATTTCAACAAAATCTTTCTATTACATTGAATTTAACTATATGTCCATAGATTTTGTCTTAAGTCACTCTCTAGTATTAGAATTAAAAAAAAAAAATCAGAGCAGTTCTTTAAATGGTTTTCCATGGAACTGTTTCCTGTTTCTAAATAACTATTTTTTTTTTTTTTTGGTACTATGGGCTGAACCCAGGGCTGCTTAACCACTGAGCCACATCTCCAGCCCTTTTAAAAAATATTTTATTGAGAGACAGGTTCTCACTGAGTTGATTAGTGCCAGGTTTGAACTCATAATCCTCCTGCCTCACCCTCCCAACCCACTGGGATTACAGTGTGTGCCATCACTCCTGGCTCTAAATAACTATTTTTGAGTAATAGTTCTAAGTAACTCTTGGGGAGAATAAATGTGGAGGATCAATGTTGTATAATATATAGTAAAAAAAAAACAATATAAATGTATAAACATGGTATAAAATAACAGAATTTTCTTCTGAATTCATATGTATTTAAAATATTTTTGTGCATATATATACACATAGGTAAATTTATATATCAGAAGGAAAAGCTTACATATTAATTCTGACAGGGTGAAAGAAAATGTAAGATATTTCATCTGAATGTGCCTCCTCGACAGTAGGTATTGTGAGCATGTACCCGAGAGATCTTCAGAAAACCTCTGAGCAACTGCAAAGAGCCTTGAATCATACACCCCCAATAATCACTTGATCCTTTGCCCGATGTCCCCCTCCCCCAAACACAAAAAAAGACATTTTAAATCCATGCAAGAGTGTGAGATGTAGGTGTAATCAAATAGAATATGGGCAAAGTATAAATTTGTAACATGAAGCTGATTTTGTGTTCATAGACTCATCAAGCTGCTGCTGTAAACGGTGCTTTGGTTTTTGGCCCAACTTTGACCGGTCGGGTAGGCCCAGATTCTGCCCAGGCTCTGCAACTCCTCAACCCTTCTAGAGAATTGTTTCACCTCTTCACAGCTCCTCCTCTTCTAATCAAGGGTCTGACACTGCCCATTGACCACATTTATTTTTCTGCCTTTTGGCACTGGGAGTTTGTCTGTTGCAGGATAAAAGTGGAATTCTCTGCTGTCTGCAGGGCTTTCCCCAGGGAACAGAGCATGAAACCCAAACTTATATAAAATCATATCCTGTTTGCAAACATCATATTCCCTTTGCTTCGCACTAATCTGGTCCTATAAACCCCAGCACAGCTTGAGAGCCCATTCCTCATCTAAACAAATGCCATAAGCCCCTTTATACTTTTACAACCATGTCAAAAAATAATATTGCCTGCCAATAGTGATGTGATTGGAGTTGCCTCCTCCGAGCCATAAAAGAAGCGCAGAGTCTGTTATCAATTTCTCTAAATGTATCAGGGGAATTATGGGTCGATTCAGTTCCAAGTTATAAATGACAACTCAAAAGCCGCAGAAGCGTTTGAAGCTGGGAGCTGATGACGACATTATCATAAAAGCCTGCTCGTCCTTGCTTTTGTGGGTTTTTTTGTGGCCTATCAAGTGAAAAAGGGAGAATAAGGCTGAGAAATGACTTCAAGATTTCTTCACACAGCAGCAGGTCACATGGTCAGGAAAATGATCACTATTTTTAGCGATATACCCTGAGGAGTACGCACTAGCTTGGTCCTGAACTGGTTTTGTTTCCAAAGTTCCTTAGTTATCTATTTCCTTATACAATGACCAAGTCCTGGGTTTTGGTAAAATGCTCTTTTCAACTGGCATATATTCTTATAGATCAATCACATCATTAGAAATGAGTCATGCCATAGTAACTAAATTAAAATGAGATGCAAAAAGGAATTCGAAGATCTTGAGATTATTCATAAAATGCAATTCTGGACAGCATAATTTAAGGCACCTTAAATATCATTTTCCCACTGAGTTGTTTGACCAACACTCCAATACCACAAGCAATTGGGGGTAGGGAATTTAATAAGTAGAGGATTTTGATTTTATAATGTTCTAAGATATCTCCAAAACCAATGAACCCATCAGCATTCAGTAGCTATATGTTAAACCACTCTATAATGAAGTTATATATCCTAAATAATGTGACTTCACTTTAATAGTTGGAAATCACTGAGCATTTTGGAGTTAAACCAATGGGTCTATTTTTAGATTGTTTAAATGAGGAAAGTATCTTAAACAAAAGGCAATTTCAGTAGTTTCCAAGCTTCCAGGTTACCCCCATGATGCTAAATCAGATCACTCCAAGTTCATACTTGGTATTTTGCATAGTTAATGTGTCTAGGATTGTTCTTGAGGTGAAAATTTAGACTGGTTCAAATGCAAAGGACCCAGAGTTTCTCCTAGCACTTGTGTCAAAATCAAAGATCTGAGAAAACAAGATCTGAACTGATAAGATTATGACTTAGTTTCTGAAAACAAAAACACAAAAAGAATGAATCCAATTGGTTTGCTAGAGCATCAGCAAGTGGGAGTTTATATGCACACTTGTGTTCACCCATCCTCCCAGTCATGCATAAATTCCCCAGAAGACATAGAGACTATTTCAATAAGCAAAATGCCCTTCTTTAGCCTTCTCCAGCCCTGAGACAGCCAATCTCATCCAGGCCTCCTGCCCCAGAAGTTACCATGTTACATGTTTAGAGCAGGTGAATAGAGGTACTTTGTGTTCAAGGGATGGTGAGTCAGTGGCACATCCCAGCTCAGATTTGGAGGATGAGTCCTAGGGAGTTGTCCTCAGTTCTACTCTGGGTCATGAATTCAATGTACTTGTAAAGGACTGGGGTTTGACACTCACCATTCTTTTAATGACTTTGATGTCCTCCCCATCACTGTTCCCATGAAGTCATCATTTACTTTGTTTAATTCTTTGCCTCATTTGCAGGTTAAAAAGCTCTTCTCTTAAAATAGTCACTTGGGGTGTGAGAAAATAAGCTCAAAAATCAATGAACTCCTTTGAAAAATCAGTTTATCCTTTGAATTTAAGAATGAGTTTGCAAGGTCCCACAGGAGATTTGCTAAAATGAGCAAGGATTAATGTGGAGTGGTGATAGTTCTGTGTCAAAGGTCAAAAAGCAAAAGTCACTGGTGAGCTGCCATAAGGAGCCATGCTACCTTAGCAACACCGAAATGCTGCTAGGCTGAAGGTGGGGTTGGGGCTGCGGCTCACTGTTAAAGACTTAAAACAAGATCTTTCAGAATGCTTTCACATGAACATACACAGCATTCCCATACTTTCAGCTTTTCACCCTTTTCTGTGGGACATGAGGAGAGTAATTTCTCTGAGCATTTAGTCTCTCATCTGCAAAATGGCATAATTAATAAAAAAGTGGCCATCACACTGGCTTCCTGAAATTCAGTTGTGCATTGATAAAGTATGAAATCCAAATGGATATCCTTATTTTCGGGGCGGGGGGAGGGCAGAATCATAGGCAAAGGAACACAGAGATATTCCTTATTAAGTCTGGCATCATTAAAATGATAGAATGAGGGCTGGGGTTGTAGTACTGTGGTGGAGCGCTTGCCTAGCCTGTATGAGGCACTGGGTTCAATCCTCAGCATCACCTAAAAATAATGGTCCATCAACAACTAAAAAATGTTTTAAAAAAGAGTAGAATGAATAAAAACTATGTGGGATTTTCCTGTATAAATTTTAGTTATAACTAATGACTGTCTAAAATATGATCCATAAACAAATAGGTTTGTTCTCTCTTTTCAGTATCCAAGTAACCTCATTGATTTAAATACTTTAGTCCATAGAGGTCTGACCTAGAATTGTGTGGTCCTAACATAACTGAGCATTTAGTTCTATGTTACTGGTAAGGGTTAACTTTAAATAGATTGCAGGTTATAGAGTTTGTTCTAATCATCTACAAAAATGTAGACATTTTTCTTCCTATGTTGCTGGATTCAAACAAATTTGTCCTTGAAATGTGGTATAAATATCCTGGGTCAAAAGGCTTTGTTAATTATTGAAGACAAAAAAATGGCCCCAAGGGGTTCACAAACAAATGCCCCATAATGCAAAGCACTTTGTGAAGTTTGTGCCATTTTCATCAGGAATATAATGTATGTGCATAGTTAGTGTGATTCTATTGAAAACTGAATTCCACTGCAAAACTGTGTTAAAACTTCTTGCATTAACTTTTCTCCAGCTATGTGAAAGTCCAGCAACACTGTCTTCATGAGTGTGTGGCCGTCACACAGAAACTTAAAGTTTGAAGGCCCTCAAATTCCGTTTAGTTCTGTTGCCACCATCTTGAAGTGCTATTTAAGTTTTTAACAAGTGGCTTTGCATTTGGCAATTAGCTCTGAAAATTATACCACTAATTCTGAAGTACAATATAAGCTTTACTGGAAAAAAAAAGTCTTAAAGGTAATTTTATAGATAAATCAAAGGAGATATTTAAGTTTCTGTTATTTAAAAAGCAGTAGTTAAACTCATACTTACCCCAAGTCCACCACAAGGTAAGGAGGAAAAAAACTTTTGAGAGTCATCACCTATATGGTAAGAAAACATAAAAAAATATACATTGTGAGTATTATTATTTATGTGGATTAACATATAAATTGTGTCACATAGTATTTATCATTGTACTCATAAGAAAAATCAATGAAATTTTGGACCAATTATTCAAAGAAGTTCATTTTAAGAATGCATTGTTCTGTTTATATAAATACATAAGTAAAAACTCAAAGCAAATGAATATTAATACTATTATATATAAAGATCTATTACCCCACAGGATCAAACACAAGCCCATGAAATTTGGGATAAAAGATTTTTTAATTGGTTTACTTATCCATATTGTATATTATAATTTTAAAATTATAATTTATGAAAACTCACACAGCTATTGACTAAGTGCATTCCTCCAAGATGATACTTGATCCACAAGTTTTATGAAACTATATACTGTCATTTTAAAAATATTTGAGACATTAAGATGTCTTCTCAAGTACACACTTATTCATCATTTCTATTTCAGAAACAGTTAATATACAGGATCTACCTAAGATGTAGCTAAGGTCAAGTATACCCGTAAGCCTTTCTAACATGAACAGGTTTTTAAACAAAACACTATAAAGAAAAATTTCATTTGGGAAATTATAATATCAGTATCATTATAAAAAGTCTCCTTTAAAAATATATGCCAAAATCTTTAATTATGATTCTTTTTTTGGAACTGGCATTTCATGGGACTTTAAGCAAGTATTTCATTTATCTACACTTTAATTTTCTGTACTTATCTACTTCATGAATAGACAGACAAACAGTAAGTGTTCCCAAATTTCTGGCACTAAAATCTGTCTATTCATTAACTAAAAAGAAAGATAGAACATTTCTATCTAAGATCTTAGTCAAATGGTTCTAAAGTGACTTAGATGGGTTATTCAGAAGACCAGTGGTAGAAGCAGGTGACAAACTCTTTAATTCACCTACCCCTTTATTTGTCCTGATAATGATCAATTACATAAATAATTAAAATGGAAAACAGGTTTGTGGTATAATTTACATGCCATGTTAGTAAAATTCTAATAGTAGATTGTACTGTCATCAAAGAAAGTTTATTTTAAAAACAATGAGTTGCATAAGTTTATTTTTCAAATGCAATTACTAACAGATGGAAAACAATAAAGGAAAATGTATGCACAGATGAGGACATGTCGTTATGTAAAGACATCTTTTTCTTAAAAAAAAAAAAAAAGGATACAGTTCAGTGGTGGAGTGCTTTCCTGTGTGCTAGGTTCAATCCTCAGTACTACAAAAACAAAAGAAAACAAAACAAACAGAAAATGGCAAACACACACACATACACACACACACACACACACACACCCTAAGGCAAAATGTTAAAATTAGAATGCTGGCACAAGTAAAAGACACTTCAAAAAAATTCTGGATGACATGAAAGGTGAAGTTTTTTATGTCATTGCTCTTAACAAGGGTATCTCTATATCTTTGAATATTTTGCAAGACTGAATCTATATATTGCCAGTAAATTAAAAAATATATATATATACACACACGCACACACACACACATATATATATATATACATACATACACATATAGATAGATAGATATCTGAATTCTTCATTTACAGTTAAAAGGGATAAAGATAATATTAAAACATAATAAAATAAATTTTAAAAAACTTATTAAACCTAAGAGAATAGAGAAAATAAATGCTATGCCTCTTATGAAGAATATTATGTAGTAATGTTTATATAACATAAAAGGCAAATAATTGATAATGTAAATTTAGCAGTGTGTAAAAAATTTAATTCACTGCATTGACTGAATTTATTTTTTTAATGACATTACAGTACCTCGTTAATGGACTAAAGTCTGGCTAGCTACAAGGTAGAAACTGGTAATAACAATGACAGGAATATTAATGTTAAGGAAAACCTTGGTCCAGAAATGACTAGGGAGAATGTTTTCAAAGTGTCACCTTACAGAATCTTAAGTATTTAAAGAGATAAATTGTGCCTATTTTCAAATCTAATTATTTTATAATCTATAGATGTCTTTCAAGATACAAAGACTAATAGTTCTGATCCTAGTGAACTTTCAGTTAAATCCTTCCTCCTAACCTAGAACGTAACTTTCAAGAGCAGTATTATCAATTTAACACAGAAATGCCACCTCCCATCTGTGTTGGAGGGACTGGGCAAGAAGCTGTATAGCAGTGAAAGAAAAGGATAAAGAGAGCAAATTACTTGATTATTAATTTCTATACATTTGTATATGACAGCTTCAATGTGGTCTTTTAGTTATAAATGAAAAAACAAACCATAAAAATCCAAATGTCACAAAGAACAAAAAAGTAATCTTTTAAGAGAAATAAATAATTCACTTTGAATAACAACAGAAGAATATCAGATAAATTTCTGAATTCACCATAATAAATGAAATAGTTTGGATATGTCCAAGTTGAACTTTGCACTTGACCTCAGGCCTCACAGAAGGCACCATCCTTGTGTGTGTGGATTCAGGTAGTCTACATTGAAAGTGCTGCTCTGATCACTGAGAGGTATCTCTCAAACTCCACAGGTGTACAGAATGTTGCCCCAATCACCAATTGTATGAATGCTATTTCCCATTAAATATTCAAACCCAATGAGATAAAAGGCTAATTATCTGTCCTAAAAATTTAAAAACTGAATCATCAAAACTAAGTGCTTGCACCACATACATACAATGAAAAGAAGCTTTGTCCAAGTTCCAAGTTGGAATTCATTTTTGAATCAACCAAATTTAAAGTAATAGAAAGTTTGAATATTTTGAAAAAGTTAGATTTGTTCAAAATTGTCAAATTCCTTTTCTAAAAGCAGTGGTACTGTTGTATTTCATAAACAAAAGTTTGATGTTGTCAAAGTGTAAATTTCATTTCTTTTAACAAATATGTCTTCCTTCTTAAATTGTGGCATTTTGATATTAACAATTTGACCAATCATATTCCAGTCCAGTAAAGTCCAGGAGTACCTAGTCTTATGACTGAGTTGGTGGATACTTTGGGACCATAGTTAAAAAAAAAAAAAAAAAGAAAAAAAAAGAAAGAAATGAAAAGAGCGAAAGAAAAATGTTTTCTATTTTCTCTTAACTAAATTAAAAAGTAATCACATAGACACTTTCCTATTTTAAATGCTTGAGTATTTTGATCAAATAAAACCATGAAAATCACTGCATCTTTGTGCTTAGTTGGGTAGGATTATTAATTCATGTTAAAATAAGAACATTTATTATACAGCAGCCAGAAAAAAAAAGAAATACTTTATGTAACATATCTGCATGTAGAGAACTGGTTCCTTTGAAGGAACCAAGGGAAAAAGTCTGGAGCATAGATGTTTAGATCAATTTATTTGTATTTGTATTAAAGCATAACTTTAATTTTACCATATAAATTGTTTTTCATCAAAGGTTAGCAATATTCTCTCTAAACAACACTGAGTGGTCTGTGTGTGCCCCTTTGTGTCCATTTCTCTTCCAGGTACTTCTGTTGCCTATCCTGACACACATACAAACACACACACACACACACACAAACACACACACACACATGTGCAGACACTCCCCAAGTACTTCGCCACACATCTTTAGGGATACTTGCTGTTCATCTTTAAAAGCAGTTTGCATGTGTTTTAAAGGGTAATTGTTAACTTCCCCTTATAATTGCTTTCCAAAATACTTACCTATTACTTGTCATATATTAGTTCCCAATCATTTAGGGCCAATTAACATAAATTATTTAAAATTATTATTGAAAAGAGTTATTGAAAGAGTTCAATAATTTGGAACTGACTCAACAAGTTTGTTTGAAAGAAAGGGACAAGAAAGGGTTCTAAAATAGGTTTTAATTAAAACTCTTAAAATATTAGCCACGTTATGTACTGTTGTTATTCAATTATAAAGGTAATTAATAAAATATAATTACTTCTACTAAAATAATGTTTTGTCAGTATTTTTCCAAAAATCTGTTGTTTATAGCATTCATATAAAGCTTACATAAAACTCTGCAACTTCAATTTTATTTTAAAATCTGATGATGAAATTTTGAAAAATCGTACATTGACAAAAATTATGTTTATTGATTTTCTATTTGTCATTTACTGTGTTATTTAATACCCACAGGGAAGGTGTGCACTAAAAAGCTTATGTTGCTATTTTAAATTCCATCTTACTATAAAATGTAGTATCTTAGGCACAATAATAGGACTTGTCTCTGATATTAAGTTGTACTATCATTTTGTGTGTTAAGGTCATGGGAAAAAAGCCTGTAAGACACAAAACAAATGGGAAAGGTAAAGATGAATTTGCACAAAAGGGTGAAAAGGTCTTATTGTCTTTTAGTTCAAAAACCCAAGTAAACAAATTTGGCAGTGTATATATCCCTATATGCAAAACTACACTACACATCTGCTATCCAAAGAAAGGTTAATTTTAAAGTCAACATTATAGAACACACATTGTCTTTTGTAGTGCAGGATTTTCTTAATCTACTTTGAATTCTCTTGTACACGACTCATTCCACAGAGCAGTGCTGTTGGAAAAACTGACTTTTTGTCACACTGCTTGCCAAGTATTTTGGACTGACACTTGTACTGACTAATGATAGTTCTGGAATGTGCTGTTCTCAGTCAAATGGAGCCCATACAGACCTAGGAGTATCCTGGGGTCCAGCTTCTGTCCATCCAGGGGGCCGGTGCCATACAACAGTGAGTGATGTTCAGAATGAACAAGCTGTATTTCCTCCAAGCTGGCTTTTCGACCTTGAATCCTCTGAAAGAAAATAGCAGAAACCTACAGTACCTCTCTGACAACATTTAGAAGAAAATGAGACCCCCAAGTCACATTTAAGATGATTAATAATGGGCTGAGTTTCATCAGGCAGGAATGTGAGACTGATCTGCTTGGTAAAATACTCTAATACTACTTGAAAAATGAGCATATGCAAGGTTGAGATGCGATGGATTGCTTATGCCCATGTAGGAAATTGATATAAAGCTTATTCTTCTTTGGCATAAAAAAATAAATCTATAACAAAGAAATTAATGGTTGTCTCTTTTGTAAAAAATATGAGCTTAAAAACACCAAGGGCTAATGTTTATCTGAAAAACAAATTTATTACCATCTTATTTTATACTTACCTGAAGTTGTTGAAATGAATTTTTCTTAAAGGACATGGGTAAATACCATGATAGTGTAATGTATTTTATGCTCATTACTTCATGTGAATGCACCTTACCACAGCATTACTCTGTGTAATGCTGTTACAATGTTACTCAAAGCTTGTCCCATGGGACCCGCAACAGTTGAGGATCTGTCTGTCAATGGCCCATGATGAGATCAGTACAGAAATTCAGAGTAAATATTTAGAAACTTGTATGGCAAATTTATGTCTTTTGAATTTAATAAAATCTCATATGACTTAAATTTTTATTTCACTTTTGCACCATTTCACTTTTAGTGTGTTTTATTAAAGTTTTAGTATATGACAGATTGGAAATTAAACGGAAACAAAAACTGCTGTTTAACCAGAGATAATTTGAGACATTCTAGACTCAATTCTTTACACTTAGGCTAGGCAGAGAGTTTTTGCCCCATCTAACAAAGAAAGGTCCTTTGACACAAACATAATTGTACTTTAAGTTAAACCTTATTAGCCAACATACAAAGTGATCTTCTTGGTCCCATTTCTTACCACATCTGTGAGCCTGATAAACATCATGCTGGTGTATGAAATTAATTAACCTTCACTTTCGGAAATGCCTATGCTTCCTAAAACTACATAAACAATATGAAGTTTTTCTTAAAACACACACCATCACAAGACAGGTCAGGTAATACTTAAGTACAGAACTCAAGAGAAATTCAGAGAGTCTGTTCAGGAAGTGCTGACCTCCCATGTTCCTGGAACCACCAGTTGACTTGGAAACATCCGGCAACAACCACGCCTCTCTTGGGACCAGGACAACTCCGTGATCAGTCTCCCTTGTGTAAGGTGATGGGGCTGCCGGCAGACTCTTCAGTGTTTATGTGTAGGTTACTAGGGGTCAGGCTGGGAAAATCTCTAGGTAATGACACTTCCTCAGGGTTTATTGGACAGGAGGCAGAGTTTGCTTGTCACTGAAAATAAATGATCAGGTCACAGTGAGGGAGGAATGGTGGGAACTACAGGGGTAACAGAGGAGCATGATTTAAAGCAGAATCTCAAGATTTCCTTTATGTGCCAAACCAACAAATACCTGTGGAATTTTCTTTGCCATTACACTGAAGTTCCCTGTTCTCGACACTATCATTCAGCATTGTGTAACCCAATTTACATTTCTAGAAAAATGAAATATGCTTTTGAGAAATCATTTCCAGGTAGTTAAGAAAACAATCCCAATACTGAAGAAGAAGGCAAATTTAATGATGGCATTCAGGTCTGCCTTGTTCTGATCAATAAACAATTGTATTGAACAGGGTAATTTGCCGGTAAACATGAAATATGCAAAGGTATATGGAAGACAAACAAAAACCAAAGAAGTAGAATGACAGGTAAAGAGATAAAATGAGCAAGAGAAAAGCGAGAATCAATATTAAAGGGAAATATTTTAACTTCAAGATTTCAGAAGATGGAAAATCCCCCAAGATAAATGGTAGTAACTCCATGGTTTGAGTCATCTAAAATTGGAATGAACAGAGTGCTGAAAAACAGACTGTGACAATCAGTCCTAGTCTGGCATAATAATGAATACCATGAAATAACAGAGCTTCCAAGCTTTCACTTCTATGGGTCTATGAAATCCATAGCCACAGATATAATAAAAGCTGATACTGTGAAACATCAAAATCCTAAATAATGTCAATTCTAAAACTAAGAATTGGAGCCATGTTTGACTACTGGAATGTCATAAAACTTCATCATTTTTTTTTCCCTCTCTCCTTTTCTATTAAGATTTTTTTTCAGTTCCCAGTTGAATTTTTTGGCTCTAACATTAAATATCACCATTATTATGTTTTCATACACTAGTCATATATATTATACACTGTACACTCAATGCATGTCCCAAGTTCATTTCTTATTCTCCTACAATCCCAGTAGCATTCCAACTAAATGTTCAACCACACATTTGAACAATAATCTGCTAATAAGATTCACCGTAGATGACGATAGCTCAAGTGCTAGCAAATCATGAGGATGCCTGCCGAATCTTTCATCTCCCAGTGTAGTAGCAATCAACTGGCAGTATGGACACAGCATCTGGATAAGTTACCTAGCATTTACTTATTCAAGAGTTTTGCTTCTGATTTATACTCTAGTTCTTACCTCACTATTAAAATGTAAAACTGCTCATACATTATCCCTTTGATTCTTTTTCCCGCTTCTCCTTCCATTTCCTTTGACTCTCTGAAAGTACATTACACTGGCAGATTGTGTTATTATAATAAATAGTTCTTAGAAATTACTGCAATCAAAATAAGGATGTAATCATTCTTGACAATCACCTTCTGCTTCTCTAGCTGCTAGGGAACAAACCCCATAAACACAGTGCCTGTTTCCCCCCAAAGCAAGGAAAACCAATTCAGCCTGAAAACAATCTCTACCTATAGAAAGGATCTGGAGAAAGCACATTCTAGATTTGTATCTTGCAGAAACACTACTATGGGAACTTGGATGACTAAGCCAAGAATCCTGAAATAGCAACCGCTTGCTTTAGTTCTTAACACACGGGGTCTCCTGGAGTAGTTCCATTTTGCCTCCCTTTTATCAGATGCCTTAAATTTGTCACATTCAGCTCTCTTCTCCTATCGAGATCTCCAACAGTCCCATTTTTTAATTTAGAATTTCATTTGCTCAGGCTTAATATAGATATTCTCATTTTGTCTCTTCCCGAATGTTCTACTTCCTGTGTACCCTGTATTCCTCCATTTCTCTCTTAAGATGCTCTCTAGAGTCAAAGGTCAATAGCATAATGACTAACAAAATAGGATAAAGTGCTCTGATAATCTTAATTTAAGGAGATGCTGGTTTCCGTTCTCAGAGAAAAATCAGTCTGCAGGATGTCTATGTGAAGTCATCTATGATGCTCTGACTAAAAAGGCTTTTGAGCATATTGGAACACTCGATGCATATAAGGGATGGAGTTTATCTGGAGAGTTCTCACATGAAATCCAAAGATAGGTCTTGAATTCTTTAATAGGCCTAGGAACAGAAGCTTTCAGCTCTTCTTTCAGCTTAAAGAAATGCTGTGATTTAGGACTGCTTTCATTCTGACATTATTATTCTGTGACTTACATTCAATCCGGGTCTTTCCTGGGAGTGGAAAAGTAGCCAGGACTCAGCCTACTCTGTGCTTAGGAATATGATCATATTCAATACAGACCCCCAGACAGCCTCTATTCAGGTTGGAAGTTTGACTAAAGAAGTCATTTGAAATCACCATATCATTGAGTCTCACAATGCACTATGGTTCTTTCCTAAAGAAATAGTCTTTCTGAAATAAAGCCTGTTAATGCAAACTGATTATAGAAGGAATGTTCTGAACATGATCTACAAAGTCATACTGTGACAGGATAAAACGCAGCCTACCCACACCCACCCACACACAGAGCACACACACGGTATAGATTCATATTTTTTTCTGCCAAGGAGCAGAGAAAAAGGAAACAGTTCTATTCCTTCCCTGCTTGTGTTCAAAGCCTGGAGTGAGGCCAGTGTCCTAATCAGTTCTCATTGGCCCTGGAGGAATCAGAACCTTTTGTAAAATATAATAAAGGGCATAAAATCATGATAAAATGCATGAAAAAGCAGTGCCTTTGGTTAGGGAACTAGAAATAATTTAGCAGAACAGATGGATTGCATTGGTTGGGTATTATTGAGGACATGAAAGGGCTCATTTTGTGGCAGTTCCAAACTAAGAGAAAATGTCCAACTTAAATTTGACAAGTCAAAGTACCTGCCTCCACTGGAGGAGACTCCATTTTCTTTAATCATTTTCAAAGTAGTGACATATTAGGCAAAAATGTCTACTGAAATACCTCATTTTCCGAAAACATTTCATCCATTGTCTCTAAGTAAAGGAAGATTTTTATTTTTTCCTCCAAAAATCTACAGTGCTGCCAATATTCAATTAAAAAACATAAATGAGTTATGTCAAAGTTAGATTCAGTTTTTGAATACCATATTTAATACTTAAAGAGTCAATTCGTGGTTCATTAATTATTCTTGATATATTTTTTTCTCTTAAAACAAACACAAAAATGTGGTCTCATTGTTCATGTCCAAGCATATCTCCTAGAATTTTCAAATGATAACAATCAATTGTTTCTTTGAATATTTTATAAGTCGTTGTTTTTTTCTAATAGCCACCCCCTAACACAGAGCTGTACAATCTTTCCTCATAGCCCTCATCATATAGTAACCTGTTATCAGAATTTTTTCTCATAAAGTAGAGTAAAGGGAGGCAGGCAGTAATAGAACAGGCAGGCAGCCTACCAGACTTCTCCCTTCTGTAGGGTACATGGAAGAAAAGTAGACTGCAGGCTGAGAGCCAGAATTCTTATCCTGCTTCTTGAATGTTTTCCCTGTGCCTACAGCCAGCTGTGAAACATCTCTACAGGCCTTAGTTTCTTCATCTATAAGCATAAGGAAGTTTGCCTAAGTTTTTTCAAAGCTTCATTTTAGCCCTAACTGATAAGATTCTATGTGGCAAAATAACTTTATACTCGGTAAAAAATTCAAGAAAATATGCTTTACTTTGATTGATGAATTTGCCTGAGGCAAGCAAATACAATTATAGTGATCTATTACTGTGGTGGAGGCCAGAAAATAGGCCCATGAAGATTTTCAAAAGCAGTCCACCTCTTCCTTGAAGCCCATTTCTTAAAAGTTTAATCACTGTTGAAAAATGAGAGGATTTTTCAAAGCTTATACTACTATTTGACAACCTCAAAATAATAAACACTTTCCCCAATTTCTAAATTCTTTAGGGTACAGAATGTCTGGCTTTGTTTGTATGTTTTGTTTCCTGATGCTGGGGATTGAACCCAGGGCCTTGCACACCCTAGGCAAGTGCTCTCACAGTGAATTACACTCCTAGCCTGTACTTCTGACTTAAAGCTACCTGTGTGTTTCAAGTAAATGCTTGAACTCTCTCATCTCCAAATATTTGATCCATCTGCCTATTTGTCTCTACCTGTTAAGTTTATGAAAGAAGTTGAGTTTGTGTTGCAGAGGTTCTTGAAACCAGCTGCGGATGTTTAAGAGGTACGATTGGAGCTTTAGATTCACTTTGCGTGGACACAGTCTGCACACTGGATACTTAAAGCCACTGAGTGGATTCTAATGGGTAGAATCCTGGGTCAAGAACCACATGTTGGGGGGCTGGGGATGTGGCTCAAGCGGTAGCGTGCTCGCCTGCCATGCGTGCGGCCCGGGTTCGATCCTCAGCACCACATACAAAGATGTTATGTCCGCCAATAACTAAAAAATAAATATTAAAAAAAATTCTCTCTCTCTCTCCTCTCTCTTAAAAAAAATCTTGCTTTAAAAAAAAAAGAACCACATGTTGGAAGGAGCAGACTATGCTTCCTACTCATAAATTAATTCAAGATATTGTCACTATGGACCAATATTTGGGACTATGAAATATTTTTTGTTTTTAACATCAAGGAGTAAAAAACAAAATTCTTGTCTTCAAAATTAGCAAGTATCTTTACTTGTCTTAATTTTATTGATTCAGTCATTAATATTTATTTTCAAATATTTCAGAGCACATAGCAATTTCTAAAGCACTTCAGAAAGCCAGAAAATCTTATTCAACAATAAAGGTCTGGGGTGGTCATAAGCATATGTTATGTATGTTTTTTAAATTTATTTCATCTATTTCAAATAATTATGTTCATACAACAAAAAGAAATTATGCCTTAGTTTCATTGCTCCATTTTCATAATTTTTAATAAAACCAAATCTTATACCTTATAATTTTTAATTACAAATATTTTAATGATTTAGTCTAAAGCATTGCTTTTTCAAATATCACTCATGTATGCAACAAAATTTCTTAATAAATATTTATACTTGAATACTGCAATGTTCAAATGACTTAAAAATATCTAACATTCATTTTTATTAATAAATCTTAAGCTGCTATCTAAAAATCCCTGTATTATTTTCCAAATGATTCAGAAAGAAAATCTCTCATTGTTCCTTTTATTGATTGTATTCTACAAGCAGAATTTTTAAAACTTCCATGTTGTCTCAATTTTGATTATAAACTGTGCATTGACTTTTGATGTATGTATCTGCCTGGGCCCACCTTACTGTGATATATAAATATCTCTCAGAAAATGACATAATGCATCCTGGTTTACTCATGATATCTAGATCTTCTGCACTACTTCCACCTCCGCACCCCGCAACTGCCCTATCCTTTAGAGACAATTCACAGGACTCCCTGTTTGACTTTCTTACTGCTTTGTGGTTAGATTCTAACACACAAACATATTTAAAAAAATTTTTTTTTTACAAACTAAACAGAACAGTAAGCTGTTATGTGCTGCCATCTAGTTAGACTACTCTATAAAACAAATGTTTAATTGAATTTGCATTAACTTGCAGTATGCAGAGCTTCACAATCTTGATGTCAGAAAACCTGTACATTCCAAAAGTAATACATCTCCTTATTTGGATTTAAAAAGGGTATTTTAAGTCACTTGTGTGTGCTGGCAAGTGTGCTGAAGACCTTATCCTTGAGCTGCTGGACTTCTTAAGATTTTATACTAAAGTTTCTCTCCACTTTGCTCATTGGAACTGCTGAGAAATCCCAGAAGGGGCAACAGTAGCTTGGTTTCATGTCCCAGAATTGTTTTGTAATTACTTTGTGTTGGCACTTGAATAAAAGAGTTAAACAGTTCAGCACAGTATGTTGCTTATGGCTTTTACTTATGAATTAAGCGAAACAAAGTTATTCAATATTAGTCACAAAGAGGCAATGCAAATTCCACATAATGTGTAATCCAACAAAAGCATTATAAAATGTTATTATTCTCAAAACAAATGTGAAAGCAAGCAAATGTCTGTGGGTGGTTTGGTGGGGCTGGGAGACATGAGCACTTCTGGAAAAACAACTGCAAGTGCATTTCTAACAGATGATGGGTCAATCTCTATTTTTTTTTTTTTTTTTTTTAGCTCAGAGGAGCACATTCCTTTCTCCAGGAGCACAGGCACTTTAGAAACCCAGCTACCTAATCGAAGAGCTTGTTTTCTCAACAGGATACCAAATTACCCCCTGCCCCCTGCCCCAGATCCATTTCTCACGGTGACCAGAAAGCTGCTGGTTTTGCTTTGTGTTCCCAACAGAATCACTAAACTAAGTATGAATGATTCAATAGGGGAAAAAATTAAATGGTATTGGCATGAAGGACTACTAACCGCTCAACTTTTTTAAAACAGTGCCACGTCATGCCAAAAGAAGTTAACCCATGTAACCACTGTAATCTAATATAATAAGGACTAAAGTTTTCTCTGGCTGCTAATCAGCACTACTCAGCAAAGCCAATTTACACTATAGCTTACAAACTAAGAGCAAAGTGTTTACCAAAACATGCTAAAAATTTAGTCTGCTGTTAAGAAGAGAGAGTGTTATGTCTAAAGTGAGCTCCTTAGCCATTCTAATTTCATACAATATTATATCTGGAAGAAATCCTAGAGGAATTCTGCATAATATGCCCATCTATAGCATGAGAAAATGGAAGATCAACAAGGTTAAATGATTTTACTAAAGTACACAGATAATTAATGGTCGGGCTAAAGTTAAATCTATTGTTGAATAATTACCTTGGAAGGAATCCATTTTGATTAATTTACCACATTGCTAAATGAGTTGATATAATACAAAAGTTTGATTTGGGGGTCAGTCTAGCCTTTTGAAATGAAGGAGCCCTTTTAATGTTTTCAATTTGCCCTCTTTTCTATCATTTTATTTTCATTTCATTAGTGGACAATTGACCGCGCCATTGGATGAGGAAAGTTGACTTTTCTCTATGTGCCAGCAGAATTGGGACTTCTTATCTTTTTCCCAGAGAAATAGACAATAGTAACCCTAGTAAATGAAGGAAACCACATATTGACAGAAGCATGGCAAGTTATTCGACATAAGAGACACTTTCTCCTTCACACTGATCTAAAACATCACCTCCTCTCTCTTGTTCACAGAACCCCTCTGAAGCTTTCAAGACAAAGAAGGCAGCTGGCCACCGTCTTTCTCTTTTTATTTCTTTTCTAAGCCAAATCAATAAGAATCTTCAGAATCACAGCAACATAAACATATTGGCTCAAACCCTTTGCAAATTTGTAATTATATATTTCTTTGTATGATCATTTGACCAAAGTCAGGTGAGTTCACTAAATGTTAACCTCCTTGAAGATAGTGAATATATCTTTCTTCCTCTATATTATATCTCCTGCTCCTTACAGAGGTACCAGGAAACCTCAAATTCATATCAATATCATTGAACAAATATTCTGCTGTTGTCAAGATGTGGTAACTACATCAGCAATATCAGGATCAACTAACCACGTTGGAGAAACAAATACTTAGACCTCCATTCAGACCTACTGAATCAGAAGCTCTAGGGCTAGAGCTCAGCCATCTGTGTCTGAACATCCCCAGAGAGGATTCTAATAGATGCTATTTGAGATTTTCTTCTCTGAAAGCACAAGTTGATTTCTAACCATGGGTGGTCACATAGATGTGCAGGGCAAATCATGTCCAAAAACGGCAGATAACTATCTGGATATCGGGAAACAATGTGCTGATCCAGCTTGGATGCATTCCTATTTGATTATATCTTTTTCTGTGGAATCTAATAAGTTCTCTCTATTATGAAACTATTGAGTTAAGTTCTTATTTCCCACCATCAAGAGAGAACATTGTCCAGACCACTTAGGAGAGCGATGCCCTAGTCTTGGTACTCTAATCCCTGGAGAACCAGCCAGCAAGATTGCACCTTCTCTTGTTCATACTAGTTAGACAAACTGGGCAAGTGAACTAGAGTTCAACATCCTCATAGCTCCTCCCAGGCAGTTTAGTAGGAACGGTCTCCATTCTGTCTTTATTTGGGTCTTTGGGGTGCTTGCTAAATAGGACTCTCACCAGAGCTGCAACCCCACTTTCTCTCTTGGAGTAAATACATTAACTGCAGGGAGCAGATAACTGTCATTGGCTTGGTTTCCTTTGGTTCAGAAACACTAACCAGGAAGGCTTTCAGGGGAGCCTTTTCCCCCTATCAACTAGCTTTAGTCCCACACAGAGAAGTCTCACTCCATAAGATCACTTGCCTTTTATGGTGGGTTTTCCCCCCAATTCTTTAACAATTCTGATTCTTATGAAGTGTGATAAATTGCTAAAATACTTGTTAGTAACTTTCTCAGTTTTTTTTCAAAATATTAAAATTCTCCAAATAATTCAGCATGAGATAAAAAGTTTAACATTCTTAGAAGAGGATTTAATAACATATTAATAAATTTGTATGTAGAATTTATTTATTAAATAACATATTTTAAGAGAAAACCATAAAAATGTGTATCAATTATTCCAAATGTGTTTAGTAAAGGCCTGGGCTGGGCATTCCTGAATGATGGTGTAGATTCTACTCTTTCTGAGTGGAACTAAACTGCTTTGGAATAATCTGTGTTCCTTTTCATTTTCTTCTCTTCTCTTCTGGTAAAAACAGGAAGAAAAAGAAATTAAGTCATGGAAACCTTCTTTCCCTTTTGGTTCTATGTTTTATCTTACATGGAACTAAAAGTCTCCAGAAAAGGAGAAAATCTATTTAGTTAATTATTTCTAAAGTTCCATTTTGAATCCTCCTAAAATCATTCACAGACAGAGGGACATTAAACACCTAGGTGTCTTAAAGTGAATTGTTTGTTAGGGCTTTTAGAAATTCCATTACATGTTTTTATTTGTTTACTTTTTACTTTGGTTACCATATCATAAAGTCAAAGAGCAAATAAATTCACATGTGCAACCATTCCTGCAATTGCACAGGAATTTGGTAACATAAAATGTGGGAAACAATTTCTTCACTTAAGAAACTAAACATTTGGGAAGTTGCCATCGAACTATGTCTGAAAACGGTTTCTGTTTGCATGCTTTTGAAGTTTTTGATAAGACACTTGTTCATGGTCTTCTTTAAGAGCTACTCCGCTGATCCTGGTTCCCAAGTGAATTATTTTTAATTCTGTGATTGTTACCAGGAAGACTCCTGTTTTCTGACTGGGTTGGGGCTTACCTAACCCATTCTCAACAACTCAAGTCCTTCCGACATTTCATCCTGTGGTTGACAACACATAAGCCAGTGAGATATAATAGAATTGCATGGTTTGAAATAATATAGGAATAAAATAAAGTGATGTAGGAGGAATTCATGAAAATGGCTGACTAGAAAGGGATGATGACAAACATTTTTATATTTTCAGATCAGTGTGAACTATACTACATTCCACATAATTCTGCACTCTGCTCCATTCATAAACAGTACTTCAGGTTATAGCTTTTCAAAATTCCGCTAGAGCCACTGCCAATTTGGAGAGGTTGGGAAAAGGCCAAATGCTGCCATATATAACAAAGAATTGAATGTGGAAAAATGCAAGTGGCAATGTCTCAGCTGGCAAGAGCAGAAAAAAAAAATTTGCCAAGCAGGAAAATATCCACAGCAGTCACAAAGGTGCGACAAGAAAGGTCACAAGAATAAATGAGTTTTGTGTGTTAAGATCAGTCTGTAATTTCTCCATTAAGATCAGACAAACAAGTCTCCTTGGCTGCCCATTTTGTGTATTCCATATGGGGTTTGTGGAAAAGAGAATGGTTTGGCCTCCAAGCTGCACTCTCAAAAATATGAAATTCTTAAAGTTAACTCTAAAATTATCCAAAGAGCATGAAAGCTTTCTGCCATATAATATGGATGCCACTGGCAAAGGATGAATAGGACTTTACTCAGGAAAGAACCAGAGAAATATATGTAGCTCATTTTCTTTCACTTTGGGATTTTTAGGTAAAGGATACATTTAATCAGAAGCAGAGCTTTAAATACAAAAAATGTTTGATATTTCCACTATAAACATATAATAAAATTTGTGAGACCAGTGTTCTGTTGTATTTATTCACAATCTCAACTCCTGATTGACCTACAGGACATTATCAATAATTTGATGCAAAGATAATTAATATCCTTGTAAAATGAAATATATTATTCTCCTATATCACCTTTTAAAGACAAAGTCTATAAGGAAATTTTTCCTTAGTAACGAGCAAATTGCATAAATGCTTTGCATCTTCAAAAGTCAATATTTTCACTAGTTTGCAGGGAAGGACCAGACAGATGTGATTCACATTAGCAAGTATAGGCAAGTGCACTTGACCTTTAGGATCATTTTCTCTTCTTTGGCATTTATATTTCAACCAAAACATTTTCCAGGTTCTTTTTAAACTACATTTGCATAGGAATTATGTTGAATGCATTTTCAGTTGCCAAAAAATAATACACTACAGAAAGTTTTCAAAGATAGTCTATGGGTTAATATCAATTTATAATCGCACTTTTAAATGTCTGACCTTAGAATTGATACACTATGCAAACAGTCACAAGTAGTTTGCATATAATCTGAAAAGTACTAACAAAAATCAATTTTAATTTTATTGAAGTATAATGAATTTCATTTGGTCTCATATCAGTTTTCTCATACCACAATTATAGTCAAAATATTATCCCTGTATTTTTCCCCTAGGCAAGTAAAAACTATGTTGAATTTCCTTCATTGGTAGGTCAACAGAACCAAATAGAAACATCATAAAATGGCAGCTTGTGAGATCAGGAATATTATCTGTCTTGTGAAATTTGCAATTTCAGTGGCTGAAACACATCTATAATATAATACATATTTAATAAAAATTTTTTAAAACAATCAATGATAAAATGAAGTGAGAAAATACATGGAACGTATTTTTTTAAAGAATTGTTCATATGTAAATGCAAAAAGTTACTGAATTTTAGGGAACAATGGAAATTTTTATCAATTAATCAAATAGCCCATGATTATTATATATTTTGCAAATTTGACAATGGGAGTCATTATGAATTGCTTTCACTTTTGTTTAATCTTTGAAAGCCTAAAGAAATAATTTTTTTTCTAAATGAAAATGAAACTGTCATCAGAAATTTACAAAAATGAGTCTAAAATATGGTAAAATGAAAATATTAAAAGCCCTACCATAAAATTACAAACTTATTAGCTACTTCATTAAAAAGGAGTATCTTTTCTTGGTGCTAAAACTGTTATTCTTTGAATTTTATTCATTTCCATGAGGCAAAATTGGCATATATTTGAGTTCAAAGGGCAGTTTCTAATAAAAAAAAAATACCAATTACTTAACATTTAACACTGCAAGCAGTTTCTCAGAAGACTAACTCAATAAATGATGTCCATTTGCAAACAAGAATGCTATCATGTGTATGTATGCTGCAACAGAACACACATATCAGGCAGCTGCTTAATACATCAACCTTGATTACCTACTGTGTGCCCAGCTCAGAGTCAGATGGTGAGTTCTATGCTATTTGTTTATGACTGATCATCAATCACAATGTTTGCTCTACATGGTTAACATTTTTTTACTACTACCCAAATGAATGCTGGCCTCTTTACATGATTTATTTAAGTAAGTAAAAAAGTGTGGCCAATTCAGGATTACCTCACATTTATTTAGCAGCCCAGTTTCTTGCAGCCGTGACCAGATGCTCTGTATTCGTCCAGCATGCTCAGGGTGGGTGGTGGAACTGCCACAAACGCACTGGTGTTTCAGCATCAGAGGGTCATAGGCAATTCCTTCAAGACAAAGAAAACATACATGTAATGGAACAAGGTAGTGGATACACACTGGACAATAACGTGATCACTCCAAAAAGTTATTCTTTTTAAAATGAAATTTACAAAGAAAAAACATCTATATCCTTAAGACCCCATAGGAGGATTTAATCTGTGTATCTGCATATGTCTGCAAAAATCTCCATTAGTAGATTAACTAGTACTCAGACCTTAGTTTAGTAAATCTGTAAAGTGATAAAGATGGTGACATTTTAGGAAACTTCAGATTAAAAAAAAGAATGCCATAGTTTTACCAGTATGTAAAATCATTGTTAACTGGGGGCAGATAATTCAATTTAGTAGAAGTTTTCATTTTATCATTCACGCCACAAAATGAGCTGGTTTCTAAATCCTGAATTTATTTAATGAGTAAATTCCACTTTTCCTTTGGATCAGGGAACATCTTTGTAATAAACTGAACAATTTTCTAACTCTTTTCCATTTTGTTTAGAAATGTCATCAAAGATGGGTACTCAGTTTCTTCTTTACTTATGTTTTCCTAAAAATTTGTAGCATTTTATAAAATATATGACTATTGTAAATCTATGAGATATATAAGTCCCATATATTGTGAGACATTGGAAGTAGTTCTTTTAAAATATAAATGATTGCTGTAATTCCTTTAGTACAGAGTTCAGTTACTTAATGAATAAAATCTATTAGAAGGTAGTATATTTCATGTTTGAAAAATTTGGTGAAATCAATTATCAAGAGTATATAAAAAAGGACTTTTTAAAGGAACAGATTAGATGATAATTACAACTCTGGTTCATTTTAGGATTTCCACCCATAACCATTTCCCTTGAGGAAGGGGAGAACATGTTACTTACAAAATTGACTAACATAAGATTATTTAACAAATCTGTTCTAATATTTGACCATCAAACTACATTATGGGGTACAGGGACGGAAGTATCCATGATAAGAAATTAAAGAGCAAAAAAAAAAAAAAAGATCTATTCAGGAACAGATAAGTACCGAAATTTGACTTACTTACATTACTGTGTTAAAGGAATGTTTCTCAGAGGGGAAAAGTATTTGCCCCTGAGTATACCAAAATCCTACAGAAAAATATAACATATGCAATTTGAAACCATGTGGTAAAAATTATGTATAAGAAAAAATATCATTTTGCTGGTTCAAATAATATCCATTCTTAAGAGTCAATGGCTTCAGAACCCATCTTTATGCCTGCTCCTGACTTGTATGTTTTCATCCTTAGCCCTGACCTCTCTTCTGAGTAATATACTATAAACTTACCTATTCAATTGCCCACCCAAAGCTTCCATTTGATGTCTCATAGATTTCATAAAGTAAGAATGTCTTCAATTTTGAATTCATGATCTTAAACCACACACAGTGTTCCTTATTTTAACAAAGGACACTAAGATCCATCAATGAGTATGCCAGAAACCTTTGTGTCCTCTTGACATTCCCTCTTCTATGAACCAAAGGAGTGTCTGTTTTCCCTTCCAGACAGATCTTGAATCACTCACTTCTTATCTCCACTGCCAAAACCATACACAATCCAAACAACTATTATCACTGATTTGAACTCCTGAGACAGCCTCATAACTGGCTACCTGACTTTCACTCTATGCCATTCACCATAAGACAGTAGCAATTTTTTGCTTAAACATTTCAATGACTTTACTGAGACTGAAATTCCTCAAGGTCAACATCCATAGGCTCCTCTCCATCTCTCCAGCTTCATCACATTACTCCTCCCTCCTTTGATCTCAGTTTCTCCTACAAAGGGCTCCCTTCCTCTCCTTAAAAAGGTCAAAGTCCCATCAGCCTTTGTACATGCTATTCCATCTGGGCCAGAAATTCTTCCTTCCTGATCTTTATAACTATAGCTCCCAACTGGCTAACTTCCTCTTCGTCCTTCATGGTATAAAATTTTAACACCATGTCCTCAAAAAAGCATTCCCTGAGAACTCTAAGTGGGATCTCCTCCTCCTCTATCTGGTCTCAAAGCATCCTCCATCTCCTTCGGAGCATTGCTCACATTTATGTAATTGCTGCATGTAATTTTGTTAACTGTGCATTTTCTTCACTAAATGTTAAGATATATGAAAGGACAGGCTACAGTATTGTTTATCTTTGAACTTCCAGTGTCTATCCAGTAGGTCCTCAAAAGTACATTGTAATGAATGCATGAAAGACAAATAAATGGATGGATTCAAGAACTAGGCTAGGTATTTCCATGATTTAGCCTTCCTTGGTAAATCTAATCAATGGGTCTCCTTGGCGTCTTGAAGTTCACGCAGGCTTATTTCTTTAATATTCTACTTTTTTATTTTACATGCCTTATCTTCCAACCAGGAATCTATTTTACTCAGCTTTGTATGTCTACAAAGTATTTTTCACGAAGTCCATTTTTTCCTTTGTACAAAACCCAACATAAAAAAATATTTTGCAATAAGGTCAAATGGAATACTCTAAGATAGGCAGAAAAGAAAGCAGGTAGAAGAATGGCATTCAGAACACAACATTCATGAGACATGTCTTCACAATTCAAATTTATCAAGCATTTATGAGTTGCTATTTCAGAACAGGGCCTGTTTAACATATTTTCAACTACAGTTTTGTACTACAAAAATAAATCATATACTAATAATACAGAAACCAAACGTATAGTATTGTTTTGTTTTGAAAATATATTCTTCAATAGTAGGAATTTTAATCATTGTGTTGCTTAACTATTTCTACTTCATCTCTTAACATATCCAAGCTCACTTCCATCATAATTTTTCCCCTTTTAACATCATTTTCCTTATAACTCACTGCCAAGAAAAAGAAAATTACAAAACAAGTTGTGGTAGTTAGAAATTATTGCCAGGGATCTGGAGATTATAATAGAAAGTCCAGGAGCTTTTGGAAAGACGTTCGAATTTAAGGGGAAATAAATAAAATCTGGATCCCCCAACCTCCACTGCCTCATCTTAATGATGTATCAATGAGGTGTTAACAGGTAGACTGGAAGGTGAGACTTTAACCTCATCCTTCATCTCTACTCCTTTCCTCTTTTTTTTTTTTTATTCCCTCTCAAAACTAGGGACATATAGGGTGAAAAATAAGCCTACTCTTTTCTTCAGGATTCATATGTAGTTCTATTTTTCTTTGACTCTTTCTGCCCCACTGGTTGTCACTGGCAATGCAAGCCAATGGATCACTCTTTCTCTCGATTAATAGGACAAAAGTTAAAAATTAAGAATTGGAAAAGTATATGAAGGAGTCTTTTTTTAGTCAGCTTTTTCCTTGCTGCAACTAAAAGATCTGACCAGAACAACTGAAGAGGAGGAAAAGTTTATTTGTGAGCTCACGGTTTCAGAGGTTTTAGGCAGCTGGCTCTATTCCTTGGGCCTCAAAGTGAGGCCAAATATGATGAAGGAAGAGTGTGAGAAAGAGTGTGGTGAAAAGAAGCAGCTCACCTGATGATTAGGCAGCAGAGAGAGAGAGAGAGAGAAACTCCACTTTCCAAATACAAATATATACCCCAAACCATAACCCTAATGATCCCCCTCCTCTAGCCACACTCCTCCTGTCTCCAGTTACCACTCAGTTAACTCCTTCAGGGATCTATTCACTGATTAAGTTAAGGCTCTCACAACCTAATCATTTCCACTCTGAACCCTCTCACATTGTCTTACACGTGAATCTTTACCTGTATTTTGAACCCTAATAGTGAGTTTCATACCAAACAAACAAACAAAACAAAACAAACCCTCCTCAAAATTCTGAATATTTTAGATAAGCTTTGAGCTTTCTCTAGGTTATTTTATTAAATGAGCTAATGTATTTGAAACACTGAGTATAGTGTCTTTCCCTTCCTAAATCATTACATGTAGGTAAGTCATTTTTTAGCTCATGGAATCTATTCATGTCTATAATAGGGTTTATGTGCAGTCTAGTAAGATCTGATTGAGTAGAGCTGGTTTATAAGGAGGAGTCTAGCATCTTTAGATGCCTTCTTCTGTGTCCTAGCTACTAACATTCAGCTAATTTGCATTTCTAGAAACTGCCTGAAGTTTCACACCTTCTAAAGACATTTACTAAACACTACTGGAGCTAAGTGAGAAGAGGGAGGACTAGCACAAAACAAAGTTATATGACAGGGCATTGTAACACATAATGATGGTTCACTATGTTCAAGGTATTGGCAATTTCAATTTATTACCATTAAACTTACAATCTAGTAGTTAAAGTGAGACACATACAAACATATGACATGCATTTGTAAAACTTCCGTATGCTAAGGAAGGAAAAAATGTGGGATGAGTAAGAGGAGTGTTCTTAAAAACAAAAAATATTTAAATGACAAAATGACTTGCAAATGATGGAAGGTGAGGCCATTAATAGAATGGACAGAATGAACTACGGTCAGTGCTCTCTATCCATGAATTTCATATCCACCCAGTGATTCAAAAATATTGTCGGAAAAAATTATATCTGTCTAGACATGTACATACATTTATTTCTTATAGTATTTTTTCTAAAAAAAACAGTAAAATAACAATTTACAGAGCAATTACATTGTACCAAGTGTCAAAAATAATCCAGAGATGATTGAAAGTATACAGGAGAATGTGTAAAGGTTATATGCAAAAACTAGGCCATTTCATATAAGTGTCTTGAGCATCTAGGGATTTTGGTATTCTTGGAGGTTCCTGAAAACAATCCTCCACAAATATCAAGGAATGAATGCATTTTGAAACAAAGATCATTTCTAACAATCTTCAAATACTCATAGTAGCCATTTTACTTTTCCTATGTATAGTTCCCATCTATCCATAAAGCTTATCTTGCCTTATTTTTTCTATTTCCACCCCACTCTCTACATTCTACTACATTTAATATTTGCTATAAGACCTTTGATTTGGAATACATAAATAAAAGCATCAAACTGTAGAATTTTAATTATATTTAATACATAATTTAATTAACTTGGTGTGTCAAGCAAGCAAATAATGTAGTATCAAAAAATGGTTATTTAAAATGTTGGTAACTTGTGCCTTTTACTAGGTAAGAAATTTCCTAAGACAATTTTGTTTGTTTTATGTTTTCTCATGTAACTCACATTATTAGAGTATCAGGAGAAAAGGGAATGGCTAGAAGAAAGTTCTGCTATAGGCCTTCCAATCAACCATGTAGGAAAGGTCCTTAAGAGTCTATGACCTGGATTAAGGGTTGCCACTCAGCTAGAGAGCCAGGAAGGAGCCTCAGCCAGCACGTAAGTTGGCAAAAAGTGAAGCCAAACACAATCACTACACATTTGCTGGAGGCAAAATATCTGGAAAGATTTTTCTACATTCAAGAATAAGTGATCAGGAAAAAAAAAAAAGGACCTATGATAATATGCTGCAGAAACTGTAAAGGAAAATGTCATTCATAGCTCAGTGAACATGAGCTACAGGAGGAACCAATATGATTTTAAAGGAAATGTTTTGGCATCTTCAAATGTCAAAAGATACTGGCTCAATCAACTAGGAACCAAAAGCTAAAGGGAGAGATCTAACTCAATTAAAAAGACAATGGAATGAGTGAAAAAGAAAGAGAAATATGATAAATAGGGATAACAAAGAAATTTTGAAGAAAAAAATTAAAATCTATACAGGAGACAAAGACAGTAATTTATACATTTCAGAGAATCAGACTGGTGCTCTTGAACACAAATTTAAGAAGCCCTTGGAACATGAAGAAAAATTTCTAAGAGATGGACCCAATGAGATGAAAATGGGAAATCAGAGGATAAAATAGCTGAAGAGAAAGCTGTGATTGCCCTCTAGGAGAAAAATCAGACTAACTGAATAATGGGAATAACTAAAGAAGCTTCCCATAAGTAAGAGAGTCATGTGCATCTGTTAGTGAACACTCATCAGAAAGGTAATTTTTAAGTTAACAGGATAAAGAAAATACACCAATTCCAGAAAAGAAAAATGAGGCTGCCCACAAAGAAACACCTATCAGATTGGCCTCAGACTCCTCCCCTTTAGCGCTAGCACCCTTGAGCATAGGACATTTCCAAACTTTTCAGGCAAAAATATGTGTCCAGTAAGTCTATATTCAGACATGTGTGAAAACAAAAAGATGACATTCTCAGGTATAAAGACATGTCCCCAAATATGTATATATAGCACACAAGGAAGATGAATACATAATGATATATTTATAAATACACTATGTATGTGAATATGTTTTGATATGATACATGTCATCGAGTTGAGTTAATGTCCTAAATAAACAAGATAGCTGTTTTTATCATCTTAAGAGAGAATGAGATGAGCAAATTTTGGAGTTAATCTGAGAAATTTCAAACAGATATTAGAGGACAGCAATTTAAGAAAATAAATTACCTACAAAAAGAAATTAACCTCTCTATTCTAATATAGGTAATAATAGAAATTACTTTGAAAAATCTTAAACATATACATACTTACAAACACAACAAACACATGCATACAAATAAATATATATAAAAGACAATGCAAATTTACACATACATACATGCATACAGATATGTACAAAAATATGCAAATATCTTTTTTAAAGAGAAGCCTAAGGAAGAGGTAAAACCACTGAAAATATGAACAAACATTTAAATTTGTTTACCTAAAAGTAATAAAATAAAGAATGATTCTCTTGTACATTATTCTAGATTTACCAATTTGCCTTCTATGAATATGTATCAATTTTTGTAATTAGCAAAAATGTAAATATTACACAAAAATATCACTTAATATTTTAATGATTTTTCTGTATAATGCCATACAATTCACATATACTTAATCTCAATTCATTCAATTATTTATTTCTTTGCTGATTCTTTTGTTTATTATACAATAAATGTATATATATCCACACACACATATATATACATATACACACACAAATATATGTATGTATGTATATATATATATATATATATATATATATATATATATATATATATATAAGCACCTTTCATGTGTTAGTAATGTATCTAAGTTCTAATGTAACCAAGTACTAATGTTAGAGAGAAGTGAAAAATAGTTATTTCTCATAGACTATCCATTGTAACTTAATCTCCCAAATAGATAAATAATTATAACTTTTGATGGAAAAATACAGTCTGTTATAAAGCTTCCTGAAGGAAGTAACATATAAAGTGAAACATGAAAAACCTGAAGAATCAGATGGAATTAGCCTTGACTCACACTGAAAAATATTCAAGTATATTTAACTACCCATCATGTGTGCCACTGACTAAATATCAATTTTTAAATCTATTTTTAAATTAATTATTTAATTAGATTATTGGTAATGATAATGATTTGATTAGATTATTGCAATGACTTTCACAAGTGTTGGTTTAAAACCATTTCAGCACTGTGATTATATTTCATATTAGACTCTGGCTAAAAAGATAATGTTATAAGGGAAGAACTTATTTATATGGATTATGTAGAGTATCCTGGTATTTGAAAGAAAGAAGACTTTAGATTATCTATTGATGTGTAAGATAAACCCCATCACATTATTAACATTAATTTATTGTTCTGATGGATACCATTTGGTATGAAGGAGTACAATCATCTTTCAGAACCTCTCTTGTAAACCATGGCCAAACCTCATCTTTATAAGGAGTAATTTAGTAGAAGAGATTAATTTAGCAGAGAAAATGAACACAGTGCCTTTTCCTTAATTTTCAGAACCTCTAATAAACACTATGCATAATCTTTAATTAGAATTTTTAAAAGCACCTTTAAAATTGACTATTATTATCCATAATAAAATAGAATATAAAATCCATATAGGATCATGGTAACCTAGCTATAATACACTTATTCTTCATTTTCACTACTGCAGCTACAGGACCCCTGTTCTTTTGGGGTTTCTTAAAACAGTCTCTCTCCAGACAATGACAGTTCTCTGTGGGCTACCAGTATTGGCTACATCTTATGCTATGTTTGGGAATCCTCTCAGGAAATGGACTGGGGACTTCATCTTTCAACAACTGACTAATATATCCACCCTGGAACATTGCTTTGTTCTTTCCAAAAAAGGAAGTTGAGTGACTATTCCGGTTGGCTGCTAAAAATCCACATGGATAGTGAAGGTTTGAATGTCATACCTTAAAAGTTATGTAACATTAGTGTTACACAATGCTTTAGTTGTACCAAAAAAATATAGGTCTTACAGAATGGATTTAAGTCAATTTCCTACTTTTATAACTTGCTCTTCTTAGATGGAATAGCTATTGAGTGTATGAGATAGTATGACTTTTTTTTTGAAAAAAAAAATTCCCCAAGAACACACTTGAATGTCACTTTGATCTTTTCTAAATATGCACAACAAATAAATAATTAAAAGTCAACAGAAAGGAGTTTTATGCTCAGAAATATATTGTTTCAAACATACTATAAAGAAAAGTCTTCATGTACATGTGTACATATGTATATATAAAATATATATGTGTACATATGTATTATACACATATATAATGTTATATATTATCATGTCTATATTATTATGTTTCTGGTCCATTCTTGAATCTGAATTCTTCTAAGGCCTACATAGCCTTTCTAATTAGAAACTCTTTTCTCAAACATGTCAGATTTCTCAGAGATCTCACTTCATTGATATCAAAGGAATATGTACATACTGGAGGAATCCAAATCATGTCAGGAAAGGGTGACTCCTCTAAACCATCGGAAGAAACCCTACCTGGAGTATTTCAATAACTGCCAACACCACAGGTGTTAACATCAGTATGAAACTTTATATTTAAGCTCACTTTTCAAATAGAGAAATTATTTTAGTCAATACAAATGGCACTACGACAGGATGGCTGTTATTCTGTGTTCTCTGAATAAAAGACACTTTCAGGAAAAAAGAATTGAAAAGTATATAATCCTTAAAGATAATGCTCTTGCTATATTAAAACAGGAATTTCTCTATGAGCAAAATCTTCTTTGCTAGACATACAGGGCTAGTCATAGGCATGATTGATTTTGAAGGCTTCTACTAATACTAGGTTGCAGTAACAGTGTGTTCAGGATATCTGGGCAAGTTTGCTGTGCTTCTGGAAATAGAGGGATTGGATGGACTGGTTAATCTGGCAAAAGAAATATGCTCAGCCTTTAGGTCCTAGCATGGAATGTTGTCTTAGGGTATAACACCTTCTACAAAGTAGCTCCTATGCACATTTATTAAAGATGCCTATCACAGTTAAATAACTTGGCTATTTCAGACATTGATTTTTAACTGAAAGATGATATCAAGGCTTAGGAACATGATTTCCAAAAAATGTATTTTAAGTTTTAGAAGCATGAAGGCTTGCATGAGATCACAGAAGTAAAAACACAAAAAAAAACCTCCTGAAAAAATAAAATCAGATAACCCATAAGAGCCTTTGGAGAAGGGGTACACATGCATGAATGGTCTCCTTGCTGCATCCAAGTTGTGAAACTCTTAGGGCTATAATATCTTTCATTTGATCAACCACAGTTTGAGAGCATGGAACAAATAATGAGGTACAGCAGAAGAACATGAATAATTTTCCACCCATAGGTTCACAGCACAGTTCCTTTGCAGAGGGATTGTACCCCACGACCACCACCATTATTTTGTGTGTGTGTGTGTGTGCACGTGCATGTCTTCCAGACTTGACCTTCCTCTGGCCTTAGAATTATCTAGCTTGTTTTCCTCTATGGGCAGCCGTAGACAAAGGAAGAGATTGGTCAAAAAGCCCACCCAGAGGTACCATAATAAATGGAAGTGGTACTAACATATCAGGCACGGATTGCCTTGGTACTATAGACTCCCGTGAGTCACCTGTGTGGGAAGTCAGACAAAAACATCCAAACAAAACAACCAGAAGACAAACTGAGGAAACGACGCTCTTTAGAGTCCAATGAGGAAGCCAAGTATCATAAATTTCCGAGTGGCCAAATCCTAGAAGGAAAGATACTGAAGAAACTCCTAAAGAATGTTGTAGGGATTTTTGTTTCCAAAAGGGACCCATGCACCTGTTGATGTATTTTCCAGGCCCTTGAATGATAGCAATTTATGAGGCTATTAATATTAAGCCCAAGATTTATCAGATGTGCTGTTTGTCTTGTGGCCACTGTAACCTCATAAAATTTGGGTTGCATTGGGTTAAAGTGGAGCGTTCTGCTGCTGGAGTTATTCTGAGCATTTAAATCGGCTAATCCTACAAGAAGGGTGCATTTCGCTTGCCTATTAGGGAGAGTCTTTAGGGATTCCTACCAGTTGCAGAGCCAGGCTGGAGGGGGCGGTCCGTTGCAGGGTGTGGTAAAATGGAGGCAGCAGGGGAAGAATGAGTCCTGGAGAGAAGGCGATGTTTCTCTAATCCATCCATGCCAACCACAGCCAGCTGAGCCTGGCGCGCCGAGAGCGCACGTGTGTGCGGGGGCTCCAGGAAGGGCTGCTGCAGAGCAAAGAACACAGTAGACAGAAACGTGAGACCAGCATCCAGGGAGACACTGAGAGCGACATGTCAACAAATTAAGTTCATCAGGTCAGAGACATAATAAACGGTGTGAAGGGAAAAGAAAAAAAAAAAAGAGAGAGAAAGGGAGAGAAAAAACAAGATCCAGTCAATAAATCCATTCAACAGATGTTTTCACACTGAAGGCCAGAGACTGTCTGCCTGGCTCTGGAGAAGGTGATGGCAGGACGCCTGTCAGTTTCAACTGATTGAAAGGAACAGACCTTTAACCCCAAGAGTAACGTTTACTTACTCCGTTTCCTACCTTGATACCAACGTTTTGAATACAGCCCCAGAAGGGTTGCAATACAAAAGTCGGAGAATAATTCAACTGCTTTCCAAATAAGTCTCAATTATGAAAATCCTATCCTGAATTTATTTCAGTAATATTGTTAATGAAATTGATGGGCGCCTCTAAAAATGACCAATTAAATGGTTTTATTTTGACATCTTTCAATTTTCAAATAATGGTGTAGAACAATGAGTTTTTCATGGTTTACAGGGTATAATCTCAACACTGTAATTTGTTTCTTTGATAGAGTATTAGATGTATTAGGTGTATTGTTTTTCATACTTCTAAAGTTGATCAAAGGACCAGAGTTTAGGAGCTTCCAGAAAATTCACTTAGTCTATTTCTCTGTCTTCAAAGAGACACTCTCTAAAACACAGTTGGCAGCTAATTTAACCATCAAAACTATGCAGTAATTATTTAATCTCTCACCAACAGGAATTCATAAATTTCATGCTGTTTTTTAAAATATTTTTCCTAAGGAATATGGAAAATGGCTGAACAGTGCTACAAAACCTGATTATTGCTTGCCATCAATAAGGATGGTAAAGTTCCAAAAGGTTAACAAAATTTAAAAAATGCAAGTCTAATCCCTATAATTTGAAAAATGTGTATGTTGCTTTGCTTTGACCTACAAGGCTAGCATTTCAGGACTTGATGCAAACTTCACTTTTCTTTCCCTTTAGGTTAGATACTCCACTGCACCCAACATGTCATACTCTTCCTGCATTTCCCACACAAGGATTGACAAATCTTAGGTACATAAATCACTCACTAAGGGAGGAAGCTCACAAATCTACATATAACACAACTGTGCTCCATGCATAGTATGTGGTTTTATGTCATTATAGCTTTTTCTGTACATGACATGAATTAATGCTATACATCAATGCATGTTTGATGATGAAAAAATATAACTTTTAAAATAGTTACAGAATATAGACAGAGATTTCTGAATTCAGAAAAAAATATGAATCATTGAAAGTTAACTTTAAAATGGATTATAATCAACATGTATGTGGTTGCTTCAGTTTTGCTGAGCAGAATATTCAAACCATCAATCAATTGGAAGGCACTCACTGTCATATGCTCATGCTTTGGTCATTTGCTTTGTTGACTAGAATGGCTCAGTCAATGAGGTTTAGAAGAAAATTTAATGCATTCCCAAGACCTGAACTTTTTTGTTTTCTTGAGTATCTCTATGTTCAATGCCCTGAGAATACAGAAGTATTAATTACAAAGAATATAAATATATACATATCACTTCAGGCCTTTCTAATCAGGAAAAGGAAGCTTTTCTGCATATGATCTAAACTGCACAGGTAAATATTCAAATATTGAATATTCAAATATTCTCATTTATCTTCCTGTAATCTCTTTAACTCTCATCTAAACCAACACAAAAGACTTCGAATTGAGCACTTTACTTAACCAGCCTTATTTCTTCCTGCAAGCATTCTCTTCCTAAAGCCCTGCTGAAAGCCAAAAGTTGACACAAAGAAGCTCTGAAGGCCAGTTGAAGTTTAAAGAACCTTCTCCACCTGTCTTTTCAGCTCTCCTTAACCTGAGGCCAACCTACATTTTCAGCCTTAGGTCATCTTTCATATTTCTAGGTTTCTAGCCAACATACTGCCTCCTGTACACAAGCATCTCCAGGGCTGCCTTATCACTTTCAATGGCCCTGCATCCTTTTACCTTACTGGGTCCTTTCCTGCCAAAAACCAATATTATAATTTTTATACCCACATTTGGTTCATTATTATATATTTATTAGTATTACATTCATTCTTTCCTTCAGCTTAACAAATGTTTCGTGGGCCCCTAAAGGTACCACAGTCCTGGTCTGTTATGTCTAAGGGTCTATGGACCTTAATCATTCCTGCCTCTACCAGCCCATCCTTTCTGTAACTCCCCTCTGCAGGTGCCTAGAAAGCTCCATATTCATCTGATACATATCTACTAAGGTCCACTTCAAACTTCAAATAGATCCTTTTTTGAGCACCCATCTAAGCCTTCTTTCTCTTTCCATTACATTCCCATCACACTTCATTTTTCTCTGTGCTTTTCCCTGCCATAGTCTTTTATAGATTTGAGATGTTTCATGTAGTCACTATTTCTCAAGCTCATAGTTTGTGCCAGACACTTTGCTAGTATGTTGAGCTTTTTATGCTTATTGTCTAGTGAGGAGAGAGACACTAAATATTTATAGTTATAAATATAATGAATGCTATATAGGAAAAATTCAGGATGCTTTAAAAACTGTTTTTAAAAAAGCTGATAAAGAGGGTTAAGTAATTTTCATCTAAGAAAATACATTCAATTTGAAATGTGAAGGATTAATTAGAATGAGCCAGAGACAGAGTGGGAAGAAGCTCTATAGACATTTTACTCATGTGTGAGTAGGTGCTCACCTGTATGAAGTCATCTTTCTTTATGTAATATTGAAAGCTTTTAGAAGCAGGAACTAGATATAACTCATCTGTTGACTTGCTCTGCTATATTTTATCTTTTCTCATGCTTTCTAAATAATTATTTGTGCATTAAGACTATGTGGAACAGACACTTGTTAAGTTAAAGGCCATTTTTTAAAAAATAATATCACCAAAATTTATTTATTTATTTATTTATTTATTTATTTATTTACTTTTTATTTTTTTATTTTTGGTACCAGGGATTGAACCCAGGGTTGCTTAACCACTGAACCACATCCCCAGCCCTTTTCTATATCTTCTTTAGAGACAGGGTCTTGCTGAGTTGCTAAGTGCCTTGCTAAATTGCTCGGGCTGGATTTGAACTTGCAATTGTCTTGCCTCAGCCTCCCAAGTCTTGGGATTACAGAAATGCACCACCACTCCTGGCAGCATAACCAAATTTTAAACCAGGTGCAATGGCACATGCCTATAATTCCAGCAGCTCAGAAGGCTGATGCAAGAGGATTACAACTTCAAAGCCAGCCTAAGCAATTTAGTGGGGGTCTCACTTAGTGCCTCACTAAATTGCTTAGGCTTTTCCCTAATTAGTAAGTTCCATGAGGAAATGAGCTTTGTTTGTTATATATTCCCATGCAATGCTGTACACATAGTCGATGTTAATAAATATTTGAATGTTGAATAAATAAATTAATAAAACAAAGATAGCCATCCTTAAAATTTTATTATAAGATAGATCAAACAAGCATATTAAAAGCAATCATAACAATGAAGAGTTAAGGAATTGCTGAGAAAAAAATATGAGAAATAGAGTCCAGACAAAACAATTGTCAAAGGACAATACCCTGAAATTAGCACTGGTGCCAAGAGATAATGAAGGAAAAGTTCCGGTGATTTGACGATTATTTTTCTTTGTACTTTCATGTGGTTTCCAAGTTTTCTGCCTATCATGTATGTTAAAACTTTAATTAAGAAAAATGGTAAATGTTATTTAAACTAAATGGTCCAACCTTTCAAACACTTCATTAGGACAGATTCATAATCATTATACATACAAGCAGACAGGGTCAAAATGTTCAAACCTGCTTCCAAAATAGGAAAATTTAAGAAAGAAAAGGTTGTTAGTTTTCAAAATTAGTCGACTAGAATCATGTATTTTTACAAATGATGTATGACTTTTAATGTGCAGGGAGAGTTAGAACAATCCAGGAAGCCACGCATTAATACAGTGCACATGAGTCACTACGTTATCAGAAAATGCTTGGCCACTTTAAATTCAAATGTCTCCTTCCTCATCAATAAAAAGGTATCCTTCTTGAGGATGAAAACTTGAGATTACATTTTTCTGTTCTAGCTGAATTGGAAGAGTTTCACTAAACTTTTTTTTCACTCTACCTAATAGAAGAGAATTTTATCTAGGTAATTTTGGGTACTTTTAAGTATGAAAGTACATGTTTTTTCTTGCATTGTCAGAAAATTAAATGTCAAATACATGAGAACCTACAGTTATTAAAAATTGGATGTATACCCAAATTCACATTTCACTTACGGCGCACAATTAGAAATGTGTCATGTCCTTCATGTAAATAGGAAGCACGTCCACCACACAGAACTTTTGATTAAAAACATTTTAAATACACACATTGAATCTATTTCTTTTGTAAGTGTTAGTCTTTCTTTTTTTTTTTTTTTCAGGTGATATAACTTAGGGCCTGATTTTTTTTAATATTGATTTTTTAGTTGTAGTTGGACACAATACCTTTATCTTATTTGTTTATTTTTGTGTGGTACTAAGGATTGAACCCAGGACCTTGAACGTGCTAGGCTAGCCCTCTACCGCTGAGCCATAACTCCAGCCAAAAATAGGGCCTGATTTTGACTGATTATTTTGCCAGAGTGTCATTTTACTTTACTGGGATGTATAGGTCAACTTTTCCTTAAATAAAGTGGTCTAAACCCATTTTTCCTAAACACCAATTGCCTCCTCCCACTGGTAAAAACTAAAAAATTACTTTCACAGAAGAGTTATTACATACCTACTTTATAAAATCCTGAATATTGCCTTGTAAACATCAGTGTTGTTGTGACCCTGCCTTTCAATTGGCATAGAGCATTGCCAGTGCAATCTATTCAAAATAGGTGGAGATGGTTATGGAAGCTCTTTCTGTAACAAGCACAATGTTCTTGCTTAGAACAAAATATTTATTTTGGGATAGTTTGCTAATAGAGATTTTGAGGTAATAAACTTCTCAGGAAGACTTCAGGGTTCTATTTTGCTTACAGTAATAGTGACTTTTGTTCTTTCTGTTTTGCTTCCCTGTTGCTCTTGCTCAGAAGCCTAGTTTATGGCTTCTGGGTTTTCACTTTGTACTGAATGGTGGCATTCATTTCCAGGCACATGGATGGGTCCATGTGGGCTATAATCAATATCCTCATACAACTTTAGCTGGAGCAAATAATAGAAATCATAACGTTTAATCTTTGAAATATGCAGAATTATTTGTAATGGTTTCATAAAAGATAAAAATTAGAAGTAAAAGAAAAAAAATAACATGAGGGAAAAATAATTGGCAAAAACCCCAATAGGTTTCCATTTTAAATTTGATTTCTAATGCCATTTCTTTAAATAATGTGACACTGTTTTTTGGTGTTGAGTAAATTGAATTTTTGTTTTGGTTCACAGTGTTTTTAATTTCAGAATTATTGCTTTTACAAAAAATTTAGAATCTTGATTATCCCTAGAGGTTATCTTGTCAGATGCCAGGGGCATTTGCATATTTAAAGACTCTGTATTATTCAGGAGGAGTGTAGAAATCTTGGCTAATTTCAAAACTCCTAAAGCTAAACATCCCTGTTAATAATTTAAGAGTAGCTATTAAATAAATAGAAATAATGTGTCTAATTCTAAAGTAGACAAAAAAAATTTAAAGAAGCAAAACCAAGAAAGAAACAAATCTAAAAATAAACGGAGAAAAAAAAAACCCTGAAGCATTGAAAAAGCTGTACAAAAATAAATCACAAAAGTGAGATGCTAGAAACAAATCCCCATATATCAGTAAACACAGCTGATTTGAATGCAATTTACCAGATAAATGATGGTGTCAGCAAAATTGATTTGACTGAGAAATATTAAATTGAAAAGTTCTATGAAGAAATACCAGGCAAACACTAATATGATAAAGAAGTAAAATTCCCATATAGTCACATTAAAAAGACACAAGATAGACATTAAGGAAAATTTTAGGGATCATTGATGGGATTCTTTGTAAATAATACACATATTCAATTAACAATAGAAAACTTCTAAATTTATCTGTGCCTAATAACTTGAACTCAAAATGTAAAATACTAAAGGGCAGAACTACTGGGAAAAGATGAGAAATCCACATTACAGAGGAGTTTTGTGAAAAATTTATCATGAAACTATTTAATTTATAGAAGATTTGAATAACACAGTTCACTAGATTGAAATATATTGAATTTTCAGCCAATAAGCACATTATTTCAAGCACATGAGTTATTACAAAATTCACCACTGCAACAATGCAATGGTTAACAAACTTAAGAGAATTAATATGTTCAATGGACTTTTTTTCAACTTTACAAGGGAAGAAAGTTCCAGAATTTTCTTGAAAATATTTAGGAGATTTTGTGTATGTGTGTGTGTGTGTGTGTGTGTATGAGATATATATTTTTAGGAAACAGAAACAGAAGCAGAAAGATGGACAAATATTGTGAATATTTTAAATAATGAAATCTTTCAATAAGCCAACAAATATGTTAATAGAAATAATGTACTGATAATCAGAAAATGCAAATTAATACTGTCATGAAATACCATTTTATACTTATCACATTAATCAGTAGATCAAGTCTGGCAATACCAAGCATTACTGAAAGAAAATAGAGCAAGAGAAACTCATAGACTGCTTATAAGAAAGAGCAACCTACTTGAACCAATATAAAGAATAATTCACTAATATTTAACAAAAATAAGGATAGACAGCAAACTACAGGAAAAATGGTGAGTGGAAAAAAAGCAAAAAAAAAAAAAACCCACATTAATACATAGGACAATTATTGAAGTTTTAAATTATACAAATTAATACCATATATTGGGGCTGGGGATACAGCTCAGTTGGTAGAGTGCTTGCCTCGCATGCACAAAGCCCTGAGTTCAATCCCTGACACCACAAAAAGACAAACAAAAAATTAATACCTTATATTAAGGAAATGCATGTGTAAATATAATAAATAAACATGAATAAAAATAATGAAAATATCTTAAAACATAAGGGAACCTCACCCAGCAAATTCAGAAGAGAAGGAATAGAAGGGACTTGCAATAGGAGAGAGATACACAGGAAATCTCAATTGTATTTGTAATGTTTTATTTCGGAATCTTTATTTAAGAGTCTTCATTACTGCAGTATTTTTTCTTCATATATGAATATATTTTTAACAAACTTTAAATGTTTAATATGTGTTTAAGGGGCAATGGCAAGACAGCTGAATAGATGCATACAGCACTCACCTGCTCCTCCACAAAGAACCAAAGCAACAGGTGTATAGCTGCATATTGAGGTGAGTGATCATGGGAGAACACTAGAAATCAACAGGAGAAAAATGGAAACCTTGTAAGATCCAGAGATCTGGGATAATAGCAAGAGAAACAAAATAACCTGGCACCTGCCACCCTGAATTGCATAGTCAAGGAGGCAGAGCCTTCCATCTCCAGGGTTAGACGTGAAGGAGAGTCCCAGAAAACTCTATCAATGCAGTTACGGGCAATCCTAGCTATTGGAAACTTTCACAAGACTCACAGGATTATAGTAAACTAGATAAGTAATCTGAATTCTGCCTAATAGCCTGGCTTTGGAAAAGAAGTTCACATCACCTCTTAGTGTATGCCCAGAGTGCTATAGCCAGGAGTCATTTTGAGAAGGGATTTACTGTCTGAATTTTTTTTTTTTTTTTTTTACTGCACTAGGAATCGGAAACAACTTCATGTTCTCATCTCTGGGACCCCAGAGACATTCCTCTGCACTGACTCAATGGGTAGTTTACTCACAAACACAGTGTAGTGACTCTGACACAAATCTGCTGAGAACCCTGCTTCATGGGGGATGGGTGTTTCCACACGGAGGGGAAGGAATGGTGCCACCTTAACAAACCCAAGAAGCTGGGGCTGCCCTCAGAGTCCTGGAAAGTGGCCAGGCATGTGTGGTTTCATGTTGGTGCCGGGACTGAAGGCAGCCACCCATTCAGTTCATACCACTCTTCCTCCCAACACCCCCGTGGCATCTTTTACTAACAAAGCAGGGGAGAGGTCTGTGGTTCCACTGCTTCCTGCCCACAGGTACACTGTCTTGAGCGATGTCCAGACTAACAAGATCCAGAGAAAGACTTTACTCAGTGCCTGCTGTGTTCTGCTCTTGCCTCTCTACTTCAAACACTTTAGGTGGGTAGAATTTTGCCTTATTCTGACTGAAATCCACTCCTGATCCATCACTGGATTCAACCCTAGAGCTGAATCAGGGAGGAAAAAAGCCCAGTTACTGCCCTGTCCCAGGTACACATGGCCAGAGGGGATCTGAAGCCCCACTCCTGGGCATGCATATCCACAGTAACAACAGAGAGGAACACCACAATTCTTGCTGACAACAAATCTACAAGTGCCCCTAACACTGATCATTCAATATCTTGTCTGACCTCACACTGCTGACAAAATTGGATGGGAGGACCATGGAGGTGATGCTGTGATTCCGGCCCCCCCCCCCGCCACCTTTCCCTGTGAAGCACTTGGGCCTGCAGCAGTGTCTAATCAGAGGACAAGTGCTTCAGGCTTCTCACTGCTACTGGAACACCCAGAGCCAGACCCCTAACAAGTTACAGACCCAATATCAGCAGTATTGATATCTGAAAAACCTCTGTCAGTTGATAGGGATCACTATTCTCATCAAAGGAGTAGCTACATAGGGTGCAACCCACACACTCTGCCACCTGTACCACACCAGCCTGAACTACTAGAGTGTCCTCATTTTTATGGGATCTGCAAATTCAGTCTCTCCAACTCTGACACATTATACAATGTGACCAAACTCACTAATCACAGACAAAGAAACTATGGGGAGATTACACTATGGTAACCAGCTGGAAATAATATTGCATACAAATAATATTGTAATATTATTACCAGCTGGAAATAATATTGATACTGCAAGACACATCTTTAGGAGAAAGCTGCCTACTATGAAGGCCCCAGACGTGCAAATGTCAACATAGGAACACAAAATTATGAAAAATCAAGGTATATGACATCTCCTAAAGATCATGACTCTATTAAAGGACTCCAAAAATATCAAGATGAATGAAATGCCTGATTAATATTTCAAATGAATGAATTTTTAAAGGCTGAATAAGATATAAGAGAATTCAGGTAATGTTAAAAGAAATTAGGAAGACAATTCAGGATGTGAATTAGAAATTCAGGAAAGAGAGTTGGTTCTTTGAAAAAGAACCAACCAGAAATCTTGTAAATAAATAGCTCAATAAATCAAATAAAAAACTCAGATGAAAACCTCAACAATAGACTAGATAAAGCATAAGAAAGGATGTCAGAGCTTGAAGACAAGTCTATTGAAATATCACATTCACACAGAAAAAGAAAGAAAGGAAGGAATGAAAGAAGAAAAATAGGAAAGAATGGAGAGAGCATTCAGATTTTTGGGACAGCATTAAATTGTCAAACATTTATATTATTGTTGTATATGAAGGGGATTTTTATAGTTTAGATATTCGCTGAATGCAGCAAAGTTCAGAGGTGAGAATTTGCAGAAATTATTAGATCATGAGGCCTCTGAACTCAACAATGGATTAACTCATTGATGGATTCATAGATGATGGCATTATTGGAAGGTGGTGGAAATTGAAGGAATTGTGACTTAGTTAAAAGGAGCAGGTCCTTGGGAATGAGGACTTGCGAACTATCTTGTCCTTGATCCATTCCTTTTTCTCTCACTCTCTGCTTCCTGGCTATTTGGAGGTGGGTAACTTTCCTGCACCACCCTCCTGCCATGATGTTTGTCTCTTTCCAGGCACAGACCAATGAAGCTGACCAACCATGGACTGAAACCCTTGAAAATGTAAACTGAAATGAAAAATTTCCCCTTTAAATATTTTTTTTCATGTATTTTATCACAGTGATGAAAAGATGACTAACACATGGAGGAAACAAAGATTAAAGGCACAGAAAATCTATTCAATAAAAGTAGCAGAGAATTTCCTAAACTTACGGAAGACAAGGACATAGACCTGAACAGAAAAGATATGCAAGTTGATATGCTATAGTCGATCTGTTAAATGTACAGGACAAAACAAACAAACAGCAACAGCAACAAAAAGAAATTTAGAATCTATAAGAGAAAAATAGCAAGTCATATTTAATGGTAACTCCATTAGATCAACAGCAGATTTCTTAGTAGAAATCCTATAGGACAGATGGTCATGAAATGATGTGTTTGAAGTTCTGAAAGAAAGGAATGGCTAACCAAGATTACTGTACTTTTATCAAGCCCTTCCTTCAGAAAGAAGGGAAAATAAAGACCTTCCAAGAGAAATAACAAGTCCTATCAATTCAAAGTAAAATTTATTACTGATGTAGTACAATTATGTAATTTATAACATATTTTTACATGTACCTGTGAAATTATAAATGTGTGTGTATATATGTATATATGCTGAACTATTTTTGTTTGTGATAAAAAAATTATAGACCAATGCATATAAGTTGGAAGGTGAAGTGGTCCTTTTTGTTAAGTAAAAATTTTGGAAGGTAGAGGACATGTTTGACAACTGTGAAGGTATTTATTATTCCTCCTCCCCATAGCAATGTAGCATTTCTGGATTTAGGTATGCATGAGTGGTACACAGTACAAGAGGAGCTGGATCAGCAGGTTTTGGCTGACCAGCAACAGAATGCACTCACTACTTTCTGCCAACCTTCCTTCCAGGGCCAAGTACTGATTGCTTGCAGCAGAAGTCAGGAAGAAGGTAGATGAAATACTGCCCCCTATACACTCACTGATCACATCTAGTGAGGGCAAGTCCCTTCCTTCTTCTCAGGTTCTTATTCCACATGTGAGTCTTTGTCCAGCACATTTTTCATGCCAGTAAAGAAAATACACAAACATGCACCTAAAGTAAAGTGCTAAAGGGAAGTAAAATTTTGCATATCAGGTTTTAGCCTCATATTCAAATTATGAGGAATCCATCAACAATGTCAAAATTCACAAAGCAGAACTGTGATACACTGAACACTTCGGAGCTTTTTAGCCATAGCCTCAAAAGCAAAATCCAAGGGAAATGTATTCAAGAGCAGCCAGTGTTAACAATTGAGCAGTGTAGCAGCAGTATTCAGTTAAACCATGATTCTGACTGGAGGCTTAGGGTTTTTTTGCTAACTCTGCAGCTGTGAAGATGAACCTACTTAACAACATTATTCTTAAAATGAGCAGAATGTTAATAAAAGTTACTACTTTTTGCACAAAGTTTATAGATAGCTTCCAGTACACTTGTAAATATTCCCAGATATAAGGGTTCCTTATATCTTTATTTCCAGATAAATGGGAAAATAAATTAACAATTTTGTTGCACTATGTTCTTACATCTGTGCAAGGATAGTTGCTTTAGAAATGTTTAAGATCCACCCATTTTGGAGCACTTTTAGAAAATGACCCCTATAAATCAATGGAAACTGTACTCTGTTACTGAATACAAAAGAAACCACATTCAATATTTGAAATTAAATAACTAGTCTACAATGAGCAATTTCTTTCACAATAGAAAAGTTTTTTAAAAAGTTATATTTTTGTCCCTTCAATTGCTTTTCAGCTCCTACAATTTTACAATTGCCTGTAGAAAAAAATGTTCAAGAGAGCAGATTGAAATTATTTTAATTAGGTAACAGCCCAGAGGAAGATGAAATTTTACAATGGCCTAGACTAGTATCTTCTGTCTGGTCCATAGCCAATGGACAGAACAGGATGAACAATAGGGCTCTGGTCTAGAAATAATAGCCTGAAGATAAAGGAGGAAAAAGATGGTTCATTTGAATATGATGAATCTCTTGAGCATTTTCTTTATTCCTCCTGTTAGATAATTAGAATCCAGATATAAAATAACTCAGAATTAGAGAGTTAACAAGCAATATATCATTGCTATTTAAGACACATGAATTGGATAGATTTGTCTTGAATAGATGACCCAAGTCTAAGATCTGCAGAAGAATTCTGGTGAATATAAAACTCCTGGAATTATACCCAAAATTGTATAAGAATCTGAATTGTAAATTTTTCTTAAGCCCATAGCTTTCATCAAAGGGGTCTTTAGTTTTTAAAAATAATATTATGAAGCACAGCTCTAAGAACAAATTATTAGACATAATAAATGCCCACTAATTACAACTTTTATGTTGCTTTCTAAACATAACAGTTTTAACCATGACAGATTTTTCTTCATAAACCCATGGGTTCAGACATATCATTAGTTGGGTCACGTAAGTAAAATAAGAACTCTTGCAGCTTCAGGCATGAAGCTTTTATACCCTTTCAGCCTAAGAGAGCATTTTACTAACCTTAACATAAGAGAACCGCCTGTATTTTACCACCAGCCTCTAAATCCAATTGCTTGTGTGTAAATTACCAAACATGTCAAACTTAAAAATATGAATTTATTCTTATTTTATTCTTTCTCTCAAAGTTTGAGAGAATCAAATGTAAGATATAGATATTCCAAATTTCTTTTGTTACTGAACTGAAAGCTAATTGCTGATAGTACCTTGCTAAAATATTAGGGTAATGAAAAATGGGGTGGATATTGTTTAATCTTTAATCTGTAAGTATTTTGGTATTTGACCACAAACAATCTCTTAATTTTTTTTTCTTTTTTTCATCTCAGAATGACACAGCTCAACTCATAGCATGCAAAATAAATAAATATAATCTAGAATATCCTAGAATAAATGCTTATTGTTATTAAGTTGAAAATTGGATATTTAAAAATAATGCTATGGTACATTTGCTAAGATGAATGTAACATACAAGTGTTCATTTAACATTTATTTGAAAGGCAGCTTTTCTTAAGTTATTTCCTCAAACTTAAAAATAATGATCACATATAAAGTATTTGGATTTGAAAACAGTTATGTAATTATTTGACGTTAGTGAAATTAATTTATTAGTTCATTCATTTTATATATCAACGCTTTGTGTTAGAAACTAGAAGATACAAAAATGAACAAAACAGATATAGTCATTCCTCTGCAGGGAGTTTAAAAAACTCCTGAGGGAGGCAAATATTCATCAAATTTCCTAATGTGCTTTCTTAAGTAAATTGAAGTTATTTTTAAAAAGCATGGGATTCAGAAAACAAAACAAAACAAAAAAAATACCAATAACAAAAACCTCCTGAGTTTATATTCCAGCCCTACCATCTTACTAATATGTAAACTAGAGAAAATATACTTAGGCACTCAAAGAATGTTTGTAAAATGAAGTGACAATTTGTATCTGACAGTATCTTTAGGAATAAGTGGGTTCTCTGAAAAACTTAATAAGGATTACTAATAGGGATTAACCTAAGAATCCTAATAAGGATTAACCTAATAAGGATTACCATTTAAACTTGAGTAGTAGCATGTATTCATCTGTATAAGACAAAAAATTCATTTTTAATAATATATCATTATCAGTGAATTTGCTAAGATGAATGTAGCATACAACTTAAATATTCATTTAACATTTGAAAGGAAGCTTTTAAGTTATTTCCTCAAACTTAAAAATAATGATCACAAAATTAAAAAACACAAAAATAAAGTGATCGGATTTGAAAACAATTATGTAATTATTTGACTTTAGTGGAATTAATTTATTAGCTCATTCATTTTATATATTAAAGCTTTTTTTTTCTTTTTTATCCAAACTCAGATTGACTATAATAGCACAATGCATTAAAATAGGCCACGGTTTGTCCCATTTTGTACCTTCTCCTTGGTCTCCAAAATAGATGTGTCAGTTCTAGGTATTGTTTCACAGTGTTGCCCAGATCAGTAAGAAGCTAACACAGTGCCTCTGAGCTGCCAAACTTATTTAGGAACATCTCCAGAACCTAGATACATACTTAGTTTTTTATATATATTTTATTATGCTATACTAAGATTTTATATTGATAAAATTTCTTGTATTAATGTCCTGCATAGTTATCAGGATGACAAAAAAAACTCCATAAGTCTATTATATTGTCTTTATCTTTTTTTAAAAATTAGTTTTGACAAGTAAGAATTGGATATTGATGATATATAATATGATGTGTTGATAAATATATACATTATGGTATGGTTAAATCAAGCTAATTAATAGATATATCTTCACATACTTCTTGGTCTGTGTTTCTATTCTTCATGTATATTCTAATGATTGATTTCAGAAACGGTCCCTATAGTTAGTCTCATGGGTCAATAATTTTTCTATCAACTAACCTAAAAATAATACTTACCATCAAACTATTATCCTAACAGCACAGTTTAAATAAATCATGTCCCATAGCAACCAGATTGTGCTAAATTCTCACTAGTTTACATGAATTGTTCACATCTATCAATTGTTCACATTTATCCTTTTATTCCACTTACGTCTTACAATTGTTTATAGCAGTTACTTCCCACTGAATGGGCACTTGGTACTCTCTAGTCTTGCCATACACCTTGAATCACTTCAGAGTCAAGTTAGATTAACTTCACCTACTTAATTTTAGTTATGCTCATTAAATGGAATGGAGAATAAATGGAAATTATAAAATGTTAGACAATGCTTAACAACTTATCTTGTCTGGTATTATTTTAGTATGTCAGACACAATTCTAAATAGAATCAATAGAAAACAAAGTAAATCTCTCTAAAATAGTTTTCCGACTTACATGAATAAACTTTTCAATTTAAAAGTCAATTGATTTGAATAAAGGGAAGGGGGTGGGAATAGGAATAGGAAATATAAATATAAATCTGATATAACTTTCTTATGTACATGTATGAATACACCACAGTGAATCTCAACATCATGTATATCCACAAGACTGGGATATTAATTAGAATAAGATATATTCCATGTTTGTATAAATATATCAAAATAGATTCTACTGTCAAGTATAACTAAGAAGAGCAAATAAAAAATAAAAAATTATATTTATAATTTTAGTAGAGTGATATCAAAGCTATGCTGGATAAAAATCATATATCCAGAATGTGCAAAGTTTGCACTGTTTATTTTGAAGATAGTACAAATGTTCTATCAAGAGACATATGAAATAGGGAAGAATAAACATCATGAAATAAAAGTCAGTTCATTTCCCTAAAGAACACAAAATATTGTTATGCATATATTATGATTTATAAAGTACTACAAAATTCTGTTAAAGTTATATTTAAAATATAAGACCTAAAATGTATACTAAATACGAAAAAGCTATTAAAAGCAGTTATATTTAATTGTCACCAAACTCAATTTTATTTGATTTATAACCTATCCATGAATCTACAATACCTATAGTATGTACCATATTATTTTTCCCCTCTAGTTGGTTCTTCAGTTATTTTTGCACCACTTAAATTAAAACAGTTGTCATGAGCATTCTTGGATGGTAATAAATTTTTTTATTGGTTATGTTTGGGAGACTTTAAACCATGCATTTAATAAATAGTGGCTATTTCTAAATTAACAGAAATAAACATTATTATAAATGTGCAGAATAGGTAAATATGGCATTCCACAATGGCTCAATGGGCAACTATTTGTTTTACAATAATTCTGCATTCTAGAGCATATTTTTTCTCTAGAACATGAGGTTTGAAATAAGGTTTGTGGAAGAAATTGTTGCAATAGACACAGGAGGAAAAAAAAATTCAAAATGTCTGGTGAATAAAAAACCTTGACAACCATATTTAGAACCTGAATTGTCTTCAACCTAAAGACAATGAGAAGTCATTGACATGTTTGAAGGAATGGAAGAACACTATTATATTAGCAATTAAGGAGTATTTAGGGTGCCTCCATTTAATTGAATTGAGATTTGAAGTTGATGAATCATGACTATTGGGTGAGTGGGTGAGCCACATGTCCTTCATCCTGTTTGTGTGCCCTCTATGAACATTTGTACACCTGCACTAGTTGATATGAGTTGCATTTGTGTTTTCTTATTTGATTGTTTTTCCTGAAGGAAAAGAGAGGAATTCTGGCAAGAAATAAGTGTAAGAGAAGAGATAGGAAAGGATAGGGAATAAAGAATAGCAAATATTATTCCTGCAGGTAAAAGGTGAAAGATCTGTTTTTATATGAGATTTAGAACTCAAGCACTATTCTTATAGCCTTGGGTGGCAAAATGCAACAGAGTTTGAATGTCTTTTCATTTCTGATAGAAAATATCATCAGGGACTCAAGGGAAGACAGATCAAGTTGGCACTCTGAAGATGGTAAATTCTGAATGCAGCGGGGCCAGCAACTCTAATGTGGGCAGCAGCAGCGGGTGTAGCAGATCACAACATGTGTTGGTGGCTCTCAAGGAAGTGCAGATTCACTCTGGAACACTTGCAAGACTGCAAAGAACACTCAGAAGTCTAAGTACCTGAGGGGCATTGACCCAGGCTCCTGTTTCAGAGTTATGCTGTAAGGGACCGTTCTGATACCAAGAGGTTGGAAATTCATAGTGATGTGAACTTCTTTGAAACCATCAACCAACCACTAGACTTACAATAAACCCAGAAGTCAGATTCCCAGAAACAGGCAGGAGGCATACATAATCCAGTTGACTAAAGTCAGTTCAGAGTTGTTGCTGTGGGTTGAAAAGAGAAAGATGGGTCCATGGAAGACAGAATGAACATGACTTGTTGAATTAGGAAGATGTTCTCTCTAACTGAGGGCAATGAACAGCGATGATAGAAGTTACTTAAATTCTTGAAGCCTCAATTGTCCCATATGTTTGAATTTGTGAATTTTGAATAACAGTAGCTATTATATAGAAATTTTTGTCAAATTTAAATGAAATGACAAAAAAAAAAAAAAACAGTGTGAGGCAAGTTCTAGGCACTCAGACATGCTAACAATTACCACCCCATCTGCAGAGAATATTTAAAGTATAAGAAGCAAATTTTAATTTTAGAAAGTTATTTGTACTGTCTGCAAATTTGAAATGTATTATCTCATCTATGATTGCTAGTTTAAAATTTATATTTATTTACCTGTATAAATATGCACATGTGTACAATTGGCTAAGCTTTATAATCCAACGATTAAGCAATAAAATGTCCCACATTGATTTTTTTCTCTATTTCACATGCTCTTCATTGTTATATAAATTCAAGTACTTTCTTTACTAGGGGCATAGCACAGAAAATTTCACTTTACTTAGCTTATCAAAGAGCATTTGATGTACTTTCAACTTGAGATATGATTGCCAGCCATCTGTTAGATGAACAGATGTATTAACATAGACATTATGCCCAATATGCTGAATTTTGATGAGCTAATATTTGGAATATTTAATCTCCTTTGAACTTTGATTATGCATAATTTACTGCCAGGTTATGTGCATGTGTGTATATCATGTATATAGGCTTGTGTATTTATGTGCATATATGTGTATGTGTGCATGTGTGTATAAGGATACAAATAATTACTTTTAAGTAAGATTACAAACTTGAATTCAAGATATTAAATAATTAAACAGATATACGAGCAACAGAAGAAGAATCATTAACAAATTGTGATCACAAATATTCAAAGTCTTTCTTCCCCTACATTTCTCAAGAGATAGTATTCTGTCTAGTTGGGACACACCTGGGAAATCCTTAAGTCTGGGGGTAAAGTGAGGAATAGAATTACAGGATAAGAAAGGTGCCCAGCTATTTGGACTATGATCCTTTAAGTTCCATCATTCAATTCTAAATCTGTGAAGGAGAAAAATATGTCTGCTTTTTCCACAATAATATTCCCCAGTGACAGACACAGACATATTGTTCAATCAACATTTATTGAAGAGATTAATTAAATTTTAATATTTGATCTTTCAAAAACTCTTGATATGTTCTTAAATTTTTATCTCATTTAAAAATTGTTATAATTGAACCCATTTTACCAATGAGAAAATCAAGTTTACTAATGTGAATGTGACTTGTTAAGATATAGAGCAATTAAACATCTGAAGCAAAACAAAGTCCACTATTCTTTATACTTGTGGAGAATCTGTTTTAACAGTCATGTTATTCTCAGAATAATATTTCAAATCACATTCAGTTTTCCCTTGGTATCCAAGGGAGATTGGTTCCAGAAATCCCTGTAGATCCAACTTCCAATGATGGCAAGTCTCTCGTATGAAAAGTAGCAGTATTTACCTATACCCTTGTACATTCTCCTATATATTTTAAATCATCCCTACATTTTTTAGAATTCCTAATACAATGCAAATGTTATGTACACCGTTGCTACACTGTATTGTTTTACTCAATCTTAAGAAAATAAGTCTATACATACTTAGTACTAATATAACTTTTTCCTGAATATTTTTGATTGGGGTTTTGTTGAATCCACAAATGTGAAACTCGTGGGTGTAGAGGGCCAATTGTATATTCAGAAGGTGTACATTTGCATACATGCGTGCATGTGAGTGAGTGAGTGTGAAAGAAAGGAAGGAGAGGTATTTAACCTCCACAGTTGTTTTGGTTTGCTTTTGCAGGAGTTTCTTCAAACCACATAAGACTGGAAGCTGTGCTTTCACTGTTCAGGGGCCTATTAACTGAGAAGTCTGAGGAGACAACAACTGCTCTACGCCTCCAACCTACTCATCCTAGAATATTACCTTCTAATACCCGTTCACACCCAAACCTCTCATCATTAAAGTTTTCCCACTCCCTGACTCTCATTACTTGAAATTGTAGACCTCATGTGATTTCCATTCCTTTCAATCCTCCTTGGTCTTTATTTCTGTCCCTTTCTAGCATAAACTCCATTGCTTCTCACTTCAGGCACTCTAAACAATAATAATGTTTTTCAGGGTCTTACATAGAGGGCCCATATGATTAGTCTTGTTGTTTCTGCACAATCTGCATCCTTTTTTTTTTTTTAACCAGTCTTACTATTTGATTTGTCTATTTTAAAACTACAGTTGCAGCCTGCACTGAAGAAAGCCATGGGACTACACAAATAGATACCTTTCATTAAAAATTCCGTCTTTAGCCTCAGCTGGCCTCCTTAAGGCAGCTGGGAAATCTGTGTGTCCCAAGTCCCTTTCCTCCCTCCTCCTTAGCAGCCATTCTGAATCCCAATCATTCTCAGTAAACCCTTGACCCCACTCAGCAAATGACCTCACCTTCTACTGCACAAAGGAAATAGAGGCCAACCGAACAGCAACTCCCTCAACTTCCTGCCCCCTCCTCTACACTCTTATCAGCACCCACATCCATCCTGACGTCTTTTCCTCATTTTTCAGTTGAAGCAATGTCTCTCTTTTTGGCCAAGGCTAATCCCACCACCTGTGATCTGGATTCCATCCCTCCGGCTCCCTCAGGGAGGTGCTCCATCAATCACCCAAGCTCCTGTATCTTCAGCCTCTTGAGGTGCGAGGGATCCCTCCCTCAACACACAAAAATGTTCTTATTGCTTCCAACTCAAATACAGACATACAAGTGCATGCAGGCTTGCGTGTGCACACACACACACACAGGCACACACACACACAGTCACTCCTTTTCCCTCCTGTGTTCCCTTCAAGTTACTGCCAAAACTTCCCCTGTTCTTTATCAGACAAGCTTTTCTTTTTTTCTTTTTTTCTTCTGGTTTCAAGAGTAACACATGCTTATTTTGGACATTATTTGGATATTAATTTTCAAAAAAGAAAAGGATAATTGCAAGTGGTATCTACCATACAGGGATACCAACTATGAATATTTAATATTTAGGATTTTTTTCCGTTTTCTTTTTCCTGCCTATAGAAAATACTGGTATCATACTGCACAACAGTTTCTATCCTCATCTTTTCCCATACTGGCACCTTTTTTCTATAGCCTTCAGTTCCCATCAAAAACATCTCTGAGTTGTTAATGATTTCAGTCTGTAACAATTTAAATGCCTTCTTTATTAAACTGTTAGACTATCTTCCATTCCTATCTTCTATAAATAATCATAAACACACTTCCTAAAAACAAATCCATATTTTTCCTCTCCACCCATTCACTTCTCTGCCTAGGACAATCTACCTTCTATCACTTCTAAGACCTTCATCACTTGAGATTTCTCTCATTAGAGTAACTCATGACCTCTTTCCAATATTAAAGAGAAGTTGAGTTGAGTTTACTCACTCAGCTTCTCTGAGCTATTTGACATGGTTACTGGTTCTTTCCTTGAAGCCATCTCCATGCCAACTCCCTGCTTTCTGCCCTTCTAGGTCCTTCTTATCTCCTCTGCAGGCTTTTCTTCCTGGGCTTACATTTGACCATTGGCTTCTCTAGGCTCTTGGTTCCATTTCCATACTTCCCCCGGGAGGAACCAATGCCTAACACTCCTGTGCTGCTGGCATCCAAGATGCATACCCAGCCCACGTTAGCTCCCTTGAGGAGCTGTCTCTGCCTCTCTGTTTTGCACTCTGAATTGTTTTTCCATTTGCAAACCATTATGGCATTCTTTATGTGACTCTATCATGGCAGACCTGACTTCCCAGTAAGTTGGTGGACTTGCCCTTCTCTTTCCAGGCTTCTCTACACTATTGAGATTCTAGGCTACATAATTATTTTTAGTGTGACTCTGTCCTGTGTTGTGTAGGATGTTTAGTAGCTTCCTTTACTGTTACCCACTAGATACCAGTAGAAATCTACCCCAAAAGTTACAATAAAAAATGTCTCTAGACATTATTACATGTTCCCTGGAGACAAAATCTTCCCAGTTGAGAACTACTGTGTTACACTGTGAGTTTTGCAAGGCTGGGACTTGTGTATTCATCACTTCTTCCCCAGTATCCAGATTGGTGTCCTGCATATAAATTATATCTAATAAAGAGATGGGACAAATATAAGGCAAAATTGGGAGAAAAATTGTGGGAACAGGTTTATTTTTATAAAGGGATTCAATTTTTATTGTCAATTAAGCAAATATTATATTACTAATAAATTTCTTTGACTCATGGTAGGTATTAAAAATCACATGGGGGCAGGAAAGATGGTGGAATGAAATGGACATCATCACCCTAGGTACATGTATGACTGCACATATGGTGTAACACTAAATTGTATACAAGCATAGAAATGTAAAGTTGTGCTGCAATTGTGTATAATGATTCAAAATGCATTCTGCTGTCATATATACCTAATTAAAATAAATAAATAAAATTTTAAAAAAATCAATGAAGTCCTTAAGTTCAGGGAGGTTCAGTTTTTTAGGGGAAAAATGAATCAAACAAGCAATCAGCATGCACATGGAAACTTAATTACACAAATGAAATGTTAAAGTTTATGGCAATTTGGAAATTTCCTTGCTGCTCAGAGAGGCAACAAAAAAGGAAATTTTTCAGAAAAGACATTTTACCACATGTGAACAAAAGATATGATTGGTATAAAGGTAAGAATAGGGTAATTTCCAGTCTTATGGGAAATACTAGGGAAAGGTCTCAAATATATGCCTCAGTCTCTGAGTCTTCAAGGACACAAGTCTACCCAGACATCAAGGAGAATATTCCTTTCAAATATAGCATTAATTTAGTAACCCATATATGTTCTTGGTTTGCTCCAGTGAAATATATCCTAATGGCTAGAGGTCTAGGACATCTGAATTAATTCAATTCAGCTCATAGGCATAGATAGAAGTGTTCAATCAATCATTGGATAGAAGATGGGAACCCACTTAGATGTGAGCCCATGTGTGGAATCAAGCTGTATACTTTATCTCAGTGGGGTGGAGTGTGGGCAGAATTTGGTACCACATGGGACACAGGACAATATTTAGAGGCATTTTTCATACAGACTGGTAGGGGGATAGAGAAGGTGTGCTACTGACATCTATGATGTAGAGGGTGGAAATGCTGCTAAAATACTATTACACAGGAAAGCCCCCCCAACAAAGTATTAATGGGCTGAAATTTTGGAATTCCAACAGAGCTGAGTTTGGGAAACTCTGCTCTAACCTATGCTTACAGATGCACAACACAAACTAGTATGTTAAAGGATCCAGCAGTCTTACAGTTCAGTCAATCTCCATTTAATGTCTTTAAACACCAGATCTCACCAGATTATTTTATCATGAACCATGGTAATATATTAAACATCTTGGATAAAACATATTTAATGAAATAAATGTATGTTGTAAAAATAATTTTACTTATCTCTTTTTATTATTTAATGTGATTACTAAAGAATTTAAAATCACATATTTGTCTCACATTATATTTATGTTGGACAGAGCTGAACTACACAATTTTTTTTACACTAATAAAACAAAATATTCCATTTTCTATAAAATGTTGAAATCCTATTTTAACCAGCAGCAATTGCTATGTTACTTATCTTTCCTCTTCTTATTATTATATTTTAATTTAATATTTAACTGCTGGTGACAACTACTCTATGTCACCTCTTTTTTTAAAAAAAACTGTCTTTTTTATACTTAAAAAAATTAATTATTATATGTAAGGTAATACCTCTCATGCTCTTCAGATGTCTAAAGTCACATTAGCTTTTCATCAGGTATTAAAATCACTAATATGTTAAAATTTCAATTTTTTTATTTTATCCTTGCTTCAAATCCTATATTTGTCCCATTTCTGAAACACTAAAAGGAAAAGAATATCAAGGTGAAAGCAGATGAGAGTCTATTCAAGTATGTCCACATGGCTACCAATGAGAATGTGTCAGTCATTTGAGGAGATTCCATACACACAAATTTAATTAAGTAATTACAAACACTTAAACTCTTTAGAGGAAAAATGGGATGCAGTAAGGGCTTTCCATAGTACATGAACAATGTTGAGACTTGAAGTTACAAAAGGTAAGGAAGAGCCCACAATATTTCTAGTATTTCTAAACAAAGTTTCCTATTCTCCAAAGTTAGCAAGTCATAGAGGAAGATGCATGAAAGCAAAAGTAGGAGTGGTATATGAGCTGGGATGTTAAGAAACTTTCTTGATCTGTGTAAGCCAAATAAAACGTTGCCAAGGTCATGTTTGCAGGCAGGCCAGCAGAATGCCTACACATCATTGGGCCTTCATGACAGCCAAGACACCCCTGGGCCCTGGGGAGCTAATAGAGGACACTTGCAGAGTAGAAGCATGTATGCTCTATTTTGAAGAGCTGTTTTTTACATTTTTGCTCCAAGCCACCCTTCTCCTCCAGCCCAGAAGTTGCAGAAATGCCACATTTGTTAAGGCAGGACAAGGTCAGAGCTTGGCCTAGGATTTGGTTGTGGGAACTCACAAAAGGAAGTGCCTAAAATTAGTAATGGATTGAATGTGTGCCTGTGTTGTGGAGCAAAGGAATAAAATGAGGAGCAACCCCAGATCCCACTGGCATTGTTCTTCTGCAAGCAACAGGAATGTGGCGGTCCAGGACACTGGAAGGAGAGGGGAGCCTGTCAGCATATTCTTCCCTTTTGTTTTCAGACCTTTTTGCTGATCTCTCTCCACTGTTTTGTCTCCACTCTTCCAATTCAGTATCCTTTGTAAATATGCAATAATGTTTCACTCATTATTTCACTATGTCTAAGTAAAATGAGTAATTCAAACCACGTTTGCTCAAACATATTTTGTCTTCCTAAAAATCAGTTATTAAATTGCACAACCAAAAAATCCAGCAATAAGCTTTTCCTGCTACTGCTACTTTTGATATATTTTATTTAATTACAAAAATGAATAATTTGGTGGAACTTGTGCTTTCTGATATGTAAATATCCCTAAAAATTTGATGGAAATAGGAAGTCAAAATATAACTATATTATAGCCTAAAAAAATACCCTAATACTTTGTATATTTTTATTTCCTCTGAGCCTGTTAAAAAAAATGAAACACATTTAAATTATTGTTTTATACAGAAAATATCAATCAGAATTATTTATTTTTAAGGAAAAAATATATTTTTATAGTATATATGCTATAAAATATAGTATTAGAACAGCTACTACATTTACATATAATATAAAATATAGTATTTTTTTCTTTGATTAGATCTGTGGAGTTTTAGAAAAGAATAAAATGTAAGAGATTTTGAAGACGAGGTCATTGAAACAGATGTTATTTACCACAATATTTTCTTGAGTCCTTGCAGTATTTGTCCTACAAATGGAATAAATTTTGGATTCAGGCAGTATGTGTAGATTTCAAAATATGCATTGTCATTCAAGTGGAAAAGTCTAGGATTCCTATGGGATGGGAAGAGACAAAAGATGTAACTCCCTTACTCTTGGAGCAGGAAGTGCGTGCCTGACAGGGGGATGTTTGAAGTTGGACAACAGCTTACTAAATGTTAAGACAAAACCACAGTTTGGTTGGAAAGAGGAAAATGTGGGCAGAGATTTTTGATAAATGTCAGAGTGAAATGTTAATTCTAATTGTTCTGTGAAGTTGTCCTTGATTAGTGACAGGTTTGTTACTACACAGATTTCCCAGCTGCCACCTCCCATGCGGGGACTTCACCCTGTGAAGTTACCCAGACACACCCTCTTGTCCATCTCACCTCTTTAGTCCTAATTACCTTGTCCCTGGATTCTCTCAGGATAGCATTAGTGTTGTCCTAATGCATTTTTTATTCTGATCCACTGACAAATTAAGCCATCTAATTTAGCAAAAAACTCAAACTTAAGGCCTAGAGATGAAAAGCCTTACAGGTGGCATCCCCAGAATCCTGCAGACTAGACAGTGGAAGAATTCCTTCTTCCTCAATGTCATTTTCTGGAGGTGCTGCAAGCAGCCATGTATCTGTAAACACTCTCAAGGTTTTGACTTTTGTCCTTTACGTTTTCACTATAGCCACAGAGATCTTTCTTAAAGTAATATGTGGACCAGCTCTATGTGGACCAGCAACATTCAAACAAAAGTGCTGTCTCCTTTCTTGCTCGCAAAGAGTGCCTGACATGTAACTTATCAGAAAGGTTGCAACCCCTTTTTGGGGTTGAGGTAGTTAAACAGTAAGAAAAAAATAAAATGGGATGGAAAGCAAGCAACACTCCCTGAGACTATGCCTTTGGCATTGCTACTATAATTCCACATCATTCCTACAGAGATACAGAAAATTGGAGGATTGTGTTCAAGGTTACACAATGACTACCAGAATTTTAAACCATGTCTGTCTACAATGCACATGCTCCTTCTTCTACAGTCTCTCCAGATGGATTTATGGGAAATCTTATGTATAGGATACCACTAATACATAGGAATTGAGGACCTCTTTGGACATGTATTGGGTGTTCCCTATCTATTTCATACATGAATAGCTGTGAGATTAACACATGCCTGTATCCACAAATTACTCAGAGCTTTGTCTTCCCATGATGAGATTATTGGTAATTGGTTCTGATTTTAAAACACAATCTTCAAACCACTTTGCATTTACTTTTAGGGAAAGCATGTAGGATATTTAGTGTTACATGTCTAGGAGATGTTCATAAAAATAACTAATCCTTAAGAAACTGCCTTCATCTGAAAATCCATGTCAACCTTAACCAATTGAGTTTCATAGTTCCAAGGCTGGGATATAGCTCAGTGGTACAGCACTTGCCTAGCATGTACCAATGAGCCCCTGAGTTCAGTTCCCAGTATTGCAGGAGGGAGAAAAAAGCTAATAGTACTAACCTATGAATTTCTGTGTTTTTTTTTATTTTGAACAGATGGCATAACAAGATAAATTTCTGTGATAAATAATTTAAAAATGTTTTTTTGGCTTGCCATATCTTAGTTGTGTAAAACACATGCATTCGTTATTCTCCTAAATATCTCAGATGATTAGAGTGATACACCCAAACTGGGAGAAAGTCTATCTCTGAGCATTGTTTTCTTATTTGTTTTATTTTTTCTTTGTTCTGATTGAAAGAGGGGGGAACCACTATGGAAAAGTACTTTTCATAAACAAGTTTCAATATATTCAGGCTTATTGACCCTAACATGAGTTTTTCAGAAACATAATTTAACCATCCTTATAATTTTTGTTTTTTAAATTTGGCCCTTTATCTGACTAATCAAATGGATTTCAAAAATTAAGGAGAAGGTAGCAGGAAGGGCCTCCTGTGGATCATTCCTTCCTATATACAGGACTTAAGTAGTCCCCTCTTGTGGTGATTCTGAGCTTGGTTATTGGATATGCTTCCATCAATGAGATAAGCACAGGAGTGACAGAAGCAAATACTAGAAAAATGCTTGCCAACTGGGGCAAACTCCTTTGTCTACTGGACACCCTAGTGGCATGCCATGTGAGCCTACCAGGACTAGACATCTGGGGATGAGCAACTGTGTGGACAGAGGCTCCAGAACTCCCAGCCAGGTCAACTTTCCCAGACATGCAGTGGGAGAAGGAGTGGCATCCAGAGCTGTATAAGATCAGAACCATCAGCTGATCAGCAGACACAGGAGAAATAGCATGTGATAGGCTGGTTTGTTACAGAACAAAAAGTAGCCAACTAAGTACTGTTTCTCCAAAAGTATAAGTACAAATCCAGCTAAAGCATACAGTGATTGAAAACTGTCCTAATGCGCAGAGATAGAGATAGGCCTCACTTTTGATCTCGTCATGATGAACAAATAGTTTTTTCAGTTATTTTCAGGAAACCAAACTCTCAGATGGCAATCTGAGTGTCACCAGTCTTCAAGTAAAAGACAGTAAGGGATGTCAGGGGTGTCGAGTGAAGGCAGTAAAGACAAGACAGCTTATTCATAAGATGAATGCAAAGACTTCTAAAGAACTTTCTCTCTGTTACCACCCACCACACACACACACACACACAAACATACACACACACACACACATATTGTATAAGGAAACACCCAAATTCTCTAATTGCTCCAGGACTTCAAACCTTTGAGAAAAGTTACTTCTCCAAAAAGAAGACATTTAAAAACATAATCCTGAACCTTCCAATGCCAGAACAAGCTTGTCTGTTATTTCATAATCTATAACATCTTATTTTCTTAAAAATATATTTCTTTAAAATATTCCAAATATCCCACAAAAATAAGATGTTGAAGAATACTCAGTAAATTGGAACAATGCTAAAATGTAAATAGAAAAATTATAAGATTGTACATATAATATGAATTTACTTGTGTAAGCATTCAATGATTTTATAAATATAAGAATAAACACTAAAATAATGTATCAAAATAGAAGATTTTAACAAATTCTGAGAGTTTTATTTTCTAGTTTTAATCCTCAGTATTACTAATATGTTTTTTTTCAAAATAAATTAGTATAAATATAATCATTGGGGGGCATCTTAATATATACAGCACTATTCCAAGAATCAGGAAAAAAAATCAAGAAATTTGGATCAAATTATAGGCAATGAGACTTTCCAAGCATAAGTGGGTTTTCACTACAATAGTAAAAGCACATTCCAATTTTGAGCAAATAAGTAGATAGATGAAACTGCATGACATGAAAAGTACTGCTAAATCTTGTAATCATGTTCCTCATTTTTTTTTCCATAAGTATGTACTTCTTACTTGCATGAAGAATCTCTCATTGGAAACATAGGGAATTACCTCACAGGTCTTGCCAGTATTCTATCTATTTATTCCCATACACACATACACCCCTGACCCCTCCCCCTTTCTCTCTCGCTCTCACTCTCTCTCAAGATTCTAAAAAACAGACATTAGATATTATTTAAAAGAATCCACTGAATCATTGCAATATTTAGATACATTACCTATTATTCAAACTTCCACACCAAGCCAGTAAACTGGAAATATACTCACATAATCCCCTATTGTCTATGCAGAAAACTTAAAATATAATTACATTGAGAGATGCAATTTTAAAATAAGGTGTGAATCAGAAGACCATGTCTTAATGGTTTCCCAGGTAGCTCACAGTCATAGACACTGTAGATTTGAGACTCCAGTTAGTGCTGTAACATGATTTTGTATGTGTTTTTGAGGTGCTGTGGAGTAATAGATTATGCAGATGAATTCATACACACTGCCAAAAAATAATCTCCTCCATAAGGTGTAAATAGGAACTTTACTTCTCCCCAGCAAATAGGATGACTTTATGAAGCTCATTGCTGACCTTTCAGCCTTAGTACTTGACAGTGTACCCTTGTTTGCTGAAATATTTTGCAAACAAAATGTGACTTGGAATTTTAACAGCGAATGTGACACAAGAGTAATTAATGTTGTAACAGAAAAAAATAAAATAGAGAAATCAGAGTTGCCTCTTCCTTGAATGAAATATCCACCTATTACTGACCACTGTGACCTTTCTGGGAAAAGTCACTTCCATTGGACAGGGCAGTGGCCGCAAGGCAGCAAAACACCACTCAGAGTAATTCTTTACAGATGCCAGGAACCGGAAGTCTCAAGGGGAAAAATGAAAGCCATTCACTCTTCCAATGACATAGTCCTTTGATACCACAAAGCCATTTGGTCTGAGAGCTCCAAGGTCAGAAAGGCACATAAAGATTGGTGATTAGAGAAATACTATATCAGCAAAGTGTGGCAAGCTATTAAAAGAAACTATAGCTTTTATGATTGTGTTGCTGAAGCTCCCCAGGGCTATTTGTATTAGATATTGAGTTAAGCATAACTTATTTAGGCCTAACATTCCAGAAAACATTTTGATGTCAGCTACTGCAGGAAAGTAAACACAAAGCAAAGGAGGAAACAGAGCTGATCTCAAACAGATAAAAATGGAGTAATTTAATTTTCTTGAACCCAGGCGTTTTAGAGCATTAAGAATGAGGAATTTTAGAATGGTTCTTTCAACTCAAAAACTAAAGTTTATTTAGGCATTCAGTGGAGGGGGAGAGAAGTAGCACAGGGCTTACATAATCAACTCATTGAGCTTTTATTAAATTTCGATCAAAAACTATTTTAATGTATTTAGTGAAATATTCCCAGAGTTATAATCTGCATTTGTGAGAAAACTTTCCCTTTTGTTTCCCATGCCTAATAATCACGTAATTTTTGTTCATGCATCTATTCCTAGAGGCTTTAATTTTAATAGTACTCACATCATTGGTTCATGAGGTACTTAAAAAAGGTTCATTACACATTTCCACAACTACCATCTAAATTTTCTTTATAAAATCAAGGCTCTAAACGTTGACCACACTAGCCATGTGATATGCAAACTTAAAATGAAAATCTTGGCAGGAAGGAGCATAACAAAAAGTCTGTTTACTTCTATTCTGAACCAGAGAAAGGAATGCTAGAACTCTGAACCCTTGGCTCATGCTAACATCGATGAAAGAAATCTCCTCACAGATCCTATGAAGGCTGAGCAAACCTTGGTGACTCAAGGGACAGAGAGAAGTCATTCCAACACATTAGCAATATCAGTGTCTAAAAGATTAATCATTGAAAAACGTCATCACAGGTGATTTTATGATTGAAAGCTAATGAAGTGGTATAATACTTCTACCTCAAAGTGTCGGAAGTTACCCAAAGAAAGACATATTGACTATCTTTGCAAAGCAGCAAGGCAATTTTCAAGAGGGGAAGGGAAACACCACTAGAAGGAAACAAAATTCTAAAGTGCTTGCCTTTGGGTGATAGAATCATGGGTGATTTTTATATTTGTCTTTTTTGCTGAGTTTTCTCAGCAAGATGCCAAGATATGTATTTCTTAGGATCAAAAAATTAAAAGAGGAGGCTGGGGCTGGGGCTGGGGCTCAGTGGTAGAGCGCTTGCCTGGCACACATGAGGCACTGGGTTCGATCCTCAGCACCACATTAAAAATAAAATAAAGGTACTATGTCTACCTACAATTAAAAAATATATATTGAAAAAAAATAAAAATAGGGAAACACATAGCCCTTTTCAAAAACATGTAAAGACCCTAAGCCATCTCCCTTAGGCTTGGTCTAGCCCTCATGAACATGGCCTGGGCAGAATCCTAGGGAAGTTATTGTAAAATTTACTGGCTGCTAAAGGGAAACTGCACGGCCATTTTTAGAAGGAAAGCCTTCTGAGTGAAGTGTTTAGGGCTTTAAGAGCATTCCTCAGGTATCTTTTACGCTTAGCCAACTCCAGGATCTATTATTTGTGTCTTCTCTAGCAAAGGTAGTCTCCTGGTTATTCTTATTCATTTCTCTTTGAAAAGCTGTTTTTCCTTGTTTATGGAAAGAATGATAACCTAACAGATATCTTTGTAATCATCTTTCTTACTCACCCAAGACTGCTGAGGATATAATGATTGCTTTGCAACTCTCTGTTCTATTCTGGTTGGTTACTGCCCAGGTAAAATGGTTGTTCACTATATGACTATCACCTGTGAACTGTATAGCCATAAAGTCATAAGAATGACCTCAGCTTAATCAGTATAGACATTACATAACTATAACTATGTAATGTATAATATGTTCTATCATAATAATCAAAACATATGTAACTATATAATTATATAACTAATACATGTAAGTATATAGTTGCAATAGATTTATATAATCATGCAACTATGATATAGTTTGATATTCTATGATGCCATTTAAGATGATTTAGTTATAAGCCAGACATGGTGGTACACATCTGTAATCTTAGGATGCTGAAGCAGGAGGATCACAAGTTTGAGACCAAAAATGAGACTGTGACTCAAAATAAAAAAATAAAAAGCCTGGTGATACAGCACAGTGAAAAAGCATCCCTGATTTCAATTCACTGCCCTCTAAACAGAAAATTTAAATATGATTTCACAGCTAATCTATTTCAGTGATTATTTGGAAGTAAAAGTCTGTTTGGCTTAAAGAAGTCACCATTTTAGAATACCACATTAATGTATTTAGTTGATAGTAACTGATTGAAAATACTAAGGAAAAGACTAAGCCGAAAATGCCATTCAGAGCAAAAGCATCCTACCACATTTTAACCATGTTTCCTGAATGCAGTATAATGCTACAATAAAAGATATTAAAAATTTTACTTTGCAACAAATAAGGTAAGGATTTAAGTGTACTCTGCAAAATAGTCAAACACAAAATATTATAGAAAATATTTAACATCTAGGTTCATTATACTCAAAATGTTAGCAAAAGAAAAAATAAAAATGTGAAAGGAAAAAAACAAATGAAGTCATTATTTTAAATTTAAATTAAATTAAATTAAAATTTTTTTTTTTTTGGTGGTTGTTCTTAAGGTTCAGGTGAGGATAAGTTCCTGTTGGACAGTCATAATCCACCTATTCATTCTAAATTTAGAACACCAAAGAACACAAACCTGACACCAAAGTCAAGACAAATCCCCATCTATAACCCTGGCAACATTCTGAAAACATCAGAGAGATTATCAAGTAAGTGTCTGTTCATTCTTTCATGACTTCTAAGTCCCAGTCAGGTTGCTGGTTGAAAGTGTCAACAATATGGCATCAACCTATTTCTTTTACTGTTTCAAGTCAGTCTACTAAAACATACAGCAGACATGAGCCGTGCCATGCAAATTCAATGTTCATTTTTTTGGTCACAATTTTATGTTGATATTATTAGTCAAATAGCATAGCTGAAAAGAGAAACACAAGAGGCCCAGATGATTCCAAAACTTTCCCTGTGTGCATTATTATATGTTCTCTCCCCAAAGAATCCCCATACTGACATTATTTTTTTGTCTAGTTTGGTAGCTGATAGTCTAGCTACAAATACAATTGCTAATGGTGTCATCTTTTTTGTCCCATTACTCTAAAGGAAACCTGCTTGATTGCAAGACTGTTTCCTCCAGTGAGCTTGGTTCCAGACATATAGTCTCAAAAGTCCTAAAGTATTTAGAACTTCATTAGTTTAGAATAATGCTTAAAATGTTAAGCATCATTTATGTTCAAGCTAATTCCTTGCAGCAAACTTCAGACTAATTACAATTTGACCTCCTTAGATAAAGCATTAAGGAAAGTTAGGGTCTGAATAAAACTTTTTTGAAAAGTCACTTGTATGTCTATGTAAATTAGAACAAGAAGTAGAAGGAAGGAAGTATCAAACACATGTTCTTTCATTAATAATTCTAAATAGCAAAGAAACTCTCTCAAGGATGTTGACCCTTTGAAGATAAAGTTCCATTTGCATAACCTAAAAGGGCCTCTTTAATCCAGTTTTCATTATCTTGACTCCAAAGTGACTGATGTCAAGATCAAGGGAGTCAACCCTGGCAAGATACACTCCAGGACACCATGGAGAAATAAATCAGCCCATCCTCTAACCCAGGAGAGTCCTGCTCCATGAAGGGGATTTGTGAATCTCCTTTCTGAAACAGGAGGCCAAGTTCCATGATGCTAGCACTGACTCTCATCCTTCAGAAGTTGCTCATTCTTTTAGGTAATTGGGATGCCCTGCATCAGTTATCTAATAGGCTAATGAAGTTTAGAGATAAACCAGTTCCTGACCATTTCTTGCCCTCTGAACACTCCTGGGACACTAGCCCTATTCAGTCATTTATCTTATTATGTTTAAGAGAGAAAATTAACCCTGAAGAAAATTAGATAGCCCCATGGGTGTTAGCTGAATGTAGTATGGGTCTTCTTGTGAGGAGAGAAAGAAAAAGAAAGCAAGAGGATTCATCACATTCATTAGATCCTCTGTGACAATTAACCCTTTGTCTACCTCAGAGTTTTCTCCCATCTACAATTCAGCCTGTTATCCAATTTCTCGCATGTTGCAGTAGGTCTACTGGTCATCATAGGTGTGGGCAAATTAAAAAATGCCATCATTTGGTCTTTATTTCACAAGCTTGACTTAGTGCTGTTTTCACTTGAAAAATAAAAATGTGAGATCTATAATTTATTACAGTACTAGCAATTCAAGATGTTTTGCTTGGATCCTTTCTGTGCAATCGGTTACCAACATTCCAGCCTGTTTTGCTTTAGTTGGCTACTAGTTTACTACCCTCAATTTCATTCTCTAAATCTGTGTTTAAAAACAATTTAACTACACTTTGATTCTGTTTGGAAAAGCAGTTCTGAGATTCCCCTTCACTAATTCAGAGCTACATATGCAATGGGGTTAAAAAAAAAAAAAATCCTATGAAGGCAAATGACAAGATACAAATGATTCATTCGGTGCTTCTTAAATTTGTACACGTATTAGTTTATTAGAGTAGGTATCAGAGGCTAGGTCACTTCTGGAGTACTTGAAGAGTTTCAACCAAAGACACTTGAGTGGCCTTGAAACCCCACACTCATTGAAGTCCTGGAACATGTGGCTACAACCAGCCTTCCTGCTCTGTGAGCAGCCCCTACTGGACAATGGATCAATTTTGCTGCTGTTGGAGTAGAAACATCTATTCTCACTCCCTATTGTGGGCAGGATTTTTCATTTATCTTTTTGAAAGTAAATTATCACTTTCCTCCTAATATTGAATATTTAGTGGAAACAGATATACTACATACATCCTATAAAAATATATAGACCTTGTTAAAATATGATCTGTGGCTCACTGGTAGAGTGCTTGCCTAGCATGTCTGAGGCCTGGGTTCGATCCTCAGCTTTACATAAAAAATAAATAAATAAAGGTATTTTTAAAAAAGAACATTGTGTCTATTAATTCAAAATTTTAAATTTATCCATTTTTTTCTCAATTGGAGAACATCTTCTATATATAACAAACAAAGAATATCTTTAGTTTTAACAAATGTAGCTCAGAATTCTAATAACTATTATAAAAGTAATGCAATATATGGAAAAATAGGGGAAAACATTTCAGTTTGGCTGTTTACCTCTATTTGTGATAACTATGTTAGATATGACATTATCTTACTTTATTGCTTCGTATGAGGGCTTTAATGATATCTGAGTTGATCTAGTTAGCATTCTTAACTACCATAGTATTTAAAAATAAATGTTTATGTTATGTTAATTTACCATAATGACAATATCAAACACCAAAAAATGCTTAATATACCAGACCCTATAGCATACCTAACATCACATGGCAATGTATTTGTCACCAGCTACTGAATGTGATTATTGTCTTTTACTGCAAACATCTGACTACAAGATTTTTTTCCCCAACAATGGCAGAACAACAACAAGAAAATCATTATTTACCAGTACCCAAACAATGCATTTTTCATTTTTAAGATACGCATTTTTATAATCAATGGCAGAAGACACCAGATTGTCAGCTCCATATGCTTTAAAGCCTTATTTATATACAAGATCAGCAAACAACCAAACTCAGCCACATCAGGCTGACAAAGTAGGATATACTAACCAGATCTCCATTCATTCTTTATGACTTACAAAGTATCTTTAAAAGAGAGATTGTCAAGGAGAACAAAATTTAGTCCAAGATAAATGGACTCACACCCAAATCATCTTTCCCAGTTGCCACAAAATAGTTAGGAGAGATAATTTGTTATAGTTTATACTTCCCTTCTGTTTTGTCATGTAAAGACTAAGAAGTGAGGAGTTAAGAACTTATTATGAATGTTCTAGGACAGTGTTTTAAAAAGTTTGTTCCACAGGACAATAATTTTTTAAAAAAATTCTTGGCAATTTTTAAATAAAATTCAAGTTAAACTATGTACATAAGTTGCTTTGTTACAGGATTCCTCAGAGCCAATATTTGCTAAGAAACATTGATGTCTCCACAAGGTTTATATAGAATGCAACTTTTCCAGAACTCAGCAAACTACAGAATATCTCTCTGGAATGATGTTTCAAATACACAGTTTTTGAAAATTCTCTCTTAAAATCACCCTGACTCTCTCTTTCCAGAGCTTTTAGGGAAAGTGATATTTCATTCTTTTCCAGTCAGCAGTTACCAGATTGATCACTTGCTCTGTGATAGACATGAAATATGCTCTTCTTTCTGAAGCTCACTCACCATTTCTCCCAAACCCCCAAAGACAGGGATTATTAACCCCATCTCATTGATGTGGAACTTCAGCCTCAGAACTCAAGAGGTCTCAGGACAAGTGAAGTGGCCAAGCCAGGACTCAAACACAAGAAGTGCTCACCACAGGGCCAACCTCCTTTCCCCTTTGCAAGAACCATTCTCTTTTGGTGAGACTCTTTAGTGACTCTTCTGGTATGTCTAGGACATGTTCCTACTCAGGATCAAGATGGAATATCACACACAGGCAATCCTGATGGTTTGATCTTTGACCACTGCAGACTATGTAAACTTGAATTCTATTTTGTGTGAAAAAAGTTCACATATGATGCTAATTTCATTCAGAACACTATCCATCCTAAAGGACTCTTACTTATAACACACACATTAGGAGAATACATAAATGTTCCACTGCTAACCAAAGATAAATTTGGAAATAACCCAAAGGAATGTATGTTAAAGAGTAGTTGGAGATCAACAATCATGTTATTGGTGGTCTATGGTTTCTACCTTTTTACTGACAAGCAAAATACTACAAAGCCCAAAACCATGATGCAATCCTTTCTATCTCACAGTAACAAGACATTAATAACCCATGAAAAAAAGCAACATAAAATTCAGTTTTACACTTTTCATTAAAGTCTCTCTACTCCCTGGCACTAAAATGAATATAAGATGGAAAAGAGCAAGACTGATCCACAAATCATTAGAAAAATGTTGGCAAAACATACAAACTTCTGAATGACCTGTTAGCATTTACTGGGACATGTTAAATACTTAAATTGCAAAGAACTATTTTTTTTTTTCTATCAAGAAGCAAAAGTTAAGCAATACTCCCATGCAGAAAGTAAGTTTGAGTATACACATTCAATGGTTTGCCGTGTCCTGAATGTACTGTTTTGAACACCTCTTCTCCATCATTAACTAAGATATTAAGAAAATACCTTAATGCATGTGTAAATATTGCAAACTAAATGAAGTTAGCATTTCCCCAGAATTCTCTCTGGGATATGAAAATTTCAGAGGAGTCATTCATAAATAAATATGCATTAAGCAAATACTTGAGAATATTGGGATGTTTTGTTCTTCCTCATAATTCCTCAGTGGAAAATTTAAATTGCACGATATAAGATCACAGAGAAATATGCCTTGGTCTGAGTGAGGGAAGGCAAAGTCCCTAAAGACATTAAACAATTCTATTATCAAAACTTACATATCTTATAATAGAAAAAAAAGGCACAAGTCTGAAGCATGCTAGTTATAGGCACTCAGTCTTGTTTGAAAAATTACTTTATGGTATCTTTCCATTTTAGAGAGTAGTTTCTCCTTAAACAATTATAATTTTCTCTATGAGGAAATCAATGCACAATATTTATGAGCTATTTTTAAAAAATACTGATACTTTAGCAATCCAATCTTGGTGAAAAAAGAAAGGGGGATCCTTTTCATTTTTAGAACCCCAGCAAGAAAGCAAAAACAACTCTAGGTCAGGGATACAACACATCAGATATGTGTGATGGAAATTGTCCCACGAGAGATGTATTCACTAAAACATTATGATCGCCTTTTCAGCATCAATCTGCAAAGCAAAGTCAAAGTTTAAAGACACCAATTTTGGCCAAAACAAAAATAAAATGTCTAATCCTCCTGTCATAAAATCTATGAACAGTTGTGGGATATGACTTACAAATATTGGTTTTCATAAATGCAAATTGCTGCCTACGCATCCTGCCAGTTACTCCTCTTTGTGATGTCTACTCAAAGGCATTTTAATACACTTCAGTTCACATCTAGTATCCAGGAATATGAATCACGAATAATAGGCTCCTGAATTACTGATAAGGGGGATTTTGCAGAAAGAGTTGAGAAACTGACAGCCACATGCAGTCTGGAATTGAATCAACTCATCAAACATGAAGTCTCATTCTGCTATGGCTATCTCCACGCATTTTCAAGGATCCTCACCCTGGGTTTGCTGAAACACCACCATTTGATGTCATTAAATTTTGATTCAAGGTATAAAATCACCCATGGAAGAACGTCTTATACATTCATGATGAAATCAGTGTCTTCCCTTATTTGCTATATGTAAGCACATGGTTTCTTTTCTTAATGTCATTTGGAAAATTTGGATTACTCTTTCTCCCTAGAGAGTTGCACTTGACATGTACATCAAAAATGCTTAGTTTGGGCCAACGGATAGCCACAGGGAAAAAAAAAATACCACCAACCAAACCAACAATATCCTGTTTAAATCAAAAGAAAACAAGGCTGCTCGTGATCTTAATGGCCGTAAGCACAACATGAACCATAAATCCGTCATGCTAAGCACTAGTCCTGTTGCTAAGATGGTTGCACAAAACTGACTAGAAACAGCATTGCCATAAAACCATAAACTGACAAAAGCTTTGCCCTTAGTGTGAAAATCTCCAGGACTCTCAGGCAGTGGTCAAGATAAATTTCAGTACATTTCTAACACATTCCTGAGGAGTCCCATTGGTTATAATTATGTTTTCATCCTTTTTACCATTTGAATCATTCCTCTTGGGTCACTTAGATCCTCTGTAGTAATTGCCATTTACCCTTATGACACTGCTTCCCAGCCATATATTACTAGAAAAGCCAATGACATTTCTGAATTTTGAAATTTGTAAAGAAGCCCATAGTACCTGAAACCTCTACCTCTCAGGACTTAGTTTAAATTCATTATTTGTTGCATAATAGGAGATTAAAGATGTATTCATTTGGGATCTATACATTTTAGAAGCATAAATTTCCAAAAATCCAAATTATGGAGTTCTTCCTCAAGGTTTGCCTGGCTTCTAGCAATCAATGTTTAGGTTTCAATGGTGTTTACAAGTTATTTTTCAATATATGTCTTTTAATTTAGTTGTTCCTAATTACTAATTTATGTGAGAGAGTGCAGGTTTAGAAGCAATAAAATTAATTCACTTTTAAGGTAGATTATGATTGAAATTTCCATTTAGTTAAGCTATTTTTCCCTTACTTCTTCTAAATCAGTGATGTTTGAATTTATTTCACTGGAAAATCATTTGTGCCAGGTAGTTAACAATGGTCCAAGTGTCTCATGGAAAGATATTTACTTGTCTTAACCTTTCTTTGCAACCCTTTGAATTCTTGTCATTTTGACTTCCTTTCAGCTAGTGACCTCTGCCCTGCTCCAATTTAAAGATAAACTAAAAGACATTTCCCTTGAATGTGTGCTTCTGCTAGTTTTTCAGTAGAAGCAGTAGGATGTAGTTCTCTAGCCAATTACTCACTATTCGAAAGGATATATGAGTTAGATAATTGAATATTGGAAGATGGAGGTTTAGAAAGAAGTAAACAGGAATGTAGATGTGCCAACTGTAAGCAAACCCAGAATTATGTGTCAAAATAAGAAAAAAAAAACTAGAGATAACAAACAAGAAATATTTTATGAATCAGTTTTTACAGCAATATGTGGGCATAGGTGAGAATATTTCCAAAACACTTGATTTAAAAATATGACTGGAATTGGAGTTAGCACATCATTTTTTAAAAATATTTGCACATTATTCATAGATTTTGTGTGGAAATGCACTAGAAGTGGGACATTCATTATGTAGAAGTTTACAGAAGCATCTCAGTATCACTGGTCAAACTGAGACGAGACTAAACAGACTTCTGTCTTTATACAACAGCATTTTCCCTCCCCATTTTGCAGCCATATGATCCTTTATTGTGCTGCTTTGAAATCCTATTTTTAAATTCCTTTTGATTATGACAAGCTAAGAGAAGTATAATGGAGTAATTTCAAAATGATGACTAGAAAAATATTCTAAATAGCATACATGTTCACACATCTATAAGAACTCATTAAGTATTGCCATTGTTCTTCAATTTTGAAGTTATTCAGGCTGTTTGTGGGTCTCCAAGTTTTCAGTGAGCTTATGCAGGGAAATTTGATAGTCATTTCACTTCTTCACACATTACATAATGGAAAAGTAAAAAGCAAAAAAAAAGGAGGAGGGTATCTAGCTAAGGCTTTACTAGATAGTGTGGATCATTTATTGGGTAAAGACTAAAGCAATCTTTATTACAAAAGAACACACCTCAGCAGACAATGAAGGAAAACATCTCCCTGTGAGCAAATAAAATACAATCCATCCATCTAACTAGTGGTTAAACCCTGGAGAGATGCACAGCTTTACCCTCCTTCCTGTGTTCCTATGCATTTGGAGGCAGGCCATCCCAGGCCATTAATTAACCTTCAGGTCTTTGAGGTCACCTCCTTGGATCTGTTCTCTATATAACAAAAAAAGAGTTATCCCCTAGTACCATACTTACCTGAATATTGACTATAGTGCAGAAATAATATATGTATTATATTTACTAGAATGCCTGGAAAATGAAAGAATAAAAAATGCACTAAAATAATTTTGGATAGCAAAGGTGTTCCTTAAGATAGACTATTTTCCAGTCAATGGGTATTCTATGATAGTATCGATTATAACGTAAAATAGTATTGTATGTATTATTGAATATCTGCTGTTGCAAGAACCTTATACTATTTTGTGGTTTTGCAAGTAAATATACATAGAGGGAAACCAGCATGACCAGTGAATTGGGTAAAAAGTTTATTTAAGTAGCATCTACTTAAATCAGTTGTACTGCATACTAGCTTGCATACTGAATAGTTTATTGTTGTGTTGCAAAATGTATAAGCTAGGAAACGTACATATACAGAAATCACATTAACAAAGTCACATTAAAAATTTTCAAAGAATCAAAAAGCAAATATAATGCATATATTAACTATTTATGTGTATGCTGTACTACAAGGTATTTGGAAAATTCAACCTTTAGTAATTATAAAAATATAAAGTCTCAAAGTACTAACATATCTGGGCCTATCCTGTAGTACACTTCATGTTTATTTAATAACTATTTATATAAATGCCTTGTTCTCTACTTACTAGATTATGAGATGCTTAAGCCAGGTAGGATCTTGCACAACATTTAAGACAATGTTCTGCACATCGCAGATGTGAGATCACAAAGGTTTTTGTAAAATGTTGACAGAGTTAAAACTGCAGAATACTCTGGGCAGGCTAAGGAGGCTTAAGTCAACTGTGGGGAGTTTATGTCAAGTTATGTGCTTAAATTTGTGTTTTTTAATATATACTAAGAAACAAAGGGAATGGACATATATATTTAAATAAAAATTTTAATACCCAACGTAAATTCTACATCAAATACAACTAGTAAGCATTGAAGAGTTGGGAATTCCATATGTGACATTTTGCAGACTATTTTTCCACACCTGGAATTTATATTCAGTAGTTCATGAATCAGATCTGAGTCTCCATAACAATTTTGCCATAAATTGGCTGTGAGACTTCAGTCTGGTCTCTTAACCTCTCTGGGTTTGTACGGGGCATGGAATCTGGCTTCCATCATTTTTCTGATAGATGAATTTATGCAACGGCTTCACCACTCATGGCAAAGCCTCCATTTCTTCACTTGTAAATAAGGGATAAATGATTAAACCATATAAAGCATTTGGCAATTAATTTGTCTTCAATATATACTACCTTTTATTTTTGCTATTTTTGTCATTATTGAAATGCCTGCCATTAATAAAATTTTGTCATTCTATACTATTTTTAACAGTGCTTTCTGTAAAACTTTAAATACTGGTACTAGCTGACTATTTTTGCAGATATTTTGACTAATTTAGCTGTGTTATTTTCACCCCTGAGAAACATCAAAAACTCTGTCAGCATAGAATGTGTTTCTCCCACTTCTCCCTCTCTTTATTTGCCAATTCAAGTTCAAAAATAGTAAATTAGCATTCACTTGACATTTTTTTTAAACATTCCACAAGGCTTTTTTATTTTAACCAGTTGGAAATTTGAAGAAAATCATATGAATATAAAAAAAAAAAAAGAGAAATTTTAAAACTAAGATGGTCATTCCATGTTGGTCTGCCTGCCTGATAGCTGTCAATAGAGCTGTGGATAAATACCATCCTTACATGCCATGTGGGAGAGAACTAGTTTTCAATTAAAATAACGAGGCAATTGAGATACATAACCTGTAGAAATCCTATAAGTGACCAAGAACAAAGAAAACCTGGCTCTTATGATCCTTACTTCTCCAGGTCAGGGACCAGCCTGGCCAGGGAGGCTGCTTCCCTCAGGTAAGTAGATGAGGTATACGGTAATATGTGATTGAAAGTACAGCGTAGTTACATAATGGCACTTAATTTTATGAGCTTTCTAGCAAGTTCTAGAAATACACTAGTAGATTTTGTAGCTGGAGAACTGCTGTTTGCAAGGATCTATTTATTTCCATGTACTCCAGTTAACCTTTCTAGAGTTGTGGTAAGCCACAGTGAGGGTGGAGGACAGTTTCTGCTCCATAAATTAACTTCAAAGAGCAATTCAATCATATTTGATTCAACAACAACAAAAAGTGGTAGGACCTTAAAGAGGAAGAGAAACATGGAAAAGAAAACCACATTAAACTGAATAGAGACAAGCATGTTGCAGAAGAAACTATTTTCATTCAGATTTCAAATGTTTAAAATCAAAAGAGATGATTAAACAGCCAGAAGATTGACTTTAGGAAACAACTTTGATGGGGGAAAATTTTCATGATACCATCAGAAAATGTGTGCAAAGGGAAAAGATCCCTCATGGGTATACACACGCACTTAGACATATGTGCATACACATTGTGTATGTGTATTTATGTGAGTGTGGTATGTGTAAGGTTACTTTAGAAGATAATTGTCTTTGATAAAATGAAACAAGGTTCCCAAGCCACTGAAGAATAATAAATTCATATCTTAATTTTTAAGGACCTGGATCTTATGTTTAAAAATTAGGAAATGTATAATTTAAAAAATAGATGCCTTGCTTGAAATAATGGCACAAAAGATATCTTTAAGTCATCTAAAAGGTATGATTCAGGGTATAAATCAAAACTCTTTCAGTAACATATGACAGTTTTGATAAAAAGTTTAATTGCCAATAAGATGGACAAAAAATGTCTTCTGATGCTCATGGCTTAGATATTATGTTGTGCTGGTATAAATACACTTGAAAATGTAAAAGTTTCTGTGAATGGAAGTATATTAACATAAATTACATTTAAAAACCTCGGATATCTCAAAGTTTGATGACTCCAGCTTGTTAACAAGCATAGTTGAAATAAAACAAAGATTTTGTTTCTGCTTATAGTATCCTATTTTTATTTAAAAAAACTTACAGAAGTCATATCAGTCTTCTAAAAAACAGGCATTTTTCTACGATCATAAACAAACAAAAACTATTGTAATTATCAATGAAAGTCATTTCTCAAAGTCTCTTAGTGGGCAGCAGAAGCTGTGTACTACTGCAGGAGTCCAAGGATCCTTTCTACTCTCAGCACTCAGGAACAAAATGGTAAATCCTCCATTGACCTCTGGGTTCTACTCACCAGAGGCAATGTTACTGGACAGAATAGAGACACTGTCTGTGTTTTCTGATCACAGTTTAGCATCTTAGAAGCACTGGTCTCATACAGATTTGTGCTTCATATATTTTTTACCACAGCAGTACAAATGTCACAGTATTTTTGAACTTATTTATCTGTACATTTCTTTGAGAGACTAAAGAAATGTACAAAAAAAAAAAAAGAAGTTTGAAGGCCCTAGAGCTACCTAATTTCTCCTCATTGCAAATTAAGTTCCTATGTTTCAGTATATATCTATATCTATCTATATATATAGTATATATCTAGCTGTTCCTAGTACAGCAAAGTTGTTCGGTGCACATTTATTGAATTGGTATGAGCAATAACTGTTTATTAGGTTAAACTACAATCAAAAAATAGATTGAGGGCCATTGGCCAATGTATACGCATGGTCATACATTCATAAATGTATGTTTAATAAAATTTTAGGATGATGTGTAAAGAAAATTTGGATCAATGTTTACTGAAAACTACCTTAATTTATTATTATAATTATGAGGACTCTGACACAGTTTGCCATTTCTAAATATTTACTTGAAATTGCACAAATACTGCAACATCATTTTTTTTTGTAAAAAATAGTATTTCATAAAGATTATATTTTCTAACATAAAGAAAGGTTGTATCATTTTAATATCCTGATTCAGAATCTTCCTTTCTGTTAACTAATGAAAGTTTAGACAAGGGGAATGAAGGACAGGGAGAAGGATAGGAAAAGGAAAGACAGTGGAATGAATCTGACATATTTTTTCTATGTGCATATATGAATACATCACAGTGAATCTCACCATCCTGTACATCCACAAGAATCGGGTCCTAATTACAATAAGATATATTCCATTCTTATATAATCACTTCAAAATGGATTCTACTGTCATGTATACCTAAACAGAACAAAAAAAAAAAAAAAAAAAAAAAAGAAGAAGAAGAAGAAAGAAATCTTAAGGAGATCTCTATTCTTGAATTGTCACCTAATGATCAATTGCATTTCAAACTTCAGTGATATTATAATTTATAATATTTTCAACAAAATATTACTTCTAAAACAGACTTTTATGAAAAATGACTTATTTCTGCCATAAGTACATATTTTTTAATAATATGGGTATATACCATATACCCATAGTATATGGGTATTTCTTAATATTTAAAATATATTAATTCTTGAAGAGTTACCAACAAAATGAATTTTCTTAAATGGATATTACTTCACTTTAAAATCCATGTGTGAAGGTGGTAATGGTATGTGTGTAAGTAAGTGTGTGTGCCCTCAGAAAAAAATTGACACTCTAAACATACATGTAAAAGGAAAAAAAAATGAAAAGTTAATCATGTATAAAGAACTGTAGAATATAATATTGGGTCTGAAAATAGATATGAAGATTGCAGATTTAAGTACAATTACACAATAGAACTTATACTGAAAAGCACAGAAGATCAAAAGCACAATATTCATTTCATTGTTGATTGTTTACTTGTCCTTAAATAAAATGCAAAATCTATGCAGGTCATGGGTCTCTTAACAAGGCTTATTCACTTGTGGCAACTATATCATAAGATCGCTGTAAATGTCTGTATTATGAATATAAATTACTTTTAAAAAACTTAATATATTTTACATTGTTAGGTCTTAATGTCATTTCTTTTACTATTTAAATTTTTTGTCTCTAAATTGAAAATTAATCAGAGGTAAGAACTTTACTTCTCACTATCAAAGTGAAATCTGCAAAAATTCACCAAAACAGAAAAAAAAAAAAGTATAGTTTCTTCTGTTTAAAAAAAAAAAAAAAAAAAAAAAAGGAAACAATGATTCTATTAACTTTAGACAAAGGATATTTCCTTTGATGCGAATTGCCATTTTTTCAGCCTAGGACCTGTGGGTTGCTCCAAAGGCCAAGAGATGTCAGAGGGCAAGAGCAGCATGTGGGCACTGGGGTGATGGCACATGCTGACTAGATGTGCAGTGTGATGTCATTTAACTTAGTGCAGTCCTTCCTGACGTTCTAGCCATGTGTATTTTTTAATAAGACACTTATTTTTGCAATTTACAGGCTCCAATAAGTTCATCACCTTGGACAAGCCACCATGACTCCTGGAAGTTGCTATTAATGTTGCCAAAAATTTAGGCAACTGTCCTCACTGCAAATTAAGTTCCTAAGTTTCAGTATATATCTTTAAATTTCTATTTCTTTTCATATGTTCTTCACAGATTTTGAAGTTCTAAAAATTTTAGGAATATATTAACAAATATAATTCAAGATAACTTTATAAATTTGAATATATTGATTACAAGAGGGAAACATTTAAATACTTTCAACCTTAAAAGAAAGGGTAAAATACTGGGAACAATTCTGGAGATGACTAAACTGGGTTAATCACCATTATTTTTTATGAAAACAAAGTTGAATCTTTTACCCCCCCCCCAAAGAAATCAAACAAAATATTTTATGAATTGACTTCAAGATTTAGAAATTTGAAAAGATGAAGAAAATCACATACATATACATGAACCCCCGAAAAGAGGCTTGAATTAAAATAACAGTTTGTCAACTAAGCTAGGGCTAAAATGATACAATGTAATTGCCGTTCATTTCTACGAACAAAGCAGTAACAAGCCAATTCAAAATTTCTGATTAGAAAATGATTGATGTTCTCAACCCTTTAGTAAACCTCAGAGAGCAATAGCTCTTCTTCATATCCTCAGTATTTCTTTTTCACTACCTTAAGGCCAAAATGTCATTTTTTTTTTTTTTTGTACAGAACAAAAATCAAAGCCAAATGGTAAAAATGCAAAGATTTGGTTAAACAAACAGTGAGAATTTCAGTGGTTTTATCTGCAGCATCCCCAGCAACTAAACAAAGCTAAGATATTGTCCATCTCTTTGACAGACAAAGAACCTCAGAGGTCCAGAGTGACATGCCCGAAGGCTGGCACGTGATTGGACTAATTAAATTAAATAGCAGGAAACAGCTTTTCCATATGCCACTGCCTGGCCACACACAAACTGTAACAGTAAATCTTTTATACTAGTAGAGGAAAAGTGGAAACATTAAAAAATATACAGTATCAACACACCAGCCAAGAATCAAAAGTCACATATCCACATAACCTCCCTGGGCCTTGACTTTAATGCTAAACATCTAAGAACTTCCTAATTAATTTCAGAGTCATCTAAAAGTCTATAGTAACTGCAGAGGATGAAAAAGAATCCCACCCCCCCACACCCCCCAGCAAAGTCTCACCAACACTTTAACTTAAGCCAATATTCTGATCCTTTAAGACATAGTTCTATACAAAATATAATATAAATGTTAATACTTCTGAATCCAAGTTAAAATGAATTTTATTGCACGTTTTCCACCATTTTTGCATATGCCTTTCCCATTACCCAATTGAAGATTAAGACACAAATTGGGAAAAAGAAAAAACAAAGGCATAGAAGTTTTTGGAACATTTGAGAAACTATCCTCCTAGGTGCTCCACAGTTTCTCACCCAACAGAATAAATTTTTGAGTTTGTCATTACAGCTGTATCATTTTATTCAAATTCCATTTTAAACACATTCATGTATTCATAGTTCTAGGATTTCTATGGCTTGGTAGATGCCACTCATTTTAATCAATCATGAATTTCATTGCCATTTATTTCTAATACAAAAAGCAAGTACTATGAAATGGCAATTGTCACCCTGAAGAGGGCCAGGACTAGGTATTGTGGTAGAAAAATAAAGGCCAGGAACTTATTTAATAAGGATCCTGAATTAGAAGTCTGTAGAGTAGTTTTAACTGAATGACACAGAAAATCTGGAATCACACCATAACTAATCTGTTTAAATGAAAACATTACATTTATAAGACTAATATTTTTTCATATTCCATATGAGTGAGATTATGGCATATCTGTCTTTTTGTGCCGGGCTTATTTCACTTCATTTAATGTTCTCCAGAATCATCTCTGTTGTTACAAATGGTAGGGTTTCATTCTTCTTTATGACTGAATAGTACTCCATTGTGCTTATGTAGTATTGCATTTTCTTTATACATTCATCTGAGAATGGACATTAATGCTGATTCCCTATTTGGGATATTGAGAACAGTATCACAATAAACTTGGGAGGAGAGATATCACCTATATACTGATGTCATTTCTTCTAGATATATGCCCAGTAGTGGGACTGATGGATCATTACAGTAGTTATATTTTGAAGAACCTCCATACTGTTTCCATATTTGCTATACTGACTTACAATTCCACCAAAAGTAAGGATTCCCTTTCTCTAATACTTTAGTCTCTGCCTTTTAGATAAGAGTCATTTTCAAATGTGTGAGGTGATATTGTGATTTTGGTTTACATTCCCCTGATAATAAATCATTTTGATCATTTAATATACCTGTTGGCCATTCATGTATCTTGTTTGAGAAATACCTAGGCCAATTTTTAAAATCCAGTTGTTTTCTTACATTTGAGTTGCTTGAATTTCTTAAAATTTTGAATATTCACCCCTTACTAAATATATACTCAATCTTTGTTAAAACTGTGTATTAGTCCCTAGGACTAATCTTCACTGCTTCTTTACTTCTTTTTTAGGAAGCCCACTATGTACACACACATTAAAAATATTAACAATAAAAATGTATAATTGAAAAACATAATTAGAAAATATTTTCTGAAGACTATCTCCTCTCTCTGTAGAATATTTACTTTGCTGTTCAGAAACTTTCTAGATCTTTGAAATCTCATTTGTCTATTTTGGTTTTTGCTGCTTCTGCTTTTAAAGTCATATTCAAAAAATTGTCACCCCAAACCATGTCTTAAAGTGTTTCCTCCTAGAAATTTCAGTTTTAAAAATTATATTTAAGTAAACCATTTGAGCTGATTTTTTGTACATGGTGTATATGAGAGAAATATGTCTTATTTCATTCTTTTGCATGTGGCTATCTGGTTTTCCCAGGACTATTCGAAAACCTTTCTACAATGTGTGTTCTTTTTAAAAAATCAGTTGGCTGTTTGTTGTGTGAGTGTATTTGTGGGTTCTCTCCTCTGTTCCCTTCGCCTATATGTCTTTTTATGCCAGAACCATGATGTTTTGATCACTATAGCTTTCAAATATGGAATCTTAAAAAGCTGATTTCATAGAAGTAAAAAACAGATTGTTAGTTACTAGAGGTTTGGGTGGTTAGGAGGTGAGGGGAAGGTGGGGCAATATGGTCAAAGAATGTATAATTACAGAAAAAAACAGGAGAGATATATTTTTAAAATATGTCCAGAATAAGTATAGACGTACAGAAAGTAGATAAATTATTGCCAGAGTGAGGAGAGTTGGGGAGAGAGGACAGGTTTGTTATGAGGGAGAGAAAAGGTGAGTGAATACTAATAGCTATGGAGTTTCTTTTTTATGTGATGACAATGTTCAGAAATTGACTGTGGTGGTCACAGCTCTGTTATCATACTAAAACTACTGGATTGAACATTTTAACATTTCATATAGCTCAATTAAAGGCTATGCAAATTATATCTTAATAGAACTGCACATACAACCATTAAATATGTAATGTAATAAACAAATTATAAATGGCACTCCCTTTTTAACATAAAAGTGGCATTTATGGTACCCAGTATTCAGGGGTCCTAAGTATTCATTATCTATGCATTTTTAACACTGATCTTAACATTTTTCATTAGATTTACTATTTCTTACTATATGAAAAGGTTGATTAAATTCATGCACCATGATCCAAAAAAAGTAGTATGATCTTTGACTACAAAGACAAACCTAAATCACAGGGATTCAATGTTGCTTAAAAAAAAAAAAGTCAGTCTAACTTGTTAAAGTTAGATTTGAGAGGGTTTTTGAAAGTAGGTGGCATTATTATTTTCACTTGTTTTATTTTGTATAATTGTAGGATAAAGTTAATTCAAAACACATGAGTTAATAATGCCCATTCATTTTGTGACTGTGTACATATGAGCAACTATTCATGCTCGTTACCCCATATCTATGTTTGAAATTAGTATTTGAATATAAAGATGATCAAAATCAAAAATATCCACAGCCCCCGTCCAAGCCATAAAGAATTATCTTGGTAGGCACTAGTAAGAGACCAACCAGTTTCTTAGGTAAAGACAGACCTAAAACTGAGTCAAAGCACTGCTTTTCCTCCCAAACAGCTGCTTTTCTGTCTTTACACCTTTATTAAATCTTGTCCTTCTTTTCATCTCCACTGCTGCTCTAGGGCACTAGGGTAGCATTGATTCTTCCCTGGGGACATCGATTCCTGACAACATTCAGGGAATTTAGTAGTGGCCCTGAGAACTCACAAAGTAGTGAGCAAGAGAGAAGCTATAATGAGAGTAAAGGCTACCAAAAACCTGGTGCTAAAAACGAGAAAGTCTCAAGAGGTGAATATTCTTTCAGAAAAGAAAACAAATTTAAATTGTCTAGCATCTGATTAAAGCTTCCTAGACATTAAGAGCAGCAAGAAAAGATGAAACATATTAAAAAATTAAGAAATGACAGAGATAGAATTAACAAAAATGGACTTTAAAACTAATATGAATATGCTCAAGGAGTTGAAGAAAAATGTGAATATAAAGAATAAATAAATGTAAAATGCATAAAAGAATAAAAGGAAACTTCTAGATCTGAAAAATGCATGTCTTAAATGAAAATTTACTGTACTTGATGAATAAAATTTATCTACTAGGAAGAAAAGATGTGCATAGCAATAGAAGATATAGAAATTGAAATAGAAAAAAGAACAAGGAAAAATGTATACAATTAGAGAACTAGGAACAATATCACGAAATCTACTCCACATATACATGTAGTCCCCAAAGATAAAAAGAAATAACAGGATAAAAAATATTAGAAGAAATAATGCCTGACATTTTCTAAAATTTAAAAAAGTGAAAATTCACAGATAAAAGAATCTCAGTAAAACAAAGCTGGGTTCCACACAAAGAAATCTGTATTTACGCATATCATAAACAAATTGCTGAAAACCAAGAAAATCTTAAAAACAAGCATAGAAAAAATATACTATCTGATTTTAAGACTTACTATATAGCAAACAGTAACCACATATTACCATAAGATTCTGTGGTATTAGTGTAAAGTTAAACATAGAGACCAATGAAATAAAATAGTTTGGAAATTTTCTCATAAATTTATGTTCAAAAAATTTCTAACAAAGGCACCAGAATAATTAAAAGGAATAAAGATAACCTTTTCAAAAAATGGTACTGAAAAATTTAGACATCCATGTAAGATAATGAGCTTCAATTTATCTTCATACCATATACAAAATTAACTCAAAGTAGATGTTTGACTTAAATGTAAAAAATTAAACTGAAAGAAAACAGAAGCAAAATTTTCTTTTTTTTAGGTGTCTAAAGAACTAGCCATATAAGAAATAATTGATAGAATTATACCCACAAGATTTAAAATATTCTGCTCTTCAAAATATATGACACTATGTACACATGTATTTGTGTGTGTGTAGATGTCAAAGAATTTAATTCAAAATGTGTGTTACTCATATAGCCAAACAAAAGCAATATAACTGAATTACCAGCTTATCAATGAAAGTATACAAATGACCACCACACATACAAAAATATGCTCAACATTAGACATCTCGGAAACACAAACTAAAACCACAGCAAGATTCCACTAACATTCACAGAATGCATAAAATTAAAACAAAAAGTCTGACAATACCAAGTGCTGATAAAGATGTAGAGTGATAGAAAATCTCATACATTGTTGATATAAATGTAAAATAATAAAACCTATTTTCTAAAATGATTGAGCACTTTCTTATGAAGTTCAAAATACACTTATCATACAACTCAACAATTTCACTCATAGGTAACTGTCCCCAAAGAAATAAAAAATATTCATAGCAGCTTCATTGATAACTGTCCATGTCTATAAATAACTGTATTTCCACCAGTAGATGAATTATAAACATCTATGATATAGACATAGTAGAGAACAATATTTAGCAATACAGACAACCATATTACCAACACATTATGATGAATCTCAGGTGCATTTATTTTGGCTGAAAAAAATCCGGACTGAAAATATCACAGATACATTTTTATACTATTTAATTATATGAAATTCTAGAAAAAAATCAAAACCAATGAACAGTGACATAAAACAGATGGATAGTTGCTTGGGGCTGAGTGAAGAGTGGTAGTGGGTGCTTCCTTGATTAACAAGGAAGAAATGAATTCTTTGGAGTGATGTAAATATTATATATCTAGATTGGGATATGTATACACATTTGTCAAAATTCATTGAACTAAAAATATACAATGAATGAATTGTAAATAATACTTTTGAAAAGTAGATTAAAAATGCAATGAGATTTAGGAAGTTTAAGTGACCACAGTATAAATCTCATTTTAAAAGTTTAATTCAACTTATCATGGAACACAATCCAGGATACTAGAATTTGGAGTGTTTTGAATTCCTGGGAGAGCCTCTTTTTGGACTTTTTATATCCAGAAATATCCTACTGAGGTAGAATATCATACTGAGGTACAAATACCCACTATGTGTGCATAAAGGTAAAAACATATGGAGATGTGGATCTTTGTATGTGGGTCAAGAAAGTAACAAGTAAATAAGTCAAATTGTATATGAGTTTATCATACAATTTAAGATATTTTTTTAAAAATCAAGCCACTTAATATATGTACCAGAAAACTGAATAAGAAAGTACACAAAATATAAAGAAAATAGGGGTTTAGTCACATCATTTACATAACCAACACATTTAAGACTGTAGAAAGATTGTTATCTAATTCTTTAATAGAAGGCTCCTCGCTATTTAAAATCAGGAAGCAAATTACTTAGGTTCAAGAAATCATTTCAGGATGTCTCCTTCTAAGTTCTGTTAGTATCCTCCAAACTGAAGATAGTAGAAGACAAAAAAGATTCTTAGAGTATCTGTTAAAAAGCAAAGACATGGCCACGGAATATTGTTTATTTCATGCTGATTCCAAAGAAAGGCAGGTACAATACAAATGTGACAAACAAGAGAATACCTTGAAAGCTATAAGCAATGCCAATTTTCTGGGTTTTGCTTTCTGATTGATTGATAATAGGGTGGGAATTAAATTTATAAAAAACATAATTGCCAATCATATTTAAAGAGTTAGTAAACTGAGACTTGGTAGAATTAAGTAATTTGATCCACATGGAATTGCCAGTAGGTGATGGTGTTGCAGATGAAGCTCCTGCAGTCTGACCATAGATTCAGTGTCACAATTACTAAGTGGTTACTTCTGTGGGGCAGTTCCATGCAAGGATCTCAAAGACAATGAAAAATGCCATTGTTCAGGGTCTGATGCATACATTGTCAAGACAACACATCGATTTTCATAATAATTTTCTTTCAGTAATAATTTTCTTTATTTAAATGTGTATAAAGATGAGGTAGGTTGATTTGCTTTTTGAGAAATATTAATGTATATGAATCATTCTGTTGTCTTTACAAATCCTAATTTAAAAAAAAAATCAGTAGGTTACATGGAAATAGAAATATTAATAAAGAGGATTTATTATTTGAAATGCTATATTGTAATCTAAAAATACGTGCCAGATAATATAACAGAAGCAACAGTGATTCATATGTGAATATATTTGTAATATCAAATAAGAAATTCATCAAGAAAACAATTTCCATCCCTTACCAGTGGCCAAAAGTGAAAACTGAATAGCAGCTATTTTTACTAGAGCTGGCTTAAAGAAAATATTACTAATGAGGACACCGCACAAGAACTAGTTCATCAAGTTAAAAATAATCCTATACATTCACACAGAAAACAAAAGTGAGCACGTAGAAGAACAAGGGAGAAAATGGCTGTTTGCCATTTTCATCTGAATAAGGGAAAAGAAAAATAAAAATCATTCAAATGAAGTCTAAGTGAGCACAGGTTCCTTGGATGGTGGTAGGAATGAAGAGAAACACAATATATTTCCCTAAACTCAAAAGACAAAAGACAAAGATACAAAGGTAATGGTTACAGAAGAATTAAATGGTGATTTATATGGAACTGATTCCAAACTGGACTGGAGAGATCAGGTGGGTTAGAGAATTCAGAGATGCCACAGGGAGAAAGCAGAACAGGGTTTGGAACAAGGAAGTCTAAGGCTTCCTCAATAGGCTCAAAAGCTGAAGACAAGTCCTGTGGACTGGAGTCCAAGTGGGAAATACACTAAGGTGCCTAAGTAATTAGAATATATTGGGTGGGGCAAGTGTAACATTGAATTACAAAAATGGGAGTTCATAACCCACTTGAATCTAATGTATGAAATATGATATGTCAAGAGCTTTGTAATGTTTTGAACAACCAATAAAAATAAATAAAAGACAAAAAAAAATGAATTACAAAGAATATAACTTCGTGATACCACTCAAAGAAAACAATTAGGATGAAATCACCAGGTAAGTCATGCCACAGACAATGGGAATATGGCATTGATAAATCACAGTATATTAATCAAATTTGTAGAAACATCCCAGTGATTCCAAGGAGGCTATTGCAATGATAAGACCACAAATTTATTTTAGTATTAACGAAGGTAGTTCCCCGGGGGAAGCAGAGCCAGAGGGAAAGTGAAAGGATGGTGAGTTTGAAATTAGAAACAGGAAGACTAACTACACATATGAAATAAAGGAGAGAAGATTAACAAAGATAACTTCATACTAATCCATACCTGTGTCTAAATGTTTTCACTGACAAAATAAAGGAGCAGAAAAAAAAAAAAACCCAGCACACTTTAGAGATGAATTTACTAACTTTAAGATGAGAGTAAGTGCCGTAAATGAATTGTCCTTCTAACTAATATTAATGATAAAACTGATATTTAATCATCATTTTAAGAGGAGAAAAAAATCTTTGAACCCTTAAACCAGTAAGATGTCACATATTTCTTCTAATACTTAGATTTTGTGCCTCTGTGTCAGACTAAGAGCAATGGAAAGATTCTGGCAAGAACAAATATTTATTGGTTCAGGTTTTATAGCCCACTGGTTTCCAAAATGATGTGATGAGATCTGAGATGATGAGATAGAGATGATCTAAGGCAGAAATAAAAATATACAATGTAAGCCAGAAATTTAATTCACATATATAATCTCAAATTCCCTAGTAGTTGCATTTTAAAAAACAAGGTTAATTTTAATAATAGGATATTTAAAATATTATTATTTCAATATGTAATCAACACCATGCTTAGTAAGATATTAATAAAATTTTATACTATGTCTCTGAAATCTGGTGTGCATTTTGTACTTGAGGCAGATCTCAATTCTCACCAACCACATTTTAAGTGCTGTATAGCTATATGCAGTTACCAGTTTTAACACAGTAAATCAGGGGGTCTTTCCAGATTTTATATCAACAGAGGCATAAAAATCAAAGAAAAGACACAAACAACATGAACTTTAAGTGCAACATGAAATTTAAGTGCAAAGTAGACATAAGTGAAAATGAGTGAAGGGCAGGATTTTAAAATCATATCTATGAAGAGAAATAACCAATTTAGTTTTTAAAAAGTACAAGGAATAAAGCATCCCTTAAAGGAAAATAACCTTAATTTTTCACTCAGTTTGTATCAGACATAATCAACATCAAGACTGTGGCATTTAAATGGTTCTTTTGGGAAGAAAAGGGGGAATAAAATGTATCAAATACTAGAAAGCAACAAGAATTAGCAGCAGGAAGGGCAGAAACACAGGACCAAAGTCAAAGAGAAATAAGGAAAACAGACGATGCATGAAAAAATGGAGCCAGTCATTAAGATAGTATCTCTTTAAGAATAACTCAAATGCATGGAAGAAAATTTTATAAAAAATAGTGTATGTAACTCAAAAGGGGTCAAAGGCTTACAAGTGAGTACCACAGAACTCTGAGAAGGAAGAACAGGGGTCAATCTTTGCAATTTTGGATTAAGCAATGGTTTCTTAATTACAATACCAAAAGCACATGCACCGAAGGAAAAAGAGATAAAATGGATTTAGTAAAACTTAAAATGTCCGCTCATCAAGGGAATCATATGTCTGATAGGGGAATAATAAGAAAAACGTATTTTAATACACTCTTACAACTTAATAAGCCAGTTTTAAAAGTACGTAAAGACTTTGAGTAGACATTTCTCCATCATGCATCTGGCAATAAGCAAGTGAAAAGATGATCACAATCATTACTTCTTTGTGACATGGAAACCAGAGCAAAAATGGCAGCACTTCACTCCCATTAATATGGTACCATCAAAAAAACAGGAAAACGATGTGTCAGAGAAGATATGGAGAAATTGGAACCCTCACGTATTACTAGTGGGAAGTGAAAATAATTGAGCTATGGGAAAACAGTTTGGTGGCTCCTCAAAAAGTTAGTATTACTCTATGACCCAGCAATTTTATTCCCAGATATATACTGCCAAGAAATAAAAACATGCATAAACACAAAAATTTGTATATGAATGTTCATAACAGCATAACCCATGAGAGACAAAAACTAAAACTAATCCAGCATCTGTCAACAGATGAACTGATAAACAAAATGCAGTGTATCCATACAAGGGCATAGTATACAGCTACAAGAAGAAATGGACTGATACCTACTACCACACAGATGAACCTTCCAGAGACAAAAGACCACATAATGCATGATTTCATGTATACAATATGTCCTCAATAGGCATATCCATACAGATATGAAGTGGGTGAATGGTTCCAGGGGTTGAGAACATACAGGAACAGGGAGTGACTGCTTAAGAAGCAGAGATAATGAAAATGTTCTGGAATTAGTAGCATTAGCTGCAGAACATTGCAAATGTGCTAGAAACTAATGAATCATACACATTAAAAGGCTTAAAATGGTGAATTTTATATTTTAAAATTTTATCCCAATTTTTAAAAGCACAACAAATAGCACAGAAACTTTTAAGAAAAATAATTAGCCAAATCTTGGTCAACTACAGCTCTAGAAATAAGCTTAGAAATAATTTAAATTAGAAGAAAGAACAAATACTATCAATGGAAGGAATACCAGTGAATGTAGTGATGATAAATCAGTCAGGTCAAAATAAATAAGAAAACAAGGGTAATTATACAAGAAATATGAGAAGTATATTCTGAAACTATGAACCAAAGAATTGAGAATCTCAGGTAAAAGCTATTAAGAATCAGGCCACAGGTTAAGGTCGTTAGCCATCTCCAAAGTCATTTCTGAACCATTCTCCCAAATGGCTTGAAAAATGTGCATTCCTGAGCTCCATGTCAGGACTACAGGATCAGAACCTATGGGAGTGTGGTCAGAATCTGTTTCTCTCAAAAGGACTTTTCTGCACATTCTAATTAGAAAAAATGCTTCAGAGGTCTACAACTCAATGGATGATTCTGTTTTTCCTTCCTCAACATTTTATACAGAACATGTAGGTCAAAATGATTATCAAGTGCATGCCTGACGGGTTAAAAATGTTTTAACAGAAGGGTCCTACTTAAAAACTGGATTCTGTGCCTTGGCTGGGGAATTAGATGAGCAGTGGTGAAGGTCAACTTGTCTGGTTGAAGTCCTTTTTCCCCAGGTACAGTCACTCTGTTTTACTCCATCTCAGTACTGGAACTGGTCAGGGACAAAATAAAAGAAAACCCCCCATGTTTTCATGATTAAAAATGACTGAATACATCATTGCAGGAATTAGAACCCTCAGCTGTTAGGGAAAATAAAAGAATCCTAATCTTGTAATTTGTAGCAGTAATTAAAAGAAGAGAGAGAGGCAAGTGATTCAAAACAGTTTGGTAAATACTAATGGGAGGTGGATGGTGGATGGACTGGATGGAGAAGTAGGATCAATTGAATATATTGGTCAGAAGCAAGCATAATGGGACATGTCAAGAGAACTGCTGCACAAGCTTTCGAGCAGTGCTAAAGCTTGAGAGCAAGGACTCTGGTGCCACATTAAAATTAGACTGCCACTAACTGGGTGACCTTGACTTTTACTACTCAGTGCTCAGTGCTCTTAGCTCTAGGATGGGATGATAGTGTTATTTACTTAATAAGTGAGGCCTGAACAAGTTGACAGATGTGAGTAGATTGAGAGGATTAATAGATACAAAGTGCTTGCAAGGATGTCTGGTTGCACTGTAGGGCTACAATCATTGAAAGTAAAAATCTTTTGGCAAATCAAGATGATCCAAAAATGAAACATTGTCTAAATAGTTCATAAGCCTCAAAGAAGTTATTACAAAAAGATATGAAACCGTATGAATAGAAACCTTTTTAAGTCCAAATATATTCTGAGCTTCGTGGAAAAATCATAAACCCATTTTCCCTTTATTTGTCTGAATTCTTTGATCACTCTCCTATATTAGATGGAAAAATTATCAATAATAAAGGGAAAGATAGTTTCAAAAGCCTTCTCTTGTATCTCAAAGCTTCTCACTACAACTGGTTACAATTAAAGCCCTCAACTATTTATCACTGTAAATCCTCAAATGTACACCCACCATTTATACCTTCTACAGTTACTTATAATATCATGTTCCAATTATTGAAAAAAAAACCACCAAGAAATGCCAAATTAAAAAAAATCTGTTATAGATTTAAAAATTCCTTTATAACATCCTTTAGAAGAAAGAAGTATGAAACAAATAAAAACTTCTTAAAGGCAATCTATGAAAAGTAGTACTCTACCCTTCAGCAATCACCTTCACCAGGGAGGAGGCTTTCTGCAGAAGAAAAACTCTAATGATTTTTTTATACCAAGTCTTGGCAAGAAATATTTTTAAGGAGAAAAAAAAATGATGCTTTTTATTAAAATGATTACTTTATATAATATTTCAGAAATCAGATATACACTATAAAACCATTATTTCATCAATTCCTATCTTATTTTAGGATCTCTTCTGAATTAATCTTTTGAATAATAGTCCAAAGCCAAATTTCAGAAAATTATAACTAGCATTAATGGTATTTCCAGAATTCTTACCGAGTTATCCAAGTTATGGTCTCATAGAATGATAATGCATTATGTAATATTTAATAATTATAGCTCTATATTTCTTAACACTCTAATGCAATACTGTTGTAACTTAGAATAACATAAATCTGTACGACACTACTGAAGATTAGATTAAGTGAACCAAAGAACATAAAAAATTACTTTTAACCTATTGAACCAAAACACAGTAACACATTATGAAGCATTGACTCGAGTTTTGCTGGCAACAGCTCAGAAGAGGAGTAAGTAGATACCGCCTGGCCCGTGGGACGAGTATGGTACAGTTCCCTTTACCTGATTAGGCTCTTTGTTCTTCACACTAGTATTACAGCAATTGTTACCACGCAAGGGGAGCTCATTTAATTACTATTTTCTCTTTAAATTTATTCCCTGTCACTATATATGTGTAGTTCAAGATCTCATTGTGATAAGTGTAATTATTATAATAGTTGGAAAATTATTCATTTTAATATTTACTGAATGCTTGTTATCAACAAGGGATTATAATAAGCTTTTTAAAAATAATTTTTAAGTTGAGCAAAGTTAGGAACTGACATCTATTTATTTGAAGTTTTATATTTATAAGTTGACATTTTAATTTAAATACCAAAGATGATAGCATATCATGGGAAAATTCACACTGGGAAAAAGGAGAATGCAACAAATTTTACATATGTTTGCTATTTGATAATGGCTGGTGTAAATAGTTTAGAGTCGTTATTGTTGAATGATTATTTTTTAATGGTATTAGAAGTAACTTCTCAAAATATCTTTATTTTCTTGATTCAACAAAAAAAAAATGGCAATATATTTTGGCATATGAGACCTGGCATACAAGTTTCAAATTCAATTAAATATATAAAGTTTACACAAAGCCAAATGTATGAAAGGGGATCTTTTAAAAAAACTTTATTTGAGAAAGGAAGAGACTTATAACAGAAGGCAAGAAGGGAAACATACAAACAATATATTTACAACACAAAACAAGAGATCACCTTCAAGGGTGTAAATTATAATAAATACAGTAGATTTTAAAAGAAACATTTATCAATTAGTTCTAAGATTATTTAAGTCCAGCTTTCCTTTTCACTGGTTCCAGGTAGTTTCTTGATTAAATTCAAAGACTATCAAATTCAAACAATTAACGTCCACCAACTGTACTGATGAAGCTCTCTCAAATGACATTATAAAAAATAGTTTTTTTGTTTGTGATTACATATCTTTGAAGTAATATTATACAAAAGTCTGCTCAGCCACATGTTCCTCCCCAAATAAAATGTATTTTAAAAGATGCACTATCCCTTTTTTTATGAGATTGAAAAAAGACTTTGAAGAAAATGAATATTTATGAGATGGAAAAAATATACAATTTTATCTTAGGCATGCCATATTTTTAATGCAAAACAACTGACAAAAAAGTCATTTTAATATGAAGGAATATACTAGCCAATATGTTGGTGATAGGGAGTGTTGCCTATTATAGCTATTTGTCAAATTATCAGAAGGACTTTCATTATATGGAAAAGTTTTAAACTTTCTAACTTCTAGTTATGTTAATTTAATTTGAATGGAGCCTTTTTAAAAAAGGATAATGTATCTTTAGCAGTAACATTTTTAAAGAAATATTTTTAAATGTCACAGCAAAATGTAAACAACACGTGCCAGTAACACAGTTGAACAATGTCTACATTTGGCAAAACTGCTATATCTCCTTTGAAACAGGATACTACACCTTAAAATACCTTGAATTTAGAAATATAAATATTTTAATAGAAAAAAACCTCACAAAGATTCTAGGTCAATTTGGATTATCCATATTAAAGGGATCTTAATACAATGAACCTTTAACTAGCTTAACAAAAGTATAACCTATAAAACAAGGTAAACATATCAAAAGGGAATATGAAGGAAATGTTCCAGTGAAAAGCTTCCGTAACAATTTCCCTACTTGTGGTGTTATTTTCTTAGACAATAAATCAATTCATAGAGTGCCCTTTAAAAACAGAAAGAGTAAAACACTATCCTCAGACTTTTTTTTTTCCTACATTCCTCAGTACATGAATCACTTGGACTTCCTGTTTCCACAAGGCATTTCCTGTTCAGCCTCACAGAATCACTTTTCTGTAGGAGAACAGCAGGAACCTGACAAAGAACTGACTTAAATAAACATGGTCTTCTTTGCCTTCAAAGTTGTTGGTGTTTTATAGCATCAAAGGACATAGTCCTTCTGAAGGTGCATTATATACAAGTAAATTATTTTGTTAAACCGAACTTTCATAATTTTTCATTTGCCAAAATGATATGGCATGTGCCATGTCATTATGGAATTATATCTAAGAGCATCTAGTCATAATGATTATAAAATACAATACACCTTTTTTAAAAACTGGTTTTGACTTGCTATCAGGTGACAATCATACTGTATTTTCTGCAGTTGTAGATACGATAAGTATCTGATTGGACCATAATGTTGCACATTACTTCTCATCAACATTTGCATCTGCTTCATTTGATCTTTTTTCAATGCACAATGTCATCAAATTACACAAGATAAAAGTAAAATGTGCAGTGCTAGGTGAGACATAATGTTATATTTAAAGTACTCCAATTTGCATTTACATATTTAAAACCGCCTGCATTTCTAATATTTTCAATTGCAATCTACACAATAGCCTAGGACTACTGGTATGGTAACCAGAATATTTATATTTAACAAAAAAGAGAGAGGAAGGAGGGGCAGACTACCTTTAACAGTGCTCAAGACAGTAGTATGATACATTATGTACAGTGATGTGAAAATCGGATTCTATATGTTCAAAAAGACCAAAAACTAATAGGATGTTTCACTGATCAGACTGGATGAGTACATCCAGCAGTCACTGATCTCAACAGATAAACTAAAAATAGCAGTGAGTTCATTTTCCTTAGAAGTAAATGGTGCAGCAGGCTTTGGAATGAATTTAAAGCCTATTAATTACTTGGATATTATGTAGCATAATTTTAGTGTAACAGGTATTTTCTTACCAGTGGAGTTTCAATTAAATCTTGATATCTACTTAGAGATCAACACAGACAGATCTCTACATAGATATATATATATTCACCTGTATTAGAATCCTCAAACACTAAAATCAGATCCTTCAGAGTTATAAACTAATAGGAAATGATATCCATTTACCAAAACCTGCAATGAATTTCATGTTCAGATAATAACTTTAATTACAAATCCTGGAGCTAAATCTTTGCCTATTACCTGTTGCATAAAAGCAGCCTGCTCCCCAGATTCCATTTCCTGGATCTGAGCATCTTCATCACTGTCCACTGGCTCTTCCTTGACCTTCACAGCCCCAACTTGTCCCAGTGTGTCATCCACACAAGCACTGCTGTCGCTCCTACTGCTGTTGTCACTAGAGGGCGCTCTGTCTTCCTGCATGGCCTGGTCCCCCTGAAGCTCTTCCTCAGCTTCCTCCAGGTGACTGCCTGGTTGCTTCAGTTGTTCAATAGATTTCGAAAGCAGCTAGAAGAGAGTGTTCAGGGGTTCAAAAGTCAATAGTTCTTGATGGTAACAGCAAATTATACTTTGACCTCTAATAACTCTACTGCAACACCCTCTGATTTTTAATCATTGCTCATAATTTCAAAATAAATTTGTATGCAACAGCTTCCTCAGTAACACAAAATCTGAAGCAGTCCTGCCATCTGTATTGGCCTTTAAAAAAATAGATTACTCCCTAATGCGCTTAGAAAATGGGGGAAAAGGTAAATAAACTGTGTCCTTGGAAACCATGAAACTTTCACAAGGACAGGTTTGATGTAGGCCATTTAATACAAATAAGCTTGGAAATAATACTTTTCTCAAAAGAGGAAAGGGAGTAATACAAAACTTCCCAGATCTAATTTTTCAAAAATTTTAACCTCTATAGAAGCCCCAAATACAAATGCAAGTAGCCTTTCATGTCTATCTAATTTTTCAATACCTACACAGTCAAATTATAGTCAAGTGATAAAGCACCTTCACAGATACACTTATAAAACACAGAGACATTTATTTTGAAATTCTGAACTTTAAAAAGGCACAGGACTCTTAAAAAATTTGATACACTCAAATGTTTTTATAAATCCAAATGAAACTGAGTAATGGGAAAGAAACAAGGAATTAACTTTCAATCTAAAAATTATTATTTAGACATTTTGGTTATTTTATAGATTAAATTACATGTAATCTTCAAAAACATTTAGGTTAGCTGCTTGGTGATTAAGAAAGACAACTGATGATATTCCTAATTTAAACAATAACAAAATATCATAACAAAGACTCAATAAATGGCGAAATAGTTTAAAGATGATTTCATCTTACATGGGCCTTTTGTTTTATTTCATAATAGTCCTATTGACTGGTCATCTGTAGACCTCAAACTGAGTTTTCAAGGGTGGTAAGAATTTTTTTTGCTAAGTCAATGCCTATGCAAGCAAGATGCCAATTATTATAACTAGCAGCACACTTAGAATACCACCACTAAAAAACCATGAATACAGATTTTTCTACATAAAATTTAAGTTAACCTCCCACTCAGACATAATTAGGTTTTAAAACTAAACATGTTTTAAAGTTTGAATACATAATTACTCAAACTTTGAAGGGCAAGCTCTTTAGGCTTATAGACATCCTCTGGTCCACACCATCTCAAATATTTCTGAACACACCAACAGATCCCCTCATTTTGACTATAGGTAGATTTCTTGGGAGTTTTCATTCATTTGTTCAATAATTATCTCCGTCTTTAAGACAGCATGCTCAGCATGAGAAAAAGCCACTGTGCTGCCCTCAAGGCCTGGATTTCAGTGTGTGAGAAACTCATGAAATAGATAAATAAACTTACTATTTTTTAAGAAGGAAGATTTTATTTTTACGTAGGAAAAATGCTTTAAAGAAAGGAACATGGATGCCATGCGGGTCTATCCTCCTTGATATAGGAGTGGGAATGGGGAAAACGGGAGTTTCCCTGAGGAAAGGCTGGTGGGATTTGAAGACTGGAAGAAAATGCTGGAAAGATGAGGCTGGAGTTTATGCTGTTTGGGTAGAGAATCTCCAGAAATAAAGCATAATTTAGAATGAACCATATATGAGAACTAAGTATCTTGGGGCCTAAGTCAGACAGGATCAAGCTAAGAGAACACGTGCTAATTAAGACCCATATCAAACTGAAGAAAGCCAGTTTCAATATTAATGTCCTTGGTGCCGACAGTCTAATTGCTATTTTTCCTGGGCAGTCAGCACAAGGAGAATATTCCTGTTATCTTGTTCTGAATGTCTTAAAGTAATCTGAAGCAACTATATTCTGTACTTGTGATCCAATGCTAAACATTAACCAGCAATCTCTGTCTTAAATTCGTAATAGTGAAGCTGTGAAGCTGAAGAAAAGAGAAATGTAATAGTCCTGAATTCTGACTACACAATTGTAGGATCCCATGAATTTGCTTTTAGAAAGAGAACCTACAAGATCATAAAAAGCATGACAGATTTTAAATGAAAAGTCCTGGTTTGTGCTGAAAGAGGGATAAGAAAGAACACTGAGTGGCAAATGTCCACTATTCTTCAAAGACGGAGAGGACATCAGTCAGGCCCACAGCCCTTACTTCCTATGAAGAGAAAGTTAGAGGGTCTTGTGGGAAGAAGGGATTTATCTGAAAAAAGTTGAAGAAAGCTAAGGAGCCCTTCCGAGAAAGTATTTGCAGTAAGAATGCTGACAGTTCACCTGGATGGATGCTCACTCAGCTATAGAAATGCTCCCTCTTGCTATCACAGCTTAGCTGGAAAGGTTAACGGGAGATGGCTCCTTAGAGCTGGTAGAACAACGACACACAAGAGGCAAGCAGACACCCCCAAGAGGGTGGTGGAAATGATTCCAACGACATGAAAGGCCAGAGAGCACGGGCCGCTGCTCTATGTAATGTCATGTCAGAAGACCCTGCTTACTAGAGGGTGGCTCTGAACCTCAGCCAGTTTCTGGATGTTTGTTGATATTATGGGGAGTATTCAATAATCCAGAGGAGGTTATGGTCACCTCTCATTAAGCAAAAAGACTTTTCTCCTGCTGCTTTTCTTTTTATTTATTTATTTTTCCTGGTGCCAACATGGCCTCTCAGTCACTTGATCTCCTAACCTCCAGAGTTGGGGTCTTCTGTTCTAATTCAGCTCAAAATACCAAGATCTTACCTTCCACGTCTTCAACAGTGACTGCACAGAAGTCTCCTAGATCTCTATTTCAAGCACCATTCTTTTGTTTTGGATCAATCTCTGAATACTGCGGACTCCAACCATTCCTCACCTCCAGTGGGTCCTCCAAGCCAAATCTCACTGCCCAATGGTCCCCTCACTAGCTAACTTCCCTTCTTGCTGGACTAGATCCCGCTTAACCCTCCTCAATATGAATTTTACTGGACAAAGAAGACTCCTAACCTTGGTTCACACTAAATCTCTGCCAAACTCAAACAGCTGAATGAGCCAGGAAATAAACAAACTAATTAAAATCATGCTGAGTGTTTCTCTTTAAATTCATAACCCTGCGCCTCTGACGGCCCTCCATGCTGCCTGCAAATCCTCCTCCCTTTCTCTAGTTAATTCACTTTTACTTTTCCAACTATTGCTTCGTAGTGCCTTCTTTCTTCTCAAATCTGGACATCCCTGCCTTTTCCTCACTCCCTGCTGATCCCTTTGTTCTTATTTCACCGAGAATATAGAAGCAGCAGAAGAGAAACTCAGCATCCTTCTATCACTGCAGTTACCAAGGGGTTCCTTCCAACTTTCCTGCTGTTACAATGAACAAAATGTCACTCCTATCTCATCTTATATCCTGGATCCCATCTACTCCTGCAGTGAAGCACTCTGCCCTCTGTCCTATGTGGCCCTTCCTACTGGGACATTTTCTCATTTATACATGTTTTAGTAATATGGTCTATCTTAAGGGAGAAACTTCCCCTGACCCTCTCTCTGCTGCTGTACCTCTCCCTCCACCACGAAACCCCTTCATTGTCATTTCTCTTTTTTTTTTCATTCTCTTGAAACCCCTTCATTGTCATTTCTTTTTTCATTCTCTTTAGAATCTATGTCAGCTAGGTTTTTATCCACATCATTTGACCAGAATCTCTCTCATTAAGGTCATTCATGATAGCACAGATGCAAAATCCATCAGCCATGTAAATGAGATGTTAAGAGGGGTCAGTGAAGGTGAACCAATTTAGGTAGTGGAAAAAGACAAAAATCAGAGCATATTGAAAAACAAGAAACTGATGTCACTTGGTGCAGCCAAAGATCAGACAATCTGAGCATTAATGTGCTAGAATATAATTTTCCATGGACACCAAGTCAAAGAAGACTCTAATTCAGATAAAATCTTGAGTGTTCAATGTCCATTTTAACAGAATCCTTTCTGAAATCTTAAAATTAATGTATTTCTGAAAAATTAATGTATTTCTGAGGCCAGTGAAGTACCCAGAAATCACCTCTATTAGTTAATCAATCAAATTTTATCAGTGTTCACAACCTCACAAACACAGATACATATATGACACCGTACATAATAATTTTTAGTACACAATACAGAAACAATGGCATTTGTTCCAGTAATTCCTCTGACTTCATCTACACTCCTGATGTACTCAGGGAAACAGAAAGGGGAAAAAAAAGCCAGAATGAATAACACTGGGATCACTTGGTAATAAAAAGCCAAATGGCAAAATGTTCTTTTTTTTTTCCAAAAGTAGAATTCCTTAACAGTTTATAAAAGAAATATTTTTGACATAAAAAAAGCAATTTATGAGTAGAAATCATATAGATATAAAATTCTGGGGTTGAAAAATGTCTAATAACATTCTTAAGACCCTTATTTTATAAAAAAGGAATCTCATGCCCCAAAGAAGCCAACTTAATCTCCGAGATTGCAAAATATGAATTTGATTGTTAAAAAAATAGCAGAAACCTAAAACATTCTATTCTCTTCTTTGTATTCTCTTCTGAAAATTATATTATGATGACAACCGAATTAATATAAACAATTTTAATCTCTCCCCTGAGCTCTAACCTTGCATATTTAGTTGCTTACTAAATGCTTAGGTCTAAAATATCTAAAAAGTATCATCATAAACTTTAAATAGTTCAAAAATGATCTTTAGTCTCATCCCACCCAAATGTACTGATCACCCAATCTTTCTCATCTGAGTAAACAGCATCACCCAACTGCAGGAGTCAATAATCTAGGTGTTGTGCTTGTTTTTCTCCCATCTTTTCTATTCCTTCTATTACCAAGTCCTCAGCAATCCAGTCTTCCAAATGCAGCCTGTATCTGGACACAGTTCTCCACTTCCTCTGCCACCGCTGCAGTCTTAAGTACCATTGTTTTCTCTAAGAACTTCCAAAATAATCAACTATTGAGGCTTGCATCTTGCCCTCTTGGACTTCAATGGTTCCTTCTCTTAATGTAGTTCTAGTAATTCTTTTCAAAATATAGTTTAGGTGATATCAGTTCTCTATGTGCAGTCCTCCAATGGCTTCTCCTTAGGCTTATAATAAAATACAAATCTCATAACATGGTGCATAGACATTCTAGGACCTGGCCCCACCTGACCTCTCATAATATCTCCTCCAGTTTCATTCTTGGACTCCAGTTACATACAGTACCTTTGCCTGTCCTAAGAACATGAACATGCCAACCTGATTCTCCCACAGGGTCTGAGGAGACACTGCCCTCTCTTCACTTCCTCAAATCTTTAAATTCCTAACAAGTTCCTTCTTATCAGATTTTACCTCTATAGTTGTCTCATTGATATTTCCTTTATATCCCTTCTAACTGTCTGGCATCATGTAACTATTTTTGTTTACAGTCGTAGCTGTTCACGTCCCTCAGTAGAATTTAAACTTCATGAAGTCATGAGCTTGATGTTTCTCATCATATTCTATCCTAGTACCTAATAATCAATTGCATAACACCTAGCTGGAGCTTCATAAATATATGAACATTTAACTTAATGCTGAGCAACAATGCTTTCACACTTTTCTCCTAGGTTATGAAGCAACGTCAATGTCTACATGACCAGTAACAACCACTTTTTTATCTTTTCTGGAATAAAGTTTCTTTTTGTATAGAGCCACCAAATTAAGAGAGAGGGAGGGAGGGAGGGAGGGAGAGAGAAAGAGAGAGAGAGAGAGAGAGAGAGAGAGAAATGGGACATCCTAGGGACAGTGTTATAAAAATGTATAAATGCACAGAGAGAGTTAACCTGCACTTCTGATTTTACTTGAGGTATTTAACTAAAGCTGTTTTCATTTAAACACTCAAATTTGCCAGAATGGAAAAATTAGCAATTAACATCAGCAAGGAAAATCCACAAACAAAAGTCACAGAAAAATATTGCCTGCCAGGTTTGACTTATTTCAGATTTTTAAAATGAAAAGTTACTTGGTGCTATTTGTAAGCATTTAGACAATGTTGTGTTCTATGTGTTTTTGAACTACAAATATCACCATTACAAGGATGGTATGGCTAACCCTTTTCTAATTTGTACTGCTGCTGAGTGGCCCCAGATGCAGTGAAATGTCTGCTTACTCTCAGTGGGGTACCAAGGTCTGTCTTTGGTTGAACATCTGGAGGTGATCCTCCAGCAAAGTTGAGCTGTTGCCTTGCTGGCTAGAAAACAGAAGACGAAACATCTGTGTGACAGATAAAATGTGCAAGCCTGCATGAATCTCTGGTGAGGCCCCATCTGTAAAACACTGTGAGCCACTCGTCTGACACCAGGTGAGTTACTATGGGGGAGACCCCAGCTGAGATGAAGACAGTGGCTGCACAGCTTCTTCTTTTCCTTTTATCTGTGCTCTGACTCATCTGTCAGTGACTCTAGTATTCTCCATAAAACTGTACAGCCATTGTGCTGGACACTAAGAATACAGCAGGCAATCCACAACCATTCCGGGCTGGGAACACCCATATACTAACACACATTGACACAGATATTCTATATGCCAGATAGCATGGCAAATGACCAAATGTCTAACACCTTCAAGTATTGCAACTAAACTCTTCAGATTTTATCAATGCCTGATGGGGTTAGAGCAAATCACAACTTCAGTATTTTACCTTCCCCGTAAGCATCATATTTTATCAGCAAATGATGCAAAATTCATTAAATAATGTTTAAAGGCCATGTCATTAATCTTTAAATATTAGAACTTTAAGCTCATCTCTATGAAACTTACATGGTTTAACACAAGTCTACAAGTCAATATAAGCATAAGTGCCTTTAAATACAATATCCTTAAATTCTAGGATTTAATTTTTTTTCCACAGAAATCCTTCATAGTCCCCACAAATAGCTTCAGATATGAAATACCAAGTAAGTATAGGAATAGGTAAAGAGAAAATCTGCTTAGGACGGACATCTAATTTTCTGACATTGTCAAGAAATCATTAAGCACACGTGTTAGAATGTGATTATTACACGACGCAAAATGACCTTTAACACAACTCACCCCTTCCTTATTTGGCCTCAGGTTTTAAGACAGATTTTGATTCAGGCAATGGCAACTGCACAAGTTCATCATTTTTCTTTTCTTTTTTATTTTTTTGTGAAATAAATGTAATATTCTTCTTTGGGAAAATAAAACCTTTTTCTTAAGCTCCAAGGAAACTAGATTTAAAAATAATGATAAAATTCTGTCTCAAATTCACAAATAGATTAGGTATGTACCAACTGTTCTCAAAAACAACAGGCAGAACTTGGAGAGCTTTCAAATTGAGAGGTCTACTTACAGGACTCCCGCCTCAAGCCAAAACATGTCATTTAAAACTTCTGTGCATTTTAGGAAAATAATCAGAGGAACCAAAATTAAATAACAAGAGAGGAAAGATTTTCTAAATATTGGTTCATTATTTACATAATTAAAAGTTTTAACTGGCAAACATCCTTTTTCTTACCAATACTGAAGAGGTATAAAATTAATCTAAGGACCAAGTGGATTTTTAATAAACATCTTTTTAACTCTAAATGTTTGTTCAAAACAATGCCTGTAATGAAAATATTTCTCAAAATTTCCTAATATTTCAATAACTTAACTGTTTTCTTCCTGAAAGGAAATTCAAATATTTCTTCTCTCGGTTAGTTTGAGAGAGGTGTCCACCCACTCTTTCATTATGTCAACAATTACTTTTATTGAGCTCTTACTACATGCAAGGTCCTGAGGAGAGAATGGTTAATGAACCAAGATCCCAGCACTGAGAGACACAGAAAGGGAAAGCAACAGAGGAGTCCATGTGTCACAAACGATGCGGGGGAGGGATAAGTATGCATGTCCATTTTAGTTTAGGTGGGCAATGAAGGCCCCTCTAAAGAGAGGATGTTAGCACTAAGACAGACCCCCAATAACAAACTCAAATCCTGAGAAGACTTGGAGGCTGAGTACTCCATACAGAACTGTGGCTGGAGCTAAGTAAAGGAGGGAAGAGGAGATGAGGGCAGTGGGAAGGGACAGGAGTTGGGTCATGACAGCTTGGAAGCCCACATTAATGTTTTCAGATTCTATCCTACATTCAGTAAGCCACAACGGGGGAGCATTAAGCAATGCTCTGATCTGCATTTTAAATAATCACCATGGCAGCTATGAAAGATTGAACTTAGGTAGGTAAAGTGCAAACAGGAAGGCTCGACTTTCAGAACATACACTCCTCAGCAAGAGAGTGTAGCCAGAGTTCTCAGGCGGTATTCTTTAGAACACAAATAAGCTGACTTGCTTTTTGTACGTCTTACATAATGGGATTTTTTTTTTTTCCCCCTTGAAATCTTTCCGATCTTCGGTTGAGAGTACCTTGTTTTTCTTAAAAGTTTTCCTCCTGTGCTCCTTGAGGGTAAAAATTAAAGGCTTGGTGAGAAAAGGTATTTTCATTTTCTTTGCTTGGTGTTTTTGAGTGACCGAACACTCAAACAGATGTTTGAGTTCTGAGCAGACACCATCTCAAAGCCAGTGGTCCTTGGGTCACTCAACTGGAAGACCTCACCCTTTCTCCCTGAGGACCCATTCTTGGCTTTGGTAAACTGCAGAGTAATTTAAAGCTCTAGATGATAATTACACAGGGAAACAGGGGCCCAGTGTAGCTGGACCACTCAGTTTCTCAGAGAATGCCAGAAATCCATTTTTTTTAATCTGAAATCTTTCTATTTTTAAGAATTAACTAATCATTTGAAAGCTTTTTAAGACACCAGGAAGGTCAAAGACAAAAGACCCATGGATGGGCCCAGTCCATAGACTGCAGCTTACAAACTCTGAATATAATCCCTAAAGTCACTTCTTGCTTGAACATTCTATGATTTAGATCAGTTAGGGATGATATCTGTGTGCTCTTAAAATACAACTTCCCCCATACTTGTGATTTGTTTTATGTCAGAAATTCAACCACTTCGCCAGGAGTTGGGGGTAGGGTAGAAATCGACTACAAAGGAGCAGCACAAGGACATTTTAGAAGTTGAAACAACTGTTCTATATCTTGAGTGAGATAATTGTATGATGATATACTTTTGTCAAAAATCACTGAACTGTATATCCAGAAGAATAAAGTTTACTGTGTGGAAATTATACTTGATAAAAAAAAAATCCAATCACTAAATATATTACTGTTCCAAAGAGAAAATGAGTTCTGTTTCTTGGTGAATACAGAAACACAGGAGAGAGTTGGAACAAGCTTCAGTGATTTGGTTTACAACAAAGTAACCTGATGCAATACTGAGGCAAGTGGGAAATGTGTGTCTTGAAAATTTTCTAGCACTTCCAGACAACATTTTTTTTTTAATTGACAGAATAAGAAAAACAGAACCACAATGCTACAGGAGAATATGAACACTGTGATTTTGTTAGTGCTTACCAAGTTCCTAAAGTACCTTCACATAATCCTCTCGTGTAACTCTCACTTTGCTGATTTGAGAATTATTGGACAAACGTTGAATACCTTGATGCAAGTTGCAAAAGTAATAAGTAGTTGTTCAAGATCTCAGCGACTTCTTTTGGAAAAGATTACCAAGCAATTCAGGTTTTGCAGTTCACACTAGCTATGTTTTAGACACAGCCATTTTTGATAATAACTTCCTGTTTGCAGGTCTGAGAGACAGTCAGGGAAAGAATCTGCCTTCTTCATTTGCATTTACAGTATGCAGCATAATGGTTGTTAACAAACAGATCTTTGTGGAACATCATCCATTTCTCTATGCTGGGATGTTATTTTGTTGAAGTGAGTTTTTATTGCTGGTTGACAGAATTAAGTTAAAAGAAGACAATAACAGTAAGCTTAGGGTCTAGGATCACAGATCTGGATGTAATTCTTCCTGAAGACATGGGAATACTCTAGACCAGATGACATTAAGGTCATTATAATCCTTCAGATTTCCTAAGTATTTAGAGAAAGAGCTGAAAGACGCAGGAAGAAGAACTAAAATCAGGAATTTACAAACTACAAAAGCCTTAACAAAGACACTGCTACACACTGGTGGTTTTCATGTCCACAGATCAATTAGCTATATTAAAAATTCCTCAGTGAGACTTAATTATTTCATTCTGTCAAATAAAACTATTTGTCAAGGTTGGGAAACAATCAAATTATTTAGCTTCCCTCTTCCTTTGAACTCCATGGAATCAACATTAGTTAAAGTATTCATATGGTTTTATTCCCCAGATATTTTTTCTTTTCCCTATTTTCTTACCTCATAGTCCTGTCCAACTATTGTTTTTCTCATTCAATGAAAGCGTCTCTGACTAGATTAACAGTGAAGAGTGAAAAGGAAAGGTTAAGATCCCTCCCCTTGGTCTTCAAGTTGTAAGAGCAGCACTGGGAATGTTTATGAATGCTACACATTAATCCACTGAAATGGTCCTTTAGTTTCTTTTCCAAACAGGGGATTTCATCACATCCAATATAAAACAACAAGTCATTTTCTGTATATTATAAACCATCAGCTTGTAATTATATAGCAAAATGCTTCTATATAAATTCTCTGTGGTGATGTAAGCTGGTACCGTAGCATAAGTGGATTTTTTTAAAGCCCACATACCTATGAGGATCTATTTACATTGGGCTAATCAGGTCAAAATAGCATCTATATATGTGAGGGTAAAGTCAAAGTTTCTTTTATAAACCTTCACAGATAGATAAATAATCTAGAAGGCTTTTTACTGTTATAAAACTAAAACTGCCTTTCAATGATTGCTGAAGTTTCTGAACATGCTATCCATCTAATGGGCAAAACGTAATCCTAAATTGGTGATTAAAGACTCTGCATGGAAACAAGCTGTCAAATGAATGGAGAGAAATTAATCCTGACAACAGTAATGCCTACTTTCCTAAATGAAAGCCCTGTTCAAATTTCTACTCATCCATTTTTCAAGACTTAAAACAAAGCATTCTCCAACCACCCATAGACGAGATGCCAACATTTGCATTTCAGTTGAACCTGATGAAATCAGTAAACTTCAGCTTCAGGCTTGCTGAGCACTCACTCTTGTGAGTAGATGTTTGTCCAATCAAAAAAAAAAAAAAAGATTATGTGGCAACATACAAGAAAGGAACAAAATGTGATGTGGTTGTAGCTGGCCCTGTGGCTCTGCACTGCATGCACACTGCACCATTTGGAAAGCCCTGCAGTCAATCAGGATATCTGAATGTCCCACCGCCAAACCCAAGTGCAAACTGCGAAGTGAGTAACTGAATGGAGGGCAAAGCATGGGAAGCTGGGAAACAGGGTAGAGAAAAGGGATTTCTTCATCCTGGCAAATCCAAACAATTCACAATGATCATAATAAGATGGTCTTTCCTTTTTTATACATGTTTTCTTGCCTTGTTTTTGATTATGAGATCTGTACTTTGAACAGAATTAAAATTAGGAAAATCTTATCGTCTGCTTGGTGACAAGAACAAGACTGAAATTACAGGAACAGGCGGTTAAGAACACAGACTTTTGTGCCATACAATCTATGTTGGAATTCCATCTCTGTCAACTGGTAGTTTTATCAACCAGATTAGTTTGCTTAGTTTAGCCCTGTAAAATTCACATTCTGGAAATTAAAAAAAAAAAAAGAAGTGAGTTGCTAAGGTTGAGGATACTACAGATACAGATGCTGTTATAGAGAAGTCAGCCCATGCTAGATCCTGCATAGAAAGGGATATGGTGTTATTTAAGTTCAACTAGTTGTCTTAAGGTATCTATGGAGAAGGTGCTAATTAAATTCGCAAGGACACTAGGAGAAAGAGGGTAGCAATAAAACAAAGATTGGTACATGTTCTTTATATAATTATGTTTAAAATTTTAATCCACGCACAGGTAAGCCCTGGATAAAATCATATTTATTAGAATAAAGCTAATATAAAACATATACTTCTTGTTTTAGAATATAACGTATTACTGAAAAAAAATGTAAATGTTTGGGGCTTTATACACCTATAGAATTTGTTTCCTTGGTAATATATGTACTTTTTTTCCAATAATGCACAAAATAATTCTATATTGCAATGGACTTTGGGGAGATTTTACAATGAAACATACACAAGCAAGCTATGCTTATATGTGACCTCAGGCATGAAAGAATGTATTCTCCTGGGCTATCATGGATAAATGGTGGTAGATGGGGAATGGGTTTGAATCATGAGGGATTATGGAGAAAATCTACCATTGATGCTTTAAAATTATTCTAAAAGAAAGGAATAAAACATATACTACTTGAATAAAGGGTTGAAATCTCTCCCAAAACAACAAAACAAAACTAATGAAAGATCCCCATTTACTCAGATCCAGCATTGAACATAATCATATTCTGCCTTGCTTGTCAGAAAACAACATCTACCTGTTTTAATAGAGGCAACCCAGGACATCTGCTTGGCCTCCCATTTACCGGTCTTGTCTTAGATATATTTTTATTATGATAAAATAGTACTCATGTCAAAATGCCTAAGTATCATAGTAATAAATATATAATAAATACTTATATCTAGACTGAACCTTGACATATATAAGATATCATCTCATGATTTATGTGTGTTTTTAAAAAAGTATTGGCTGATATCCAGTCATAGGAATGTGTAAGAAATTTATCACAGAGCTAGAAATAAGGGAGGAAAAAGAAAGTAAAAATGGAAAGAAGAAAAAAATATATAATAAGGACAATATAATCCAGAAAGGTAATTAAATAAATTTCTAATGTTATTTTGTAAAAGAAGTCAATTTCTTCCTCACATTGTCTATCTCAATACGAAGCAAGCCGTGCTGTTTACTTGAGTGGGCCACCCTGCACTCTGCTCTCTCCTCGAGGGCCCAGAATGTTGTTTACTTAGTGCCTGAAACAGTGTCTGCACAAAGTGAGAATTCAATAAGATTTTGCTGAATACACAAATGAGTATTTCAGTCAAATAAGTACGAAACAAAGACTTCTCTTAAAATTTCTGCTCACATAGATGTGATCTGATGGAATATGAAAAACAAATATTAGAAAATTCTAGATAAAAGAGATACAAATTAATGCTACTCTATTAATACCATGACGAAGAAATAAAATTAAAAGAATAATGTTGTCATAAATGGGAGTGGGGGTGGGTAGTGTTTGCCAGAAATGAATTTAAAATACACTCTACAAAAATGTCTGAAGAGTTTGGAAAAGCTGCACATAATACCCAGATATTGATGTAGCTAGAGATGGTCCTTTTGTTTTGCAAGCAGTGATTAGAAAACTCTTTTAAAATCATGAATATGTCCAAGTAACTTTGGTGTGTTTTGTTTTAATCAATCATAGTATTTATTGTTTTACCAGAAAGTTAAATTGGTAATACTGAAACTTCAAGTGGGCTCAGGAGAAAAGTACTAATATCCTGTTTTTTTGTTGTTTGTTTGCTCTTTTGTATTTTGGGGTGAAAATTCTATTTTATAAATGCTTTTTCTTCCAACAGGAAAGACAAAATATACTGGCAAAAAAAAGCAACAGTCTTCTTTTGGTACTGGTATAAAGAAACTTCATTTTTTGAAAAAGCTTACCAAAATGTAAGTCATCACAGTATAAACATACCACATATTGGCAACAGAAATTGTTTAATGCATTTGTAAATTTTAAAAAATGTCTCAAAAAAAACCAAAAGAAGAAATGTTTTAAGCCACAATTTTCTTATGATTAAACTTTTCAAAACACTTTGAGTGAAAATGAGGTATTCACACTCATGAGCAGAGATAAATCATTCTGACAGGATTTCCTCTGCAGTCAGCACTCTCCTTTCTAACATCCTGCATTATTTACTGGCAAATATAACTTTAAAAATACTGTATAAACCAACTGTAGGGATATTTCTGCTAAATTCTTGAACTCTTAGACCATAATTATGAGTCAAATAATCTTTAAATACACAAATATCCCATGTAATTATCATGAAAGTATAAGACCACAGGCAGCTAACTCATCTGTTAGGATTACTAACATTTATGTTATATAGATATATATGATAGATTCTTCAAAATTTAATATTCATCATTTTATCAATGATGCTTCTAGAACTCTAGGTTTGCTTCTAATTCTTCTGAAGTTGATGAGCAACTCAATCACATCACTACAAATTTCAGACAGAAAGGGCAACTGTATTCATCTGATGTTGGCTTACATATAAATCTACTTATTTTTTTTTCTTTGTTCAAACTTCATTTCTTGCTTTCCTAAATACTCAAAATAAGAACCAAAGAGAAGTTAAGAGAATAAAAGGAAAAGACATTTTGAATATGTCATGTGCATACCTATAGGTTCATGTGGGCCTATATTTCTTGCTATGGTAAGGATCTCATGAGTGATGGCCATACTTTCATGATGCCAACTATCTAAACTCCAGTTCTAATGGATTTAATAAAGATTCAAGCATGATAATGGAGGAAATGACATGTATAAGATTCTGTGGTAATTTCTTACTAATCAGTATTCTAAATGGTTAGAGTACCCATGAATATATTTCTGTATGGAAACTTAGCTTTTGGCATTTACGTTATAGTCCTGACCCAGTGTGGAGTAAATGTCTTCATCATCCCAGGGGGGAAGATGAAGAGTCGAAACTCCCTTCTTGAAAGTTTTATAGATAATATTTAAAAATAGGACGCAGGTCCAATATTTTCTTTAATAGATTCTTCTCTGTTTTCTTAGACAACTGAGGGCAGGTGAAATATTTTCAAAATCTGGAGAATACCTGATGTGCACATGCCACTTGATTAAACATATGGAATACATACTTGGAGGAAAGCCAACTGGAGACCTGTGTGAGTAATCTAAACACCCAAGCTGAGAGGGGTTAACATATAAAGATCAGCTTTGTACTTTGAAGTTTTCTGGTCTTCATTTTGCCTAATTAAGACAAGATTTAATAATCAAACCACTGTACAAATAAGTACCTTAAAGTATAGGTTTGTTTCTAATTTTAGGAAGAATTCTTAACAGATTCCAAGGAATCAGCTCCACATGGGAAAAGTTTTCTGATAAGGCTTTCTTTTGTCATTGCTACAATGCAAATGCCTGCTTTTCATCTTAGTTTTATCCTGTGACTGGGGTTAGCATCCGCCTGTCAAAATCTCAAGTATGACACCAAGAAAGAAAGATACCATCTGAGCATTCCATCTGAGTCTGAAACTGTGGTAACTCTAGGTTAAAAAAAAATACACACACACACACACACACACATATGCGTGTGTGTGTGTGTGTGTATACATATATTCTTAAAAGTATTCAATGTAGACTATGATTTCAAAGGGATAAATTTACCTAATTTATCTATAGCAGAATATATATATCCACATATTTGAAGGAAAGAGAATCACTCAAACATACACACACACACACACACACACACATACTTCAATACTAATTTTTATAAATAAACCTAATCCCAGGTCAAAGGATTTTAAGGCAAAAAGTAGAATTGCTAACATTCCCTCCCACATAAGTTTCTTGCAGTAGACACTCAACAATTTTCAGCAATACCTAGTAATTTTGCATTGTGCTGAGAAACCACAAAACAAATAACAAACCTAACTACCATAATAGAGCAAATGTGTATTCAAGTTGATGGGCATTACGCCATTAAGCAGGAAAAGAAGCTGGCTCTTCTCTGAAGGAGATTGATTTTATACAAAATTATTTGACAAATTTAGACAGTCACAATTTTAAAAAGCATTCAACTGATGACACAGAGTGCAAAGCACAGAGAAAGAAGGCAGAAAGACAGTTGGCCTTGCCAGCCATCCCCACTCCCAACACTCTAATCCCACATGTTGCACACACCATCTTTGAAAGCAGCAAAGTGCTGGGCTGGAAGAATTTTATTTTCAGTTCTGCACTCTGCAGCCCATGTTCCCACACCATGGCTCCCTTGGTAAGATGGAGGCCCAAAAGAAGAGAAAACGTCAGCAATATTATCAATAGAGTCAGCACATGATGACAATATCTTTTCCTATTGTCATTAGAAAGCTAATGAGACCTTTTCTCATGAAGGTTTAATGAAGGTTTACTTTGTTTTGCTTTGCTTGTTTTTTATATCACAATACAATAAAGCATTTGCTAAGTCAGGTTGTAGTTATCGTCCTTCAGTAAATAGGGTCTCACTTTTCAACATAATCCCTCTAAAACATACTTGTAGATGACATGGCACAGAAGAGAGGGAAAGATCATTTTGCGTACAAATTTGTAGAACATGCTTTACTGTTCTGACAGGTATCATACTGTAATCACTGTTTTTTTTTGTTGTTTGTTTGTTTTTTCTTTCTTTTTTCTTTTCTTTCTTTCTTTTTTTTTTTTTTTTTTTTTTTTTTTTTTTTTTTTTTT
>NW_025999905.1:10685975-10777190 GCF_001458135.2 Marmota marmota marmota | reverse complement strand
TTTTTTTTTTTTTTTTTTTTTTTTTTTTTGTAGTTGCTTCAGCAGGAGAGCTCCTAAGCATTTGGAAGGACATAGATATCCACTGTCCATTTCAGCCTCAGTAGGGCCACCAGAAGGAAATTATTATAAGTTTCTGAGAATCTGATTCAAATGCTGTTTGGAATGAAGTGGGACATACTAAAATATAACCATAAACTACATGCATACAACTTGCTAAGCAATACCTTAGTCTTGCTATCTGCCATCACCTATGCAAACTTTTTAACTTGTCAACACATGTATGCAACTATGCTTCAAGTCCTTTTTGCAAAAATAGGGGCTTCATGCACATGTGCCTGGATGTGCTTGTATATTACAACAGGCATTCAATCATAAAATATCTTGCTAATCTATGATCTTGATTTTGCTACCTATCTCCCAAGAATGTAACAATGGTGACAACACTGGTATTGTGATGACATTTGTGAGCCCATATAACTGGGCTAAGACAGTAGTTTCCTTTCTCCTGTAACGGATTCCAAAATTCTCCTCTTAGATACCCATATCAGTAATAGAACCCCAATTTCCAAACCAACATTACAATATTGGTCACAATATTCTGGCTTGATTTGCAGGCTTACTTTGTTCATGTGGATCTGCTGCTGGTATTGTTTCTGCTTCTCCAGGAATTGCTGGTGTTGCTGCTGAATGACCAGCTGAGCCAACGTGCTCTGAGGCAAAGGTGCCGACTGGGTTCGATTCAGGGGTCTGTGACGGGGAAGTTTGTGGGTACCTCTAATACCAGGTGAAATTCTCTCTTTCGTTGCCAAGGGAGACTGAGGATGTAAGGGAACTCCACCTGAAAAACAATTATTTGTATGCGTGAATGAGTGTATGTGTGCTTACATATGCCTATATATAGATGTATTCACGCATAATTTTAGGAAAAGGTAAGAAGCCATGTGCCAGGCAAGCCTCTGAAGAAGGCTAGGCCAGGTGGTGGAACAGGAATGTGTCTGAGCAGGTGACTCAAGTAGGCTAGCCTGGTATGTATCAAGATTAAATGAAGGGAGTTCTCTCTCCACCCCCACCTGACAGATCTAGAGGAATAAATAAAGGATCGTAGCCTTTCCCCGTGGTACCAGGTGCCAGGGAGATCCTTGTATGGCACAGTAAATCTTTATCAGGGCCTTGAGACATTATACTGGATCACTGATAAAATAAAAGTCCTGACATGACCTGTGAATGGTGCCATTATTAAATTACCAGTCACAAGAAGCTTTTGTTGCCGCATTTGTTCTTTCAATAATAAATGCTGCAGGAGAGCCTGGTGGCTGCTGTTGGGCTTCCCCTCTAAAGCCACGTGAGGATGGCTTGAAGATGCTGGGACGCTGCCCCCATACTGCCCAGGCAGAGGAACACCTTGCCTGAGCGTCTGTGTCTCACACTTCTGCTTTTCTTTGAGCGAATTCGAAGCCTGTGAGAAGAAATAACAAAGATATTAATCCTCTTTCATCCATGTGGGTCACTAGGTCTCTTCATCAGTAGATGAGTTTCTTATGCTATAAAAATGAAGAACATATCCAATGGCTGAGTCAGGGACATGGGTAAGAGTTGTCTTTAAACTAACCAAATTAACAAATAACAAATAAAAATAGGTTTGAAGCACTGTAAAGTATTTAGTAACTGGGCATCTGTACAGAATCTTCAAAATTTTTTTAAAAAATATTAACAACAAAGCAAGATACAGAATTTTAGATGGGAAGGACAGGTTCAAGAGGTCTACTGTACACCATGGTGATTATGGTTATATAAATAAAAATATACTTGAAAATTGTGCAGCATGGATGATAAGTGTTTTTAACACAGAAAAAGTAAGATAATATATATCTTAAGTAGCTTGATTAAGCAAATTTGATTACACATACACATGAAAACACCATGTAAGCCAGGCACAGTGGCATATGCTTGTGATCCCAGGGAGGCTGAGTCAAGAGAATTGGGAGTTCAAAGCCAGCCCCAGCAACAGTGAGGCACTAAGCAACTCAGTGAGACCCTCTCTCTAAATAAAATACAAAATAGGGATGGGGATGAGGCTTAGTGGTTGAGTGCCTGTTAGAGTCTGTAAACAAATCAAAATAACACCTGGCATTTTGCCAGGGGAATGTTAAAGTTCGTAAACAAGTCTGGATGGTACCTGGCAAAATGTCAGAGGGAGTGGTTTGAGAAGTAACAAAACCGAGCCATTAGGTGTAGAGATTCCTGATTGGTTGACTGATGTATCTAGTTTATGCTAATTAGATAAGCTGTGTGGAATGTATAAATACTGCTCCTGTCCTGCAATAAACGGCTCCTACTCCTGCTGTATCAACGTACACAAGTTATTCGTCACCCCCCGGTTATTTTGCTGCAGCCGGACTGCGGCAAGTGCCCTTGAGTTCAATCCCTAGTACCCCGCAAAACAACCATCATGTAAATCATGAATATATATAATTTTATGTAACCCATATGCAGATATAATATTTCTGTCAAAAAACAAAATAGTACTAATTTCAGACTTAATACGTACACAGTTTACTTCTAAAAGATTTTAAAATCTGCTGCTTAAATAAGAGCTATGCTGAAAACATAAAATTTATTTGACTAGTTAAAGACTATATCATAGGGATAAAAAGAAAGCAGTCCAAAGAGAAAGCAGTTTCAAGCAAAAATATCAATTGACTCTTTCTCTGCATGTCCTCTAATAATTTCACAGAACTGTAAGTTTCCAATATTCAATTTTTTAAATGAAATTCTTAAAATAACTCAATGAAAGGAGGTACAAAATATGCAGGAATTTGATTTAAATATGTATTTTCTATTAATTCATAACAGATCCGAAATCTCTAAATATTAAAAATGACACTCCATATACTTTTGTATAATAAAGTAAACTACAAGTGAAATCAGATATCAAATAAAAATGCTATTAAGAATTTGAAATGTATGATAACACAGTAATAAGGCAATAATAATCATATCATCAATAGCAATAATGAATTATCCTATTCAAAGAATTTAATGAATGGTGGTCATTTTGGTATTACAAAAGCAGAAGTCTAATACCTCAAAATTATGTGGCATGTTTCTTTTCAAAACTCATGTTTCATCTTTCAAAATTGCTGTGCACCAGGGAAGCAAAGCAATTTTCAGTGATGGAGAAATTAAAGGACAAAGAGGTAAATGGTTTGTCTGAGTCACAGAGCTAGTCAATGCAATGTTTAATCTAGGAGTGATGCCTGGTCCTGGCCTCCTTTCCTTAAAATTTCCCACAATTCAGTGGGGAAATGGAATATTAGAGAGATCCCTTTGCCAGAGCAATGTTAAGCTTGAGAAATTAATTGTGATCGCCTCATCCACACCAAAATGCAAGAAAAAAAAAAACATGAGACTTTAATCCAAACCACATTGGTTTATTCATTCAATGGTACCAAATTGCATTACCATCGAAACATTAAATGGTCTGGCTTTAGTTCTTGGTCCTTCGGGAAAAAAATCTCCCCTGACCACATTAAAAGTGATACATGTGTGAATTATCAAGGAGGAGCAGCTTAGACTATTCAAACAGCAATAGCGGTAAAACACCTCTGCATGTGTCAGACACAAGAAATTTGGGGGTTAGTGTTTGTTTACTTATCATTAGAAGAAGTGGGAAAAATAGGAATAGAAGAAAAATAAGTTTTAATAAGCAAGTATTTGAAAATATTATCCATGAACATTTGCTTCCTTCTAATTCCATTTTTTCTTTTCACTAGACCCAATTATTTACAAATGCTTCACATGGAATTTCAAGGGTATAGCTGAATTCAGGATTTTCAAGCTTTGTTCTTTCATCCATAGAAATAAAACAACAGCCAAAATTTGCTTTTTCCAAATTGGTATAAGATCCTAGTATCATGGGAGATAACATATTCTGTTAAAAATCCAGATATAACAAAATTCCAGACATAATTAAAAGTCTCAGACTGATTTTATAATATGCATTGAAGATACATGTGAATCTGACATGCTGGACTTGCTGCTAAAGACTGGCAAAATTGGTGACAAGGGTTGAAACAAAATTTTTTTTTAAAGCTAATATATTACAGGACATCTGTGTATGTACAGTTTAATTTACTAACCTTTCAGAGATGAATTATTCTGGGTAAAGCCTACAAATCTTTGAGAAAAACTAAATTTATATTATTTTAGGGAATGCACATAAAATAATTATTGCTATCTTCTGCTAGTAGGACAATTACCTCTAAAAGATCCTATTTCAGTTGTCAGAACTTTTAAACTAACTAATTCCCTTTGGATCTCCTGGGAATAGTTTAATGTTATTCTTAGAGAGTTTTTCCAGATATGTATTTTTCAGGACCACAGCGTCAGTAACTTAAATTCCCAAAATAAAGTCATTCACAAAATAAATTCCATAAACATATGCTGCTGTGTTTGGAAGCTGTAGCTGTCAGCTCTGGCCAGTGTTGTTCCAGGCCTGGCACTCAGTGGCTCTGTGATCTCAAACTTTTAGACTCTCCTTGTCTTAGCTACCTCTTCTGTAAAAAATGTGGACTATCCTGTTTCATGGGATGGTCATCTGGAGCTATAAAATCATATATCTGGAGAGTGCTTTTTTAAAAAAGCTATAAGCCATTATACAAATGTTAGCTGTTTTATTATATGATTATGCAAACCAATATAATTCTGTGATTTCAAACTAACTGAGCACTTTTGAACAGTGTAGCAAACAAAAAATAGCACAGGACAGGTTCACCCTAAAAAGTTTTCTCATGTCTAAATATATAAGAAATGAAAGGGAGTTCCCATATGAACATAGGACTTGGGCTGTTTTAGGCAAGACTGTGTAATGACTTACATTGAGCTGGGATGGTCCTGCTGGAAGTCCCAAGGTGATATTGGGCAAAGAAGGAGAGGTATAAAGACTTAGCAGGTTCATGGAATCGTCATGAATTAGAATGCGTTGCTGTGAAACCAGCTGCTGTTAAAAAAATAAGTAAAGGAAAGTCTCACAATATCACGATATCATGAATTTTATAGTAAAATAGACACACTTCATAAGAGGTTTTTACATTATCATAATTCAGAAAAATATTTACGTTCTTATTTTTTGATTTCTGTATCCAAGGGTTACAATTGAAAAATTAAGTAAGAATTTCTTCAGATAGAAAATCATAAGAAAGGGATTAACAAACAAACTTAGGTTTTATTTCTTTTTAAAAGAACATGTCAGATATTTGTGCTTGCAAAGTAAGAGGTATCTTGAGATTATTAACATTATATTGATATTATTATATTTTATAATATTAATTTGTAATTAATATTATAATATTAATTAATACATTAATTAATATTATAATATTAATTAATATATTAATTTTGCAAAATTCATTTTTAAAATTCTGGTTTTATTGAATATAATAAACATGTTTGCCGTCTCTTGGTAAAGTACAACAATCAAATTAGGTAATTTCGATGAGTTTATATATGCAATTGTTTTGTATTAGTGAGTGAAAATATACATATACAACACCATCACAGTCATTATCTTCATCAGAATTAAATGTCATTTCACTATCAGAAACACATAAGAAAGTCCACACCATCACATAGGGCTTCTATAATATCACATCTTTTTGATACAAAAATCTACAAATAGACAATTCTGTGTGGTGATTTTCTTTAGATCATTCAGTCAGAAACAGAAGCAAATGTTAAAATGTTAGGTGTTCCCCATGCCACAATAGCTTTCATTACACAGTTTTGGCATCACAGAGCTTTTTTACAACAAATACCTTTTTTAATCCAATACTAGTCATGTTTTCCCACATGTGGCCTAATATGGCTGCTTGAATTACATTTTCTGTTTAACTCTTGCTTCCCTCCAGAACTTTTATACAATAAGAGTTACAAAGGTCTTATTAGACTAAGGAACTCTGGCCTGATATGGTCCCCAAGGGAACAACATCCCTGAAAAAGAATACTCCATGTAACGGTATGACACAGTGACTGCTTTCTTCCCAAACAAAAAGCATATGGGACTCCAATAATAGACCACCTCCAAGAGGGATACTGCACACACGGGCTTTGACTAAAGTAAATATAATAACTTGTCAAGCATGTTTGGGGGAGCTGTAGATTTTCCTCTGGACAAACCTGGGATATCAATTAACTGGGGAAAAATATCACGTGCTAATACAATGCAAGCTCAGAATGTCACTGAAGAGTGATGCGCCACCAAAACACAGGATGTTATTCCAAAACATTGTCTCAATCATATGTCTGTTTGGAGATGAGTCCTAGCCTTAACATAATAAGAGCAGAAGGCTAAATGGAGTTTTCTCATTGCAACTTGGAACTCCCAGCTAACTCAGATTTTGTTTCTTCTCAAAAGAACATGTCAGATATTTGTGCTAGAAAAGCAAGAGGTATCTTGAATTTATTAACATTATACTGATATTATTATATCACAAAATTTTAAATGTCTAAAATGCCAAAGGATGAAGATTATTGGAAAGTATTTTTACATTATATTGTGTGAGATAACAATTTTATTTTAGTGACTATCAGCAATTCTTCCGAATTTGCTCTAAACAAAAAGGCCAGATATGATTTTGCTTATACAAATAGAGATTTTAAAATCAATTTTACTATAAACATACACCTAAATAAGAACCAAAAGAATGTTCAAGGAAGTAAAAATATTTTAACTAGCTTACTGGCAGTAAATTGTAATTTAAAATAAAAGGATAATCCATTCACTGATCTGTAGCCACAGAAAACAAATATGAAAAAATAAGCACTTTAATATATAATTTTCATTCAAGATTGTTAAAAAGTTCACAGCACTGAGATTTAAAATAGACTGTGGGAAGGACACTGTGTTTTTTTTTTCTTCTTGCCTCCCAGTGTCCTTCCCACAGCTTTCTCAAAGAGCTTATCTTTGTTTCCTAGAGAGAATTCTTGTGATATTCTGAGATGTCTTTCATCACAAAAAGCAGACATACTGAAATGAGAAAGAGATTTCTTTTAGATAGATTGATGGCAGAGTATGCTGCATGTCCACACTGCTTTGACTAAAGTAAAAAGGATTTGGGACATTCCTACTAGGATTGCAGTCTTCTGCAGTTTCACATACAAATTGAGTGGTTCCATCTCCTGTGATGGTGCACTGATTTTCAGCGCCCACCATGTGCTAAACCCTATGCCATGGGATATTTGGAGGTTAACCTATTCTTCATATGTACTCTTGAGTTACCATGATGCTCCTATTGTAGATGAGGACACTGAAGAAAATGAGCAAGGTAATGGTGCTTCCCACTGGGATGAGCAATGAAACTTAGATGCTGCTGTAGAAAGTGCAAACTACTCTGAAAATATTAATAATAATGGTTGCTTAAGAAAACGAGAGAAAGCAAATGTAGGTCCTATGACTTATGAAGGGGTATATGGAGTACAACTGGTAGCCACCTGAACTGAGAAAAAAGCCCTATGGCTTTTCAGATGTGAGGATCTTCAAGTCATGTAGAAAATTCATGAGGATGCAAGGAAAGCTCTGTGTTCTCAGGTCTGTGGGTAGAGTCTTTTCCCACAGAGACTAATAGGCATGACATTGTATCCTACAGATTTCAGGGACTTGGACATTGCTTAGCTTCTCTCCTTTGATAATAGATAAGGAAACAGGCAAAGAGTTTATATAGACTTTCAGTGTCCAGAATTATACTTAATAGAACTGAACAACCATTTTCCTCAAATTGGCTTCTTTAAATACAGCTATCCTCAGCTAAGTTTTCTTGTGGGAGTCATCTATCTGTTCCAGTTTAACGAGTCTTAATAAAACCTAGAATGGTATTCTACACTGCTACCTGAATGCACACAAATTATGGAGAAACCATTCCACTGAGACAATGAAGGATCCTGACCAGGATTCCTTCAAGATGAAAAGGCCACCCGACCTTAGCATGGAAGTAAGCTAACAAGGATTTTCAGGCAAAGTCAAGATTTTTCCAGGAACCAATTCTGAAACTGATTCAACCCTTAATTAGTGCTATACTGCTGAGATGCCAACATTTCACAGCTTAGAATGTGGGAAAGATGGTTTCAATGTGAACATTTTTCAGAATTAGAAACTTTTATTGTAGTTAAATAAAATAGAAATATTAAATGAGTGATTGGCTATCACATAAACCTCATGAAGCAGTTAATGAGTAACTCCTTTGTGTTACATTGATGGTGCTAGGCATATAGAGAGGACCTAGGCCTCACAGACTCACACGCTAGTCAGGTTGACAGCAAAGCAGAGGACTAACTCACAAGACTCATGATAACCACTATAGCTACACAGAGTATGTTAAAAATTTTGATGGCACAGAGAAAGGTGTCAATCTAAACCCAGGTTTTGATAGATAATTAGCCTTTACCAGATGGAGCAGGATGTTGAGATGGATATGAACTGTGCCTGGTGTTCGGGTTGGGGGAAAGGGTCTACTCACATTTTAGTAAGATCCTTCAAAATTTTACTCAGTCTCTTTTCTCACTATCACATCAATTGGAAGAATCTCTCTCTTTCTCTCTCTCTTTTTGTCTGGGGTTATACCGGGGATTGAACTCAGGGCACTCAGGCACTGAGCCCCAGCCCCAGCCCTATTTTGTATTTTATTTAGATACAGGCTCTCACTGAGTTGCTTAGCTGAGGGTGGCTTTGAACTTGTGATCCTCCTGCTTCAGCTTCCCTAGCCACTGGGATTATAGGCATGCCCACTGTGCCCAGCTGAGAGACTATCTTAAAGATAATATTTGCAGTTTGAATGAATAAAATACATGTAGACAAAAGACTGAAAATAGCCCAATAAAGCTATTTATTTAGTAATTGGAATTAAGGAGCTATTAGTTTCAACTGAAAGACTCAGCATCTGACAAAACATTGACAAAAATTAGAAAAATGGGCAATATCAAACATGGGGACATAGAAAAGCAAAATCCCTTATACAGTGCTAGTGGGACTGTAGAAGAGTCCAGCATATCTGGTGAACAATTTTACACTATAAACCAAAACAATTATACTATGCACTATGACCCAGTGATTCGTCTTCTGGGAATCATAACTACAGGAAATTCTCTCTTTAAGCTATCGGATGTCCATGGGTATATATTGAAGCTTTGTTTTTTGGTGATGGGTGGGCATTGGAGGCTGCTGGCATAGTTACCTGAGTAATGAAATGGATGAAATGGAGCAGCACCCACCAGATTTCTTCCGTGATTGAAAGCATCCATACACATACAACCGGGTTTATAAACACATGGTTAGTGATAAAGAAAGGAAATTAGATAGGTGACATTGTGCCATTTAGATCTAGTAAAGTACATGGGTATAAAGCAAAAAATACATAGTATGTAAGAATTCATGTAAATGAAAATGCAGGAGAATACATGCATGTAGTACAAGGAAAATGGAAATAGGGGAAAAAAGAAGGAACGGGTGAGGGAGGGAAAGAGATTTGGTGAGGAAGGTAAATGAGCACCTTTCTTGCTCTTAAGGGGAAAAGAAGTCAACCAATGACCCTTGATGTAATACTACATAATTGTATAATTATATATTTTTAAAGAGATAGGAAAAGTGGATGTCGAATTTTCTGTTTCTTGTTTGTCCAAACTTATCTAGAGTTTTGGGAGAAGTTTGGACTAGTAAAAAGTTAGTTTATTGCCTTATACTTGAACTCTACCACTCACTGGCTGTGAGTCTGTCTAGTCAGTCACCTACCTTCCCTGGATGTCAGTTCAGCCTAAGACTGAAGCACCTCTGAATAGCTCTATCAGATACCAGCTGTGTCTATCAGAATGGTACAAGGTAAGACATGCTCATAAGTGTCAATCAACTTTGACTTTGTAAAGTGTCAAATTCCTGAATCATGCCCAACTAAAAAGAAGAAAGCCATTTTTAGATGAAAATTCCCTTAATCATCTAATGTTTGTCCATGCAGTTACTATTATTTTTCAAGAATGTATTTATTTCAACTCTTCTTTTAGATAACTGATAGAAAATTAAGAGTTTCCTGTAATAAAAACAAAATTATTCAGGTAGTAAAAATCTCCAAGTCCTCATGTTTACTGGATTCTGAAAAATGTATTACTATTATAGAATGTATGTGAGATTTTTTTAAAAAAAAGGAAAAATCATTTATAGGATTTGCTTTGCAGTTCAAAGTTGTTTTAAGCTTTGCATTTATGTTTTGTTAAAAATCTTGCTTTACAATATTGGCTCATGTTATTCCTAGTAAATGATTATTTTGTCATAGCAACCTCTTTTCCAAGGGGGGAGTGTTTTATTTGCTGCCATCTAAAACCATAGCTCTACACCCACTCAGATGGGAGCATAACATTTACAGCAAATGTCACAACAGCTATTATGAAACAATAGGCAGATGAGTCATGTGAGATTGGGGCAAAACAAGTGACATTTCATATGATTTTAGAACATTTAACCTTATTATTAGAATCCTTTTACAAAATCATTTGCATCTACTGGAAAAAATATTTAAAAAATAGCAGAGCAAAGATAGCCACTGATGTTCAACTAGAAATAAGCCAGCAGCTTGGCTACTGTTAAAATAGCTATCAAATAAATCTACCAAATCTAAAGTAATGATGCTGATATCCATGGAAACACATTTGAACCCCCAGGCCCACAATAATAATAATAAAAAACTAGATAGGTAAAGACATCTCTGACTGCAGTTAGAAATAGAAACCCCTGAAGTTTAAGCTCCCCAACCAAGTTTACAAATGAGTGAAACAAGTAGCTCCAGCAGTCTTAGTTCTGGGACTGACATATGTAAGAAATAGTAGAAATGGAACAGAAGCGGTCAGAGCAGATGGAGACTCACTTTCACATGAGGGCTGCTGGCTTGAAGACAAACAAGCTAATGAGTTTCCCCTACCGGGAGTCAGCACTGATAATAACAACAAAAATGAACTTATTCCTAACTTTACAATTTACCACCTGCCTTCTGAACACAGATGCCTTTCAACCAAGTTGTTGGTGTAGGCATTATTACCTTTTACTAGATCAGGAATCTGAGAGTCAGTGGAAATTTGGTGACTTGATCACTCATCATGAGTGGTTGGTTTTGCAGTCAGGTTCATACCCAGCCTCTGAATTTCCCTTCTGTGTGCTCTATTACTCTGTGCTGTTTCCCAAGAATGGACTTATGGATACTTTCTCCTTTGATTTCTATTTTCCCTTTATCTAAATTAGGAAGGACCTGTGAATTCTGAGATGGAAAAATTTGTTTTCAACTGGGGCTCAAGAACTTTAGATATAACCTTACATATCTATTTCCTACTCAGCAAAAGGGGGTAGAATCCCATTCATTTACAAGGGCTCTGAATGAATGGGTCGGCATGCTTTCCTATTTACAGGTCATGGACTAGGCAATTCATTCAAATGCACACTATTATACTGCCATAAAATAAAACTTGCCTCTGCTGCTTTAGCAAAGATAGCAGAAGAAATCTGCTATCTGTAAATGATGAAGTATGCAACTAAATTCATGAGCATAAAATGATGTAAATAATTTGTACCCCCAAATTTTCTGTTGCTATGAAATCATTCTTCTATTAATCTCAAAAGACATCTGTAAAAATCATAAGCAATTCTAAATGATGTTTAATCAAGTATAGCTAAAAATATTTTTTCTTTCTCTGGTTTAGGTAGAAACATTTAGTGTTACAAAGCTAGGATATTAATTTGCTGACAGTCTGGGTCTGAATTCTGCTGCCTCCTTGTCTATCCAGAATGAATTACACTACAGATCTCTGAAAATGTAATGCAGCAGAAAACCACATGTTAGCCATCAGGGTTGCATTTTTTGTTCTGGGCCACAGAGAGGCTACCCATCAGTGCATAAAGGTCTGCCCACCTGGCCTTTTGGATCATAGTTCAGGCACACAATTAATTCATTATGAGGTAAGTCACTGCTTGCTTTTGAACTAGTCTTTCCAACTTTGGAGGTGAATGTCCTGTCAATGACCTGAAGAAATACCTCTACCCTTTTAAACTCCATTAAATCACATTTCCTTCTGTTTTGTTTTGTTTTTCTTTTTTTTTTTAATGGTGGGGGAGAAGGAAAAGTTTGTAGTGACAGAATATATTGAACAATTAACTGAAAAGCTAAGGCATCTAAACAGATAATTTGGGAGAGCAAAGGGTTTAGGAATATAAAACAGAACCAAACCATATAAGCAAACTCCATGAATTTATATTCTCTTTTATTTGTATATGTGTGTGTGCTGTGTGTGTATGTATGTGTGTGTATGAAGTTCACACAATCTTGGAGATTTAATTTAATAGATCATAAAAAGTTTGAAGTAAAGATAAAAATCTATTTCCAATCTTATCACTGTGTATCTCTTGGCTGTTCTTTATGTCCTGTTAAGTACTATATCCTCATATATATGCATTTATGATGATGAAATATATATATCAGCTTCTTTAGTAACTATTAAACCGTATCTCTCCTCTTCCTCCTTCTGAAAGGTAATCATCACACTAAATTTTGTTCTCATCACCCTCTTGCCATTTTAAAATAAACTTTTTACTACATATTCCCAAACAATATTATATCACTAATTAATTAAATCCTAATAAAATATAATCATAGTCTAAGTGGTCTTCTGAAACTTACTAGATTGACAAGAATTATATATAAGAATCATATATGCTACTGAAGGTAGTGGGAGTGAGTTTCTTTCAGTTTCCAAGGGCATAAAATCCATACATGGACCCATGAGAACTTATATCCTTTGGTGTTTATGCAGTTACTGAGAATCATATTATTAAAATTGCAACCATACTTTTTAAAAACTATTTGTAAATGTCTTTTTCTTTTCTTAAAAATTAATTAAAGTGTTGAAGAAAACCACCTAATATTGATAATATAAACACATGAAGCAACCCAATATTCCAATAATCTTACTTATGTCTCTGGGTCATAAAATTTGTGGAATATTTATTCCACCTAGTATGTTTTTGAAAAGATACAAAGAGGGGTGACAAGATGACAAGAAACAAGAAATAGATGAAGGAACTAGAGATAATGCAAATGTCTGAATATTATTCTTCAAGTAACTGAAAGATCACCACAAGAAAGAACATCTCCCTTTCCTACTTAAGGCCCTTGAAAAATTGAGGGCAATTTTTGAGATCTGGAATGAAGGACTGTACTTCTAGGGGGATTCACATTTGCCTTTCATAAGCACCTGGGAAACTAGAAATATTTGGCCACTGTAAACCAAACTAACAACTAGAGGTTGTGTGATTTAGGGGACATAATACCATACAAGGACAAACTTGTGGTTACAACTTCTCAGTATTTGCCTCCTCCTCTGCCCTGAGCCAAGCCTGCTGTGGGGTGAGCCACTCACCAATGTAGTAGAGATATAGGCCTTCTGGGTCCCAGCTTGGTGTTGGGGGAGGGCGGGGACAGGGGTCACCTCTTAAATTATCCTCCTTGGCAACACTAGGCTTTGCTTTCTATCTCTTGACTTTGTGAGGCCCAGGAAACCAAAGCTCAAACTCAAGCACACAAATGTCCTTAAAGTAAACGCAACTTCACTGGCTTCCATCCTTTACGTATCAAGGACAACATCTGGGTTTCTGCCTGAACTACATTTTAGCCTAATAATTTCATAATGTACAATAGTTTATTACACAGCCATATGTGTGTATTTGTGCGTGTATGATACATGCGAATTTACAGAACAACTGATTCTTGGCATAATGTCTGAAAGATATTCCTATTGGTCAAGATAACTATTTAAAATCAACTGGCTTGTGTCAGGAGACAGTGGAGTAAGTTCCTTTAAAGTCAGACATGTTCTGGTTGAGGTTGGATAATCACATGGCAAAAAAGCAATAGGTGCAATCCAAGAATGTGAGATTTCAACAGTTGCTATCAGACACAAAGTACGATGACTCTATATGAAACAAGAAATATGTCACAGTTATGTATAGGGAGTGATCACACCACCTTTCCTTGCCCAGAGGAATGCACAGTGAAGGAGGCATTTTAATGACAGAAAAATTAAGACTTTCAGTCAATGGACGGTGACCTCAAAACAGTGAGTTCCGTGAGAAAGGCTACTTTCAGACTCCTGGCTTCGCTTGGTCTAATACTTAAACTACAAAAATTCTTGTCAGCTCACATTTACTTTCCTCTTATCTTGTATCATTAATTACAACAAATAAATAATGTGACTTTAAAGTAATTTCTTTTAACATGTCATCATTAAAGGATAGAGTACTTATTTATCTCGATATGTCCATCACCAGGTAAAAATGACTGGCATGTAATAAGTACTTAGTAAGTGTTGGCTCGGTGGCGCTCAGTGCCCCTTGACTACAATAAAAGCACTTCAATTATTGTTCACTACTCTTTAAGTCAATTGGATAAAATTCATCTAGTTGCTAGTTGAACTTCTGAGAGGATTGTGTGAACTTGTTTTTACTTACTTATGGGTTTAATCCCATCAGAACAACCGATAATCAAACAGAAATAGCAAAATGTACACTTTGTGTACATACTCAGGATCACTAAGAATGTTTAATTTGAGGATTGTATTTCAGCACTTCCCAAACCCTGCTTGTTATCCAAACATCCCAAAGTGTCTCATCCATAAATAATATCAAGTTCACTCCATCCCATATAAAACATATTTATTTATATCAGTTAATAAACAACTGTTATTTCTCTTATAAACAACTGTTATTTCTCTTATAGGTTTAAAACATATAAAATTACAAAAAATCACTTTGTATGAGGAAGCTAATCAGGGAACCAGTTTGTAAAAGAACCAAAGAAAAAGGGTCTTACCTCTGCATGAGGAGTAGGGGGCAAAACCGAAGTCTCATTTTCAGTAACACTTCCAGTTGGCCCATTGTTGGGTGAACTGGGGCCAGACCCTGGAGAACTGCTACTGACTGAGGATTCTGAAAAACATTGCAAAATATTTATGAACAATATACCAAGATGAACTTTAGTTACTGTGACTTACAGCACTAGGCATGATTTTATCTTACTCCTAAGTGAGTGACAAGTACTGTTTCACTAAACAAAAGAACTAGGGAAGTTTATGGAATGTTTCTAAAATTTCTATTACTCTCTCTTTCCTTCTGTATTCACTGTAAAAACTACAACATAGTATTCAACAATTTCTAGAGAAGTAAAAAGATAACAGAAATAATCATAATGAGGGAAAGAAAGTAAAGAAAGGAATCTTACTTGCTTTTGTGTTATCATAAAAAAAATAAACAGTGATAGAGATGATGAACTTGCACACATCAGAAAAGCAAGTCATCAACACATGGAACTCAGAGCAGTTCATGCTGTGTTTGAAGAAAACTGCTTAAATGCTAAACTATAAACTACTCGTCATTGTATATGCTAATGCTGTACCTTATCATATAGTGCAAGCAAGTCGGAGTTGTATAAAGAAAATATAGTAGTATGTAAAATCTCAACCCTGCATCAATGACCTTATACAACATAATCTGACCTTCACTTTGTATAACTTATTGTCCAGAAGATGAAATGTTGCCTAAATTTAATGTGAAATCTTAATACCAAAAAGAAGAAATTCCTTTGAACAAAACTTAGATAACAACAACACAGACTATTTATTTAACTAATCTCTTTCTTCTTTAGGCATAAAATTCACACACATCTCAATTTATGAAGAAACTAATGTATTTACTAAACATCTAATTAAAAAATAGAAATTTCCAATTCCTAGAAATCCAGCTGGAGAAATCATCTTATCAGACCTTGGAAAATTACTAAGTGAGGTCTAATTAATTCCTCATCATAATTTGTTTAGTTCAACAATTTTCATTTGCCTCATCCTTACATTGTGTAAACCCAACTCTGCCCAAAAGAACTTGCCTCATACTTTTCAGAGATTGAGGGCGTCTGATCTGGTTTCCACTAGCATCTTTTCTCTGTCCTACAGTCTTCTTATGCATTTTGTAGGTAAACTGTTTCTCCTACAGTGCCTACCTTGTAAGTCCTAGCAATGTGGCTTGTTATTAACCGCTCTCTCTCAAATGGCACCAAATATGAAGGCTTTTGACAAATCTGTCCTCATCCTCTTAATCATTTATATAGTAACAGTTTCCACTTCCATGTTCATTATTCCATCTCACATTTCCTCCTCCTCCACCTATTCCCCCAAATGGACATTCACCTAACTTTGTGGCCTTATCCCTTTTCTCTTTCCTTTGTCAAAGCGACTCAATATGGTGACTTTAAATGTCATTTTTAGGCTGAATATTCTCATGAAAATTTTATTTCTTGCCTTAAATGCTTCATAAATTTCAGCCTGAATTCCTATGGAATGCTGGATACTTTCAATCTCCCATGACAATGCTTTCTAATATTCAATGTTTCCTGCTTGTCTTTGTATTTTATTACCCACCCCCTGACGTCATCCTCACTCTCTTCTTTACCCTAAAGAGTTAGTAGGGTTTGTCCTTTATATTATCTCTCCTCTATGTCTCACTGTAATCATTTTACAATAAGTATTCATTATTCTCTCTTGAATTGTGGCAAAATTATTCCTGAGCCACTACAGAAGTCTCCCAAAACATTCTTTCAAACTGTTGCCAGAAGGATCTTACTAAGACAACTTTCACCATGTCCATCTGCTCCAAAAGGGAGCCCACTATTATTTCCTACCATTGCCCTTTCTGCACAGTCACATGCAATCACATACTCTCCATAACTAACCTTCTCCCATTCCAGGTCTTTTTATCCTCCTTTCTCCCACTCACTTCATTGCAGGCCAATCCCACTTGTAAACTTAAAAGTTTGTCATGTACCATCTGTGGCCCAGACAACAGGCGCTCCCAAGGTCCACACAGTATTTTCTTGCCTTCCCTCAAATCAACCAATTACTTTCAATCTTCTATTATAAATATTTCTCTACTCAGATATGCATTGCCATTGGTGACAGAATTCTGATCCTGCCAGCTACTTATTGTAGCATTTGAACAAGTTATTAGTATTATAAAATGCTTGAACACATCGTGCTCACTGTCTTTCTGTTCATATTTTTTGCTTACATTTTGATTAATTTGGTCTTTTTCATCATTGTCTTTTATCTTGATGGCTCTTCTTTTAATCAAGCAAGTGAAAATTAAAACAAAAATTCTTAACTTCCCTTATCTTTCCAGTTATAAGTATGGTTTCCCATGAAAGTCTGATTACCATTTCATTTATATTTCCATATTTTCAATTTTTTCCCATTTTTAAAAAAAAAACTATTTCCTTAAAACTTCTTGACTTACTGATTTGAAATTCTATTGTGAAATTTGAAATTCTATTATTATATTATTTTATTTGATATTCAAACAAAAGTATTTCTTTCTTTATGTAGAAATCACTGTACTAAGCATTAAAAGTTAAGGCAGCAACTGCTGTAACAGGAGTCTACATCATCACACAGGATAGGAACTGGGAAGAGACAGCAATTACTTTCCCAGTAACACTGAGAAAAATATTAGAGAAGGTATGATATTGAAAAAGTGTAGTTCATGAAATGGGGCAACAGAGAAGAGAAGAGGGGTAGAAAGGGCCCTGCAGGCACAGGTGTCCATGCTGAAAACTTTTTTAAAAACACAGCTTTGGGGAATCAGAGGAACAGAAGGCACTTGAATCTGAAAAAGGAAAATAGCAAGTGGTTTCCACACATCAACTGTAGTGATTTGAAAGGCGGCATGGGTTTAAGAAGAGTATACACTTAAACCCATGAAATGCAGAAGAGAGTGAAGACACAGAGGAAACAGAATGACAGCAATGGCAATTTAACTGCCATTGCACCATGGTGGCTTCTGATAGATGACTGAAAGTATTTACTATTAAGATCCAAATACAGCTCATCCAAATGTGATGAAAACTGGCAGAGAAATGGGAAATAGGACAGGTGAAGACAGCTGTGTCTTGATAGTTCAGAGCTGCCAAAGGCATTTAGAGTAAGTGCAGCATACCACTTAAAAATATCTAGCAAAGCATCACAAGTGCTGGCTCACAGGCCAGAGATGTGTGCTCGCAAATGCACTAATTCCTCTTCAAATACACATGATTTCCTGAAATAATGTATGAAAAATGGAGTTACTGCCTCACAAAATTAAGAAAACCCATCATATTTTAAATATAATGAAACTCAAATGAGAAAATGACCATGTCAGAGCCCTTATAAATGAGAACTAGCCATGATTCAGACAGGCTTAAAGATAAATTCCATGGTAATTTTTAAGGAGGGAAAAATGTGGACAAAAGTTGTAACCAAGAAGAGACTAATAGGAAAATAGAAAAGAATATGGGTGTAAATATGAGGATAGATATTAAGATTATAATGTAGAAAAAGATAGAAACATGCACACTTTTCTCTTTTCAAGTTTTTCTGTTAGTGGGAATCTACACTCTCCAATTAGAAAAACCACCTATCTTCATTTACATCGGGAAATTGAGATGTTTATTGTTCTTTTACATTCATTAAAACAGATTCACTCCCCAACCACCCAATCCCACAAAGGACCTCTATTATGAAAAATGTCTTCAGATTCTTTTTTACTTAACATATGATAATATTTCTTGAAAAAAGCCTATGATTTCAAACTTAGAATTAAATTAGCACTAATTAGTGATTATACTGATAATGATAAACAAACATAAACTTTCATAAAAGTTTTATATATTGTTCATTTCTTTAATATTCTTAATCCCTCAAGGAAAAATTTTCCCACTGCGATCACCAATACTCTTCTGCCCATAAGAATGCCAATCTATCAGAATTAATAGGAGATAATTATTTTTTTCTCAAACAGCCTATCATACTGTTAAGTTGCATTTGTATTCTGTAACCAAATATACTTTTCCATCTCCACTTCCACATTCTTTCCGTTACCTCCCTATACTAGACACTGACATGGCCAAAAGAGAGAAAGAAAATAAGTCATGTTTTCAAAACAAACTAAGGATAATATTCCAGGTAGTTATAGTGACACATACCTGTAATCCTTGCTACTCAACAGGCTGAGGCAAGAGGATCACAAATTCCAGGCCCATCTGGCAACATAGGGAGACCATGTCTCAAAATAAAATGAAAGGGACTGGGGATGTAGCTCAGTGGTAGAGCACTTGGCTAGCGTGCATGAGGCCCTGGGTTTAATTCTCAGTATCGAAAAACAAAAAAAACTGGTCTTGGAGAACTACAACTGACTGACTACACTGGCAAAAGCACAATTTTTTTTGAGAATGGAGAAAAATGGTTGCAGATCACCACTTCTTTCTTGAGGCAACCAGAGGAAAAGACCAGGTATAATGCATGGCTCTAAGAAAGTAATTGATAAACAGTAGTCAGTAATACTTTGGCTAGCCTTTTTGGTTCTCGAATCCTTAGGTCTTCTCTCATTTCATACCAGGTCCAACTGGGACTAAGGGGGTTTGTAAGACATCAGGTTGAATTTCCTAACCTGTTCACCCCACTACTAACCAGGCAGCTAAAAAAATATGAACTCTTCCATTTGAGACTAGTGAAAATGACAGTTTCTTCCCCTTCATAAAAAGCAATATATCCCCCTCCTGCCATAAGTCCCAATTCACTAGTAAACACATAAAGTCATTTATGAGTTCTGTAAATTTGTTGAAAAGTCAAGGTCTTGCTGTTCCACATAGTTTAATTTTCCCAGATGCATTTTGTACATTCGTGTCTGAGCATGGGGGAAGTGTTCTTCTTGGACCTCCCTCTGCTTATTTCTGATCAGATTTCATTAAAAGTTATAGTCTCCTGGTTGGCATTCCCAAAATGGACTGCCTGTTTCTGAGAAGAATAAGGTGGCTTTGGTATTCCCTGGGCATGCCTTGATTGACACATAGTTCTGTTTTTTCATTCATTTCCTGTTTAACACAGTTGGTGAATGCATAGCAAGGTTTACTGAACTATTTGTGAGTTTTCAATAAAATTTACTTTCAAGAAATATTTCTCCTCACATTAACTTTTAATATGCACCATGCATATTTATTCTAAACTAGTTTTTAAAAATTCCTGCTACCAGCATTTGTTAGTGTATGACTGATCAATCCTCAATTACCTGTCACCTCAAACATTCGCTTCTTGAATGAAGTGACAACATTTCCATCCTTCCGCCTGAGTAAGGGGCTGCTTCTCCTCTCTGCCACTTTCTGTTTTAACCTGGACCGCACCTTCAAGTTGGGCTCAGAGGCTGGGGATTGAGACAAAGAAAATAGATAAAAATTAAAAAATAAAGAGCCATTTGCTCCTGTGTTTAAAGAAAAAGTCTAAACCTTTCCTTGCTCCCTTCTCATTCTCAAATTTAAAAACCCAAGCATGTACATAAGGCATTGACTCTAAAATAATTAAACAGACACATATAGTGATCATTTTTTATAAAACACGTGAAATGTTTTTCTACTTATCTAAACATTAATGTGCAAAGGGAGGAAAAAATCAGTTTTCTACTTAGTTCATCTAGTAGGATTGGGATCGTTCATGGGAAGTTTAATCACTAATCATGTTTGGGTCAGAGTAAGATTTATTATACTTCATTGTCAGGCCTCTTAATTCTCTCAAGGGTGAAACTCAATAACCACAAACTTAATGTGATTTTTGAGACTTTGACCTGACTTCTGGTAATAAGAAGACACCTCTGTAGCATATAATTTATGTCTAATTCTGACTCCTGGAATATTTCTTTGTCAGTAGTTTCTAACCTAAAACCCTGGGAAAACATACTCAGTGAAATAACACCACACCAGCCAGAGTCACTGTGAATAAAACTTTCTATGTACTCATTATACCATCATCTAGAAAGGGAGACTGACCAAGTCTTAGAAGTGAAAGTCTGAAATTAGGTTACCCAAAATACATACAAATATTATTTATTATATTAAATATTATACTTATGCTATTATTTCTTTGGTTACATTATTCTAAATAGTGAAGCTACAGTTTTCATTTATTAGGATTTTAAAATCAAATTTTAGAAGAATGGAAACATTGGATTGGGTCTCTGTAATAGAAGTCGATGATGATGATAGAAAGGGTATTTTTAATGATGATGGTGGTGACAGAAAGGATATTTCTCATGACAACTAATATTAATATCATGCTTTCTATGTTCCAGTACTGTTCTTATCAATATTAACTTGTTTGACCCAAAGAACATCCATATGGCATAGATATTGTTTATAATATGATAATACTGGTAAAATAAACAAAAAAACCCAACCAAACTACAGAGGATAAGTAACTTGCCCAAGGTAACAGGGGTAAAAGTGATCTTTACCCAAGTAATCTGGTCTTTTCTAAATATTGAAGATAATGCTCCTCTACCTTTCCTTAAGAATAAACAGTATAAAAATTGTAAGATAATTTTCCAAAGCACCACTATCTGAAGCAGATACAATGTAATAATACAGCTGGACTTCTTAATTAGTGAAAGAACTTTTGTTTTTGAAGGAATTTATATTTTTGCCAGACAAATGAGATCAAAAGGGGACCTTACACTCCTTCCCCTTCTTTCACTTTCAGGCTTCAAACATTTATAATTATTTTTCTCTGTTTTTCTTTTTTCCATTATCTGTAGTTTTATACTAGTACTGAAAATTCTTCTATTTGCTTTCTTGGAACTGGCTAGGTGAAATAAAGACTGGATCAAATACATAAAGGACAGAAAGTTTCTGTTTTGTTTTGTTTTTTGTTTGTTTGTTTTTAGTATGTATATGTTGGGTACCTGATTTTATGCCTGAAAATATTGAAAAGGTAAAAAAGTGAAGGCCTGAAAAATATTGTAAAAGTAGAAAATAAAGAGGTGGGGAAGAGACCAGGGGCTGACAACAAGATGATCAGTGTGACAGAGAACTGAAATGTGTTACCGTTCCTTTCATAACTTCTGGGGCTAAAAGCCCATTTTACCAAAGTGCATAAGACTGAATCTCAACGGCTAACACCTAACTTACCCAGGCATAAAGTAAGAAAATAGGACTGTATTAATTTACTTAGTTTTGTTGCCATGTACACATTTATTTTAAAATTCATTTAAAATATCAATCTTAACTCTAAAAAATCTGCAAAGTTTTTTTTCTTAGAAGAAAAATGAGGTACTAGGAGTCTCTCGGTGCTAACTACATTGACATCCTCTCTGCAGCTTTGTCCGTAACCTTGGGACCCAAATCACAGACTCTCAGATATAGACAGAAATTTATGATGGAACCTAATAGATTAAATGCTACAAACTCGCTGTCCATAGAAAGTCAGTTGCAGTGGGTGGAATAGCAAAGACAGTGCATCTTCAGGGAGCAGATGTGGGGTTGAGTCTGCACCTCATCCCTTCCCAGCTAGGGGATTCTCAATGAGACTCTAGTACTTCCTGAGCCTGATCATTCATTTGTGAAACAAAAACTAATACTTTCCCCACTTTCACCAAGATATGGTCACCCACTCAGAACCTGAGAAGAACTAAGATCTAGCTGAATGCAAAAGGAAAGAAAAAGCATATGGAATCTATTTTATTAGCAGTACTGGTGATGGTTACCCAGCTAGGAATGGCTGAGCCAGGACTGAATGCCAAATCTCCTGATTCTCAGTCTTGTCTTCCTTTTCCTAACACACTGCACCAGCTGGGACTCGGTGTCCACAGTCAAGACACAAAACTGATGACAGCTTGAAAAAACAGCAAATATCATTTAAACATTCAACGAGAAGCCTAGAATTTCACAGACCCTTCATAAAGAAATGATTTTCAAGTTTTGGTAGATAGCTTTTACTCTCATATCTATTTGAGGAAGAGCTGAACATATTAGCTCTTCAGGAAGCAAACTCCAGAATAGGAATAAGGACTGCATTCTAGTCTTGCATCTACCATCTAATTAAAAAAAAAAAAAAACACTGACCTTGAAAAATTCATAGACTCATTGAACATCTGCTCATTTATCCAAATCAGCTAAGATGACACCCACATAATGCAGTCCTGGAGTTAAAGAGGTGTGCAAGTAAACACTGACTCCACACATTAGCTATCTAGCTTTGAATGGATTACTCAACATCTTTAAATCCCCATTTCTCATGTTATAATGGGGATTGCTGTATCTGGATTTTCTTCATCTGCCCAACAGATTCCATTTTTCTTCCTTCTCAGCACCCGTGGCAACTGGTTCCCAGAAGTACACCATTCTACGCCTTTGCTGGAGTGGTTAGATTTCTTCTGGACTCAATCTACTGACAGGATACACTGGTTGCAAAATGATCAAAGATCAGGGAGGGAAGAGTGTATCCTGTACTCTCTCAGGTATGGTGCTCACCATTGGCCATAGCTTTGCACCCTTCCAACTGCACCTCCCTCTGGAGGCACCTGATTCATGGCTTCAATTCTCTGACACTCAAGAACAATTTACTCCTCTTATTTCTCTAGTCCTGGGAATAGAAGTGGCTTCCTTCTGCAGCTATTTTCTAGTTCTTCCACATCCTTCCACAGTGCCTTTAACTCTGCTCACTTCATTGTAAGCAGTCCTTCATAAAAGTCTATGACCCACGCCACAGAGGCCTGTTTCTGCCAGGGCCCTGATTAATACAGTACATTGGAGGTAGCAGTCATGGTAGAATCAAAATGTCCTGAAAGGGGAAGTCACTGGGTCTCAACTAGGGAAGAGCTTGCCCCCAAGGGATACCTGGCAATGTTTGGAGATGTTTTTGGTCATGAGTATTGGGGAACTGCCAAATAGCTTAAAGAATTATCTGGATCCAAATGTCAGTAGTGCCAAGTCTAAGAAACCCTGGGGTGAGCAATCAGTGAATGGCAGTTATTAATAAGTCTGTTACTCTGGGATGATTAAAGGAGATAATAACAACTGTCAGAGATCCTCAAAAAGTATCCCCCAAAAGGGTAAGCGAAGACGATTAGAAATTGGAGAATGCTATATATACCTTGAAAATATTAAATATTTCCATAAATTTTACTCTCAGAAAGGAATATGAACATGTTTTTAATTTTTCTATTATTTCTATTTTAAAACTATTATTAACAGATAATAAGTGTGCATCCTTATGGCGCATAGTGTGATGTTTTGCTACCTTTATACACTGTGAATTGAGCAACTCGTGATACTTAAATAATCCCTCATCTAAAAAAGTCATAATTTCTTTTTGAGGAGAACATTCAAAATCCTTTCTGCTAACTCTTGTGGATTATAATATGATATTGTTAACTACAATTACCCTCTGTGTAATAGAACATCAACACATATTCCTCCTACCTGGCTGAGACTTTGTGTAACCCTCATTCTCTGATAACCACTATGCTGCTGTTTACTTCTATGGGTTCAGATATTTCAGACTCCACATGTAAGTGCAATCATGTGAATACCATTAACATTTCTAAAGAAAGCCAATCTAGTCACCATCTCTATTGGTAGGTGGAAACACGAGAAAGGCATAATTTTCAATTGTAGAGAGGATAATATTTGAGACACTGTGATTTTTTTCATCTTCATAAATTGAAGTCATAACTTTCTAAAAACTAGGAACTACTTACATGTAAGTGCAACATTAACCTGTTTTTGCAAAATATATAATACATAATTTCTGTAAAGAAGGGGCCCTTATCCAATGGTTTAAGGAAAAGATTCTGCCTAGATTTCAATACTGGTTTTGAGTCACCAGACCTATCTCAGGGGAGAAAGTGAAGAATGGGATGATAGCTAGCCATCATATAGTCCTTGCAATGCTCTATAAACTTACTACTAACAGTTTCAGAAGCCCATACACCAAAGCTCAGCATGATATGTACCTAAGCCCTAGAATTAATGACCCAGTGTGCTGACTCAGTTTGCAGTTAGAGTTAGTTCCATTTTTAATGCTCTGCTCTCCCCAGAGGCTGAAGACTTCTATGCTAGAAACTTACTAATGGGATGCTAATCCTCAGAGCCCAGAAAGAAATCACTAGATGGGGAGAAGTTCTGCTTATATGTGAATGCATTTTATGGCTACTTGCACTAATTATCTTTCTATTTTTACCCCACACCCATAACCATCTATATCTCAATTAATCACAGAAACTGAGAGCACACTTTCTACTTGCATATTCAATTAAATGCATTTTTCTGCTAAAATGATAAACTTGCAAAAATATTATGCATGAGACCCTGGGTTTGCAAAAAATTGATCTAGTGAAAACAACACTAAAATAAATGAGAAAACCTAAAACTTTTTATCTTCTCACTTGAAGGAAAAAAAAATTGAACTAAAGTCAACAAAACACGGAAAGAATGTTGCGCGAAGTAAAGGTATTTCAAATCTTTGTTCTCATATTGATCTGTATGGTTCGGACCAAACTTAGGGTATGAGAACAAAAACTGGGAAATAGATAGTGAAGTTAGGTAGTAGACACACAGGTTATAAAACCAGGATTCTAAGGTACAGTAAATGGCATCCTAGACTTGTCTTTTCACTAGGATGTGTGTGTGTGTGTGTGTGATAGTGTACATGGGAGTTCAGTGTCATGATCTGTTCGTGTAAACACACATACAAACACACAAACAACCTTTTGTAGAAGTATGCAGGCCTCTGACATAATGAGACCAGAGTCTTGATTTCAATGGTAATTCTTTCATGGACTAACCATATGCCAGATAAGCTGATCAATCTGTGGATCATTTCATCATCTATAAAAAAGGAATGACATTCCTTATCACACATCTTGGTAAAGGATTAAAGAGGTAGAAAAAGTTTAGCCAATTGGCTGTCACATTGATGTTGAATAAATGCATGCGTCATAAGGCTAAGAAACCTAGGTTAAAACACAATAAACAAGATAAAAAATAACTAGAGGGATAGATGGCTCTGACTGGAAGACTCCTGAGCCTAATGAATGTTATCTATAAAAACAATGAAATAGCAATAATCCTTTTCTGAACTTTTACTTAGTATATTTAAAAGACTTTTTATTAATAATTGACTTTACATATTTTCCCTACTTTTTGAATTGATCTATTTATAAATTCTACTCTATTAATTTGTTTTTTAAACATATTGCAACACATTAATGTACTATATGGACATTATTTCTGTTCACTTTTAATCTTAGGTTATGACTACTCTTTACATCAATAATTTAGACAAAAATGTCAATACTACATATCATAGTATGTAGAAAATCTCTGTTCTCATTGGAAATTATCAAAAGGTGAAAAAGAACTACTTCTCACTGTGATAAAATATTATTATTTATGTTAATACTATTTAGAACATACTATTTCCTAATACTAAGGAAGATAATTATTCATCAAGATTAAGCACTAGATTAATGTTTCTTTACACTAAAGAATGTTAACAAGACATTCAACAATTCCACCTGCCATGAACATTTAGCTCTAAAGGCTACTAAATGGAGGTCCAGCCTCCACTGTCAGCCTCCGATTCCTTTAGTGGCATTGTCCATTCTTTCTGAATGTACTGGACAGCTGTTACCTTATCCAATGGGCTGTTTTTCTCAAGAGTTTCTCCTGCTATCTCTCACTCAAAGGGCTGCCTTAAAAGTTGGCATTTCAAACATTCTGTCACTTGGAACCAAACGTGAAATCTATCACTTGCTTACTCTCTGTCCCTGATGATGATTGGGCCTCCTGGAATAGGACCTGCCCCTGTCTCTCCTCTTACTAGCCATGCAGAAATCCATGTCCCATGTGAACTGTTCAACTGAATACACATTACAATTAGGAAAGAAACTTTGGGGACAGAGTAGGAGCCTTTAATCTAGTTGATCAAAAGAGATAGGCTATGCTAATTATGAGTTTCATAATTAGACAAAAGCTATGTATTTTCAAAAGTAGAGTTTGGTAATAATAATGCAATAAATGTATCACAACTTATGCCTTTTTTTGGCTTGGGTAATATGAATCTTTAATGTTGTGAGTCAAGATTTTATACACTTTAATATTAAGGATCAAAATTTCTAATCTATTTTTAATTATAACAATTTAACAATATGAAATTCATATATAAAAGCCTTTTAAAAATCACTGGGGAAATTTTGGCTTCTAATAACTAGTCATATTTATAGAAATATATGAATGTAATTTCCTGAAGAACCCTTCAATTGAAAAATACTACTGCAAACATCTTTCCATTCTCTTACTGCAAACATAAAAAAGTTTATTTGGTAAAAAAAACAGTTATCCTTTTATAAAAATGATTTTGGTAAACATTACTTATATTACACAATTTACAGTGAAATCTTCTGAAAAGTGTTTATTTTGTAATCACATTTATTATTTTCTTCTGGTTATCTATGCCATACATGATTGAGATGCTTAAGACTAGGACAACTGAGGACACTTTCCAGCACATTTCCTTTGTGTTTTATTGTAAAAGAAATTGAAAGTGAGAACCAAATTGTATGTGTGGTTATGTGTCTCTTTCCACACAATTATATATTTAAAAAAATACATGGACATAGTTCACACTATTTATGAATATTTATGTATGATATATCTTATTTAAGTGTATGATAATGTTGAGTATGTAGTTGGTCTGTAGTGTTTTACTTTGAAAGACAGCACAGCAACACATATTATTGTGAATCTCTATGGCTATTCATATTTCCTTCCATCAGTTTAAAGATGAATTTAATTACTGGGTTACTTTCACATATCAGAACAAAAATACTGACCAATGACATCCTCCTAATGACTAGAAAAAATATACTAACAGGCATACATGGGAAAGAATATTCCTAAGTTACCTAAAACATCTCAGAATAGCATGAGAAGCTAGAGTGGGGACCTGGGTAAGGGAGCATGACCCCAAGAGGACTAATAGCTCTAGGATGGCATTTCCCTGCATCACCCAGTATGCCAGAACAGGGGCCCCTGGAGCTCAAAGCCCATAACAGGACACTCAGATGCCTCAACCTAACAGTGGTGTTATCAGCCAAGCAGCTTCTTAGTGATCAGCTGGCTTAGGTGGCTCTCGGTAAAACACATTTAATGAGTGAATGAATGAATGCAAAAAGTGCTAGTCAATACTGCCCTTTTAAAAAAAAACTGGGACAAGGAGTGAATTATAGTTTTATTCAAAATTTTTGGACATTTTGCATACAATCTACCATTTTTAACAGATAAATATAGTTTAATCAAGCAATATGATTCTGGACAGAAACAAATTATAAGTTGTAAAATACTTAATTATTTTTATAGTTAAAATTAAAACCTCCTGTTGACCTGATTTTATTGTTTAATTAAATTCAATAAACAGCTATGAAATAATTATGAGAACCAAGGCTTCAAATTTCATGAGGAATGGAAGCATATTTAGTTATATTCCATTGTTCTTTTTAAGCATCAAAGCAATGCCTATTATACAGCATAAACCCACTAGTTATTTAAAGAAAGGAGGAGTTGAAGGATGGGGAAAAGGGTGTGTGAAATGCTCAGGCATCTGCCTCAGAGATAAGGTGGACAGCTTTACTGCTAATGCCTAGCAAGAGTGAACATCAGCCTGGCTATGATCAATGCCCTGTGATAAGTATAAGCAGAGCGTTGTGGCTGTAAAGAAGAGCTTCATTTGCTTTAAAGGATGACGCCCCAGGGCTGAGTGAAATGCTGACAGATAACAGTGGGAGGGGAGTACAGTGCTAAGCAAAGGGAACAACCATATCCCACACCCTAGGGAGGATGCCCACAATTTTGAGAAATGAGGACTAGACATGGTGCTGGGAAAAGGAATATCAAATGAAAATATATACACTTAATATATGTCTTTAAATCCTCTCTCTTTTTGGCTCTTTTCTCTCAATATATAGTTCATGCTTAAATCTTTCACATTCAAATAGACACAGATCTTACTTTCTATTTCCTGCATTTGAATTTTAATTCAAGTCAAGCTTTATTTTTTAAGTAGCTTTGTACTTGCCACCATCATTTCCTTAACCTCAAGACACTACAATGTGGTTCAAGTACTCACTGAATCACTGAAACTACTATATTGCAGAGAGTGCTCAGAACAGTGAACACTGTAATAGATTTTTTTTGTCTGCTCTTAGTACCTAACAACTACATAGGTTCATGATAGCAGTCAATAAAATGTTTTTAAAGGAATGAATGCATGTTTATAAATGTATCCAAGCATGAAAGGAAACTTACATTAAAAGTCTGGATTTAAAATGTTGAGAAGTAGTTGAACTTCTTTTTTTTAATGCCTAAGAATTTTGTGATGCTGAATGTTATGGCAAGAGGTCTTATAGATCAGATGTGGAATGCAGAAGGAATTTCATTTTTCTGGCAAGCATCACAAATACCATGCTTTGGAGTCAAGGGACTCCATATCCCACACAGCTTAAAACGCCTTCATATGCTAATTCTTTTATGCTTTAATTTTTCAAATACAAAGTATTTTTTTTAATTTTCCCACATAACATACATACTATTTTAAATAAAATGTTAAAAATAGTCCTATTTGTGGATGTAAACTCCTATTGTAGTCCATATATTTATATCTACATGAGAAAGTTATTAAGTGCCTATTATGAGTTCTTTGAAAATGCTGGGGATACAATACCAAATAAGCTATATTTTCCTCAAGGTTTGCTCAATTGAGTAGAGAATTTTACTTTTAATATAGAAATTAATGCACAGAAGTGTGTCCAGGTATATTTGGGCATATATACTTGTCATAAAGAACACAATGAATATTGGAGACGAAGGGACCAAGTAAAGCTTAACAGAGGGGGAGCATGTGTCAGCTGAGCATTTAGAGATGACCCAAAGAAAAAACATTTAGTTTTTTTCCAAATGCAAGGAGCATTTGGAAAACCAGGTGTTAAATAACTTGTGTGAGTGCAAAACAGAAACATTTGTCCATGAACTTCCAGTTTAGTAGCTCTAGGACCTCTATAAGGTGGTGGAGGCAAGAGAGAAGGCTAGGGAGGCGGGAGAGGTTGTGCTTGCCATGGAAGAACTTGTCTTGTATGTCACAGAAGAGAATGTAAAAGTAAATGTTTTTTTAAATAAGCGGATAGGAAGACTAGATTTAAATTTTAAAAGATAAATGGCTTAATGGACAAATGAATATGAAAACAGAGAAAGGTCAGTAACTGGGGATTGAAATAAAGGGGTTGAAATAAATGGGAATGAATTAAAACAGCAGGCTTGATTAAAAAAAGAGGAGGCTTCAGAACAAACTTTATCTGATAAGATAAAGGAGAACTAAGAGCTCCTTGCAGCTCCCATGTTTCTGGATTAGGTCACCATGAAGAAGAGTCTCTCTAGGGAATCACATCATTTTGCTTAGTTCAGGTGGCTTTCTGGTCAATCTTGTCATATACACATATTTTTAACAATCCACTTCTTGCTACTTAGAATGCTCCTTCTCTTAATTTTAAGCCTTCAGGTGCAATCACTAGTCTGCTTGGCTCTTCAAAATTCAAAACCCTCTACTATCCCCACTCCCAGCAGAATACAACAGACACTAGTATGGCAGTATGTAAAAACGTGGATGTGTAACCAATGTGATTCTGCAATCTGTATACGGGAGAAAAATGGGAGTTCATAACCCACTTGAATCAAATGTATGAAATATGCTATGTCAAGAGCTATGTAATGTTTTGAACAGCTAATAAAAAAGACTTATATGTTAAGATATCTAAATTGATGAAATACTCTTAAATAAATCTAATAATATCTTAACTATAAAAAAAAATTCAAAACCGCTCTGACATTAGGTGTCCTGCTTCGGCAGTGCCAGCAATGAAGGAGCAGCACTAACTTCCCACCAACAGGTATCTGTCTTCTACCCAGATACCACCTCATCTCTTGCTCTTTTCCCCTTTCAAAACCTTCTAAGTCCTTAAGGAGATTATTATTATCTATTTTCCTTTGTAAATTTTGACTTTATAAACTTTGTGGTTTTGGAATGTTCTCGGTAATTCAGTTCTGCCTCAATGGAATCTGCAGCTTTATTCCACCATAAATCATGACTTTTCCTTTTAGTGTGTATTTATAAGGAAACACTATTATCTCTGTCAAAGTATATAAAAGGCAAAATTTCATCTCTGGATTTATTCAAGTCACCTAGAACCCTTTTCCAGAGACTTTTTGTTAAACACCTTCTATGTAGTCTACATTCTCTAGATGATTTTGGGGGATGAAGAAACTTCAGTAGTATTTCAAATAAAATGGTAAACTGGTAGTAAGACCAAGTATACTATAGAAAATTTCAAAATGAAAACTCTAAGCAGTTGGGATAGGAAGAATAATAGTCCAATCCAAAGATGTCTATGTTCTATTCCTCATAACTTGTGAACTGACTGGTTCCAGGATACCTCCCCTCCCCTGCTTCGTGGACACTGAAGTCTTGGATGCTCAAGTCCCTCATATAAAATGGCATTACATTTGAATGTAACCTGTGCATATCCTCCCATACCCTTTAAATCATCTCTAGAGTACTTATAACAGATACAATGCAAATTCTATATAAATACTTATTATACCACATACTGTTTAGGGAATAATGTAAATGCTTTGTAAATAATGATACAAATGCTATGTAATATAATAAATAATATATATTGTAATAAATAATGTAAATGCTATGTAAATACTTATATACTGTTTAGGGAATAATGACAAAGAAAAAAGAGTCATGTTCATTCAGTGCAGGCATTTTTAAAAAATATTTTTGATCCCCAGCTAGTTGAATCTGCAGATGTAGAACCTGAGGATACAGAGGACTGACTATATGTCACTTTACATGCTCCAAGGGGAATTGAAGATTTCTAAGATTGCTCATCAGCTGACTTAAAGATAAGGAGATTAAGCTGGATTAAATAAGTGGGCCCAATGGCAATCACTAGGGTCCTTTTAAAATATAAAAGAGAGAAGCAGTGATATAGCTTGAGAAAACCTAGACTGATTATTATTGGCACTGAAAATGGAAAGCATCCACAGCCAGAGAATGCAGCTCCCAGAAGCTGGGAAATGTGGGAAAATGGATTTGCCCCTGAGACTCCAGAGAGGTGTACAGCATAGCTGACACCCTGACATTAGCACAGTGAGACCCATTTTGGACTTCAAACTTCTAAAATGGAAGGTAATGAATATGCATTGTTTTCACTGTGTTTGTGGTAATTTATTAAAGCACCCAAAGGGAACCAATAGAGACAACTAATGAATTCCCAAACTGGCACTGTTTGGAAGTCTGAAGATTCTGAAATACTGCTTTTAAATAAATTTGGTTTTATTGTGCTGTTTTGTATCTTATTTTTAAGGTGATAAAGAAGGATATCAAAGAGAACTATTAATGATATATGCCCATAACCAAAAGTTTTGGGATAATAATTTAAAATTAATTTATTGCTTTATCACACTTAAGTTTCTACAAAGGTAAATACTTTAATATATTTATTTGCAAAAAATTGAACAGTTTAAAAAGAAAGGCAAAAAGGATAATTTTTCCTTTTAAATTTTTCTGTGAAAGTTTCATGAGGGTATAAGTTAAGAGTTATTTATTGTAACCTTAAAAAACTGAGAGTACTTTGTACCTAATTAAATAACCATGATAAGCAAACAATTTCCAAGTCTTGAGTGGGAACATTTTCCTTTTCTTTTTCTTTAGATTCCAATTGAGGTATTAAATTATTAAGCCAAAAACTCTATGATAAAGACTATTTTTCAGAACAATATCCCTTTTTGGTTCAACGTAAATAAAAGAGGAGGAGAACCAATTTAAACCTCTAATTAGTTTCAAATTGTAGTTAATTAAAATATTTTTGCTTTTATATAAGATCTTTATGGAATGAGATACAATCCCAGGCTCCTACAACTTAATCAGCTAAATATAAAATGTAACCTTCCATCTGGTAAATCAATTTAACAGACATAATTGTGCCCCACCATAACTCAATAAGACACTGAGGAAAACCATTGAAATGCTATTTCCTTTTCTTTAGAAGAGAATTATGTACAATTTCAGCATGCTTTGCCTTTCTAAAAGTTAAAGTCAACAGGGAGGTATCACTCTCCTTCACATGAGTTTCCCATGAGAAAATCAACAGCAAAGTATAAAGCTTGTGCTGTTATTCATGAAACACTCCATAATGCTAACTTGGCTTTAACCAGAACATATTATTTGGCAGCTAAAACCTTTAATTAGAGTTGTGGTTTGAACAGATTTTCACTGAATTTATGTTCTGTAGGGGCTCAAAGAACAACTTTGTTTTTCTAACCAGTTTATTCTATTTCAGGTGGTTTAAATGTACTTGAGCAAGTGGTGGAAAAAAATGAGAATGTTGTTCTGATTCTTATTCTGTTGGCTTTAATTATGATTCACCATTTCTTAAGGAGTACTAAGCATCCGACAAGAGAAGGAAAATGAGACACTCCTTTCAAGAAATATTTCCTGAGTACTTGCTCTGTGTATTTATACTAGGCGTTATGGAAGGGAAAAAAAAAATCAAGACGATTCCTTCTTAAGGGATAAAAAGCAAGTGGAGAAATGTGTTGGCCTGATGATAGACTGGACAAGAGGAGAGAGAAAGAAGGTGATGGGGTCAGACTTGAGTCTTAAGGTGGAGGCTGCATGACACTGGCATTAGTAGAATGGGGAAATCAGGAGGAGAAGAAATTCCTGAGGTGGAAGATGAGTGTCAACTTCTATGCCTGTTTAGGACATCTTAGAAACACTGTGTGCAGTCTACAAAAGGGCTGACAGGTAGAGATGTGGATTTAGACCTCATAAAAATAACTTAAGGGAAAAGATGAACATTGTCCTGATCAGGGTTCACATAACAGGTGAGAAACCTGAGTTAGGCCTTAACATTAGAAATACTGACCTATCAGAATGGATAAGAACTAACATCATTAGATAGTGATGATGATTAAAACAGAAAAATGAAAACAACAGAAGAAGGCATGATTGAACTTGAAGATCCCATTTTTCATGGCCTACAGATGTGATGCATGCCTTAGTAGAAAACAGAGGGGGAAAAACAGATGAATGGAAGCACAGCATACAAAACTAAAACTCCAAGGAGCATGGGGTGATCAACTGGTTAAAAGCCACGGAGGGAAGGAATGTAGAAAGAGAAGGAAGGAGGGAGGGAGGGAGGGAAGAAGGGAGAAAAGAAGGAAAGAAGGAAAAGCCTGAGAAAAATTCCACTGAAAATGATTTGGGAATCCCTGGTGTCCTTTGAAAATACTGACTTAGAAGAGACTAAAGAACTGCATTGGAAGATATAGATTTCTACAACATCATAACCTAGTACAGAATTATTTTGGAATAGATGCTAAATAAACATTATTCGGAACCCAATCATATTATAGGTGATGATAAAAATAGGCTCAGAGTCTGATAACTAAAGAAAAAAAGACAACAATTATAGCAACATCACAGGGTGGTCCATCTACATAATTTTTTTTTTATTTTTTAAAATTCACTTTTCAGGAGAGGGCTGGATTTTGAGGGTTTGGAAGCAATATTAAAGGAGCCTGTTAATTGGTAAACCCAGAAGATACTGTATTAAGGGTATAATTGCACAAAGTCTATTGGAAACAGACTCTGAGTAACTTGAAATCAAAAACTGTCTCTTAATCAGCTCTGTGAGCTCAGAGTGACCACAACTTCTGGCCCAGAGTAAGTGCCGAATAAAAGTTTGTTCGCATTTCCTTTTTCTCCTGTCTCATTTAGCAAGACTGAATGGGGCCACTGTGAAAACTATTTCTTTGCAATAGCTTGAATTAGAAGATTAGTAATGAAACTCTGGGAAGAATGACAAAAATAAATGACTGATCATAATATTTTCAGTCCCTTCCAATCTTCATTCTTTGAAGCAGCCCAAAGGCAAAATATACTCAATGTCAGAGGAAGAAGTCTCATTGATCACCACCTAAATCCCTGAGCTGCTATTCAGTTCTTACTCACCTTTATTTTCCTTCTAGTTCTAAGTTAAAAATATACAATTTCTTAGACTATGCCCTTGAATATAATTTCTACCAATACGGTTCAAAAATACTTTTCTAGTCAGTCTAAAGTTTCACCTTTTAACATTGACAATTTTTAAAAACTCAAAGAGCGACTGTAAACATAAACTTCCTGATTTTTGCCTTTTACATTCTCCTTTTAGAATCTGGACCTTAAGAGCTGAGGCCAAGAGTTATGAGGTTCCCTTATGTAGCAGCATCTCCATTCCTGCCTCTGTATTTTCCTGTGGCCTTATGTCTTGCATCTCTGCAATTTTCTCAATACAGCTTCTGTACTTATTTTTAAGCAAGTGAAAGGTATTATAATGTTACCAATGTTGTCCTTGAAATATCCAACATGTTATTTCTCTTCCTGCCTCCTGTTGCAGAGTTCATCACTGAATTCTACATCTCATCTTCTTTTCCTACCCTGAATTTCTCTGGAAATCTTTTCAAGACTCTAACATTGCTGTGCTTATCCTTAAGTCCTCTTCACTTCCCAACCTCTCCACCACCACAAGCTCTTCCCTCTCTCTTTCTCTCTCTCCACCCTCCTTTTCTCTTGCCCCTCTCTCCTTCCCTCCCTCTCTCTCTCCTCTCTCCCCCCCCTCCTCCATCCCTCTCATCTTTCTTTTCTGTACAGCCCATAAAATCATTATATTTGCAATACATAAGCACACTAATTCTTGGAGAGAGATAAATATTATTCTAATAATGAATCCAAAGAGAAGTTACTTGACATGTATGCATACGCAATAGTAATGGAAAACATAATGGATCTGTCTGTACCAACATTTACAAAAGCTGGAGAAATATTCTTCATGTTTTTCTTACAACTGTAAGTGAATAACATAATAAGTCCACAGTCCTCTGTTCCCCTATACAAATGTACCAGATTTGGAAAATAATTTATTTGTGTATAGAAACTGCAAACTGACATATTTTGGCACTAATTTCACATTTCCAGTTCTCAGAATTCTGTCACTGATCAACAAATTAGTTCTTATACTTATTTGTGACAAACATTTGGAAATCCCAACTTTCAATGATGATATTATACTTTTGGAATAGTTTATTTGGAAAAAAAAGTTAAATATTTAGATGTAGAAAGAACATATCAATTTGTGGTTTTTGAATAATTTCCTTTCAATGGAAAAATGTTTGTCACAATTGGCCTTACAATGAAATGAATAGCCCAAACTAGCATGCTATTTCTAAAACATTTTGAACATTACTCATTATTGGACTGAAGTTAACTTGCAAATAGTACAACCTAATTGTTATAAATTTCTACTTTTACTGGGATGGATGCAATGTAGTACTTTGATTTTAGTAAAATTGCCTTTTTCAATGATACTAGATATGGGTTATTTCTGAACAAAGTGTAAAGGTTAAGGGACCAGATTCTGAAATAAAATTCCTGTCTTCAGACATGGCATTGTACATGCTGCTTTGGTAAATAAAATGAAAACTGAGTGAAATTATTAAACCTCTCTGTGATTGTTCTCTTATCTATAAAACTGATAAAAATTAATGAAATATATTTTGGGGATTACTGTGTGCATAACATATGCAGGTAGAACGTTCAGAATGACGACGGGCACATAGTGTCCAATGTAATCTGTTTCTACTATGTAAACATAGCTGGTTGTTGATTCTCTTCAAAAGTATTACTTAACAAATATATTTAAAATGTATGTATTATCCCTGCTACTTGTGATCTCAAAACCCAGTGATTATCTATTTACTCCTCACTGAATATCACATGAAAGTAGTTTGCTGCATTTTTATCAGTGGAAAGATGCAGTGTCTGAGCAGGTAAATCACTATCAACATCTAATTAGTTATTATGTTCCTCTTAACATTATATTCTCCATTCCTAAAACATGGTCTATATCACAAATGTCTCAGTGCATTTCTCTGGCAATTATAGTATTTGTTTTATAAACTTACATGATCACCTTTTGTAATATTTCACAGCAGGATGGATTTGACAGAAATGTATTGTGTTCTTATCAACATTTTAAATAAAATAAATCGAAAAGACCTTACAGGAAAAAAAGAGTATGCTTTGTTTTGTTTTCAGATATGTGTGTGCATTTATGTTGCGCATCAGTTGGTCATAGCCAAAAACATTTTTTGAAAGACAAAGGTATATTCACATGAAAATAGTTTGATTGCTATCATGGAGGCTACGAAACTAAAACATAAATCCTGCCACTGAGTAAATGTCATTATTACAGAGGAGGCAAGGGCAAATTAAGGGAACTCAATTGTAAAAGATTCCAACATCACAGCTTCAGTCAGGGAAGGTACAGAATTGGGGAATGTTCCCTGTAAGTTGTAGTAGTTAAAATGGCTTTTGAAGAATGAGCAGGCAATTTGGATCTGAAAAGTTCACTGAGGAAAGAACCAAAGCATGTGTGAAAAATCACACAAATTTTCAGTAAGAGAGTACCAGGGTCAGAACTGCCCTTTGGAAAGATGAATGCTGGTCAGAGTTTCACTCATTCTACATTAAGAGTCATAATCAACTCTATCCAAACTTCCAGAATGGACAGGTAAAGCAGATTCTTTCTTCCCCTCCACCCCCAAGGCCTCCAAGTAAAAGAGTCCTGAAAACTGGAGAAAAGAGTACTTGTTTTTACTGTTCTTGTAAAGCTGTGAAGAGTGAGTCTGGGCTGTTCTGCATTATGCTCTCCTTAATTTGAAGAATGTATTCATCATTGTGTACAAAGACCAGCAGAACCCAGACCAGAACTCATATTTCTAATATGAACATCTGAACACAATGAACTCGCATTATCTAAGCATCTAGACACTTAGAAGAATTTAGTTCAATGAAAACCTCCCAATACCCTCCACCTTTCAAATGAAACTGGTTTGTATTTGGTTCTTGCTCCTTAAAAATAAAAGAGCCTGAAAAATAGAATTCTTCTCAGACATCATTTCTTCTTTGGGTAATGTGATTTAGAATGCTTCTAAGGAAGGTCATGCCCAAATCCAAAGGGAAGAGTTTTTTGCTGTGACTGATGACTAAACTCTTCTCAGTGATCTCTGCTACAGGGGTTCCTGCCTTGGTTTATATCTGTGTTGTCCTATTTGACAGTCACTAGCCATGTGTGACTATTTAAATTTAGATTTAAATTAACTCAAAGTAGTCAACAAAAATTAAGCTTCTAAATCGTACTAGCCACAATTCAGTTGCTCAATGTCTAATGGCAACTTGTAAATTGGGTAGAACCAATAGAGAACTTTTCCATCACCACAGAAAATTCTACTAGGAAGAACTAGTCTATGGTATTTTCAAGGAAAAATATATGTATAATTACACCAGCCAATGAAATCTCTTTGAAAATTTTCTTAAGTAAAATACCCAAAAATATTAAAATAGAAGTTGCAGAATAAAGACACTGAAAGTTTAGAACAAGAAAAAAAAAATCAGCACCTTAATGTCTTCTTTTCTATATTCTTCAGGTGGATCTTTGCTTTTACTCAAGAATGCTGATGATCTGTACATCTGAAGTACTTTCCCAAGAAGGAAGGTGATTCAAATGCTAATACATTAATGTCCAATCAACCTATTAGAAACCGACTCCATATGCTTCATTGTGAAGACTGTGAGCTCCTTAATGTCAAAATTCTTTAGTAATCTACTGATTTCTTTCTTACTCAGTACTAAGGCCCAATGCAAAGTGTGTTTTATCAAATAAGGAATGAAGAAGTAACAAATACCCTCTTCAAGGACACTTTTTAACCACCTATTAAGGAATTTAAAAAAAGGATAAAAACAACATGAAATTTGATACTTAACAATTGACATATAATTGCTAGTGTTTTATAGGAATAGTTATAATGACATGAGAATGAAAATAAGGGGTATTATGGTTTGGTTATTAAACATCTCTTGAAAAGCTGATGGGCTAAAAAACACAGGAATGTCAGAGGTAAAATGATTATAAGAGCTATAACCTCATCATTGGATTCATTAATTTGATGGATTAATAATTTGGATGAAGGACGGGGTGGTAAATGTTGGCAGGTGGACCACAGCTAGAGAAGTAGCTCACTGAAGGCATGGCCTTGGAGATCATATTTTGTCACTGGATCTTTGATTTCCTCTCTCTCTGCTTCCTACTTGCTACAAGCTCAACAATTTTCTTACACCATGCCCTTCTACCTTGAAGTTCTGACTCACCTCGGACCTGCAGCAATAAAGTCAGCTGACCATGTCTGAGACCTCTAAAACTGAGAACTATTAGGCCCACATCAATTTTCCATATTTTAAATTGTCCTCATTGGGAATTTTAGTCAGAGTGAGAGAAAGCTGACTAACATTAAGAGGAGAGTCAGAATAAAGGATTTATGAAAAACAACACTTGAATTTATTTTGCATGTGGATAGGTAGGATAAAAAAGGGAATCAGTATAAATAGTTGAATAAAAATAAAGAGGCTAAAAAGCAAATAATCTATAAAAGAGGAAGTTGGTGGACATAAAGAAAGATAAGGCCTTTGATGAAAAATTTTGCATGCCTTGATAAACTGTTATTATGTACTGGTTTAAATACTAAGGTTCTTGAACAAGCATATGGCAGTCCACCTCCTCACCCCCAGGTATCTTTGTCACAAAGGAAATTTTAATTTCAAAGGAACTGGGTGAATAAAAATTTAAGGAGAATATAATCTCACAAACTTTATTATTTATTTTGTGTCACGCTTTAATTTTTCTCATTAGCTATGTCTAGGGACACGTAAGTGCGTATATTTGCAGGAATATTTCCCCAGTGTTTCAAGTTCTACAGTTGTGAATATTTCAAATGAGGAGTCATTTTTCAATCATCTTCATGATTGTATAACAGATGGCTAAATGCTTTTAAAAGTCTTGACTATTATTTTTTGCCAATTTATCATACCAGTCTTATCTAAAATGTCCTGCCTGTTTCTAATTGAGCATTTTATGGGGAGAGAAAAATGTGTCATTGGACTTTGCTACAGTTAACTATTATGATGAATTTGAGATATAATCACACATAAGTACAATTGTTTATTTTTTACTTAAATATTCTTCAAATCATCAATATTTTCTTATATACTGGTCATGAAGACAAATGATATATTTTCTTCTTATACATAATCTTAGGTACCATTTGGTGATTTTCATTTAACTAAGAAATCTAAGATCTAAAATCATGAAGTGATATGGTCAGGTTAGATGCCAGGGTTAAGAACAGAACCCAAGTCTCCTCTTTCCTGTCAATTATTTTACATTGCATTATATGGCTAATGTTAATGATTTTTATCACTAATGCTGCACCATTTTTCTCAGCAACTCATACTGGCAACATATATACTGAAACTGCTGCATGTCAGACACTTGGCAGGACACTTTCAAGTAGTAAGTTTATTGCCCTACAAGGTAAACATTTTCCACACTTGATATTTGAAAACTAAATTAAGCTCAAGGAAGTATTATAACTTATAGCTCTAAGCCAAGCTAGAATTCTCAGCCATCTCTATCTAATGCTAAATTATGAGATTCTTTTCACAATTGATACTTATACTAGGCTGTTATTACTTACAACGATAATCGTATATACAATCAACATCTCACTTATTGAACTGTAAAATTCAAATAATTTTGTTCACTGATTCTAATCTAACCATAATTTTTTAAAAAATTTAATTATAGATGGATGCAATACCTTCATTTTATTTATTTATATGGTGATGAGGATCAAACCCAGTGCCCTACACATGCGAGGCAAGTACTCTACTACCGAGCCACAGTCCCAGCCCATTAACCATAAATTTTGAATAAAAAAAAATTCTTAGAAACATTAATTTCTGTTATGTTTGATTTTAAAATGAAAAAGCATATACTATAAATTTGTTTTCTTTATCAAAAGAAAATTTTCTATCCTAAACCACTTAATTCTTCAGGAAATTTTATGGTATTTAATCAATTATAAAATGTATGATTACCTATAGTACCACTTTTAAAAAATATTACTAGTTCACCTATAAACATTATCCACTAGATCCATTCAGATTTTAGACACATTTTAAAGAAATAAGCATCTTAAAACTGATAAAATATGATATTTTAAATTAATTTTCAAAACTGAAATTATTAAATCTATCAAACACCATCATTCGAAAAGTAAATTATCTGGTAAAAAAATTAGACCTTATTTTTAAAAGGAGATGAAATTTCTAATATTTGGAGGATCAAATATTTGTTTGATTTTATTACCTTCTAAAATTTAGTGGGGTGGGTATTATAAGAAAAATCCAAACATATAAAGATAAAAAGTCCTTACAATTCCCAAATATTGCTTAGTTTATACTCTGTCCCAACACAATATTTTATCAAACTTACTGTCAAAGTAACAAAACTCAATGGACTGTTGATTTCTATTAAGAAGTAACACATAAAAGAAAATTTAGAATTTTTAAAAATCTAAAAATTAAACAAAAAACATAATTAAACATAATTAAAAACATAATTAAACAAAAAACTTTAGCATAAAGTTTAACATTCCTTCCAAAACACGACAAAATTATCTTAGTCTGTTCTCTCCCTCAATTTTTAGCCTATGGTCTTGTTAATCATGACCAACAGTCAATCACTGATATAAATCTTTTTAAAAAAATCTATAATCATTTATTTGTGAGAATAATACTGTGTAAATATGAATTTATCACTTCAAAAAATTGAAAATTGAGTGTTTGAAAATGTATTTTTAATTTACTATAGATTTTAAGTCATTGGCAAATTTCTGCTTTTATGCCCAACATGTAAAGATCTTGAAAGTCTTAACCTCATCCTAACAACAAATACAAAGGTGAACAAAGTAAAAGGAAAATGATTTTCTTATAACTATCAGAGAATTAAGGCTTCAGGATGAAATGACACCATAAAAATCTAGAGATAATGCACAATATGTAAATTCACAGCCTGTCTCACCATCCTGGGAGCAGAAGGCACTGGAGTCAGTATCTAATAGGAATACTTAAACAGCACAATTGATGAGTTGTTGGAGGTACAAACTGTTGGAAGCTGACAGTAGAGCAGTGTGTGGGTTAAAAATTTAAGGGTCCATCTCAGGGAGATCCTATAGTTTCATCGTCTTTTTTTCCCCCAGGGGCCCAACTAGGTTCTCTGAGTGAAGATTAGAGAAAAAAAAACAATTTTTAAAGTAAGGGTAGGATACAGGGGCAATAGCAGCGAGAAAAGAAGGTATTCTGAAATACGCCCATGGCAAAAGTAAAAATTTTGATACATATACAGAGCATTTTTTATAACAAAAGCTTTGGGATAGAGATGTAGGTCAGTAGTCTAGACACAACCACCTAACATGTAAGAACACTGGTTTCAATCTCCAGTAGGAAGGAAGGAAGGAAGGAAGGAAGGAAGGAAGGAAGGAAGGANNNNCTACAGGATTTTCTTTAGCCATCCGGAGTTCCTGCCTTCGTCCCAGTGCCGGTAAAGACCAAGGTGGAACAATTTCCAGTGTTGCTGAGAACAGGACGAAACTTCGGCTGAGAAATGGACGAGACTTCGGAGCTGTTGCTGTTTCTGCTACTACAGCTTAGGCTAGTTGCCTGCAGAACTTACCTGGACTGTGATTTAAGCTAGCTGCCTGCAGAACTTACCTGGACTGTGATTTACCTGGACTGTGAGTTAATCTATAGAGACACTGTTTTATCTGGACTGAGACAAACCGTAATCTACAACAAATTGTAACTCGGTCTTTGCAAATGGTGTCATTGCTTGTATAATTTTTCCAAGGGCTTCTTGCATGGAGCCATCAATTGGCTTGGTATTGTGGCATTTTGTATCCTCCCTTTCTGTTTGTAGCAGGTTATTTATGGTGTTTCTGTAAAAACCACTATGGTCGTTATTTAAATTAAACAAAAGGGGGAAATGTTAGAGTCTGTAAACAAGTCAAAATAACACCTGGCATTTTGCCAGGGGAATGTTAGAGTTCTTAAACAAGTCTGGATGGTGCCTGGCAAAATGCCAGAGGGAGTGGTTTGAGAAGTAACAAAAGTGAGCAATTAAGTGTGGAGATTCCTGATTGGTTGACTGATGTATCTAGTTTATGCTAATTAGATAAGCTGTGTGGAATGTATAAATACTGCTCCTGTCCTGCAATAAACGGCTTCCACTCCTGCTGTATCAATGTACACAAGTTGTTCGTCACCCCCCGGTTATTTTGCTGCAGCCAGACTGCGGCATCAGAGAACATGAAGCAGGATAAATATAATAAACTGAACATGTAGGCACATTGTTTTCAAACTACAGAAAAACCAAAGAAGCCAAAGAGGAGTAAGGACCTTTCATCTAGTAGCAAAATAAGAATTACAAAATAAGAGGTGTAAAAATAAGACTTATATTAGATTTTGTGTCAGAAATCAAGCAATTACAAAGAGAGTGCAGTCAAGTGTTGAAACCATTGTAAGAAAAAAACACAAATAAAACACATCTAGAAATCTGTATTTAGTAAAATTATCCTTCAAACATCAAATTTAAAAAAAAAAAAGACTTTTTCAAACAAAGGAAAACTGAGGGTAGACTTGCCTTGCAAAAATGTTAAGTTTTTCAAGAAGAAAGAAATGGATATAGGTCAAAAACTTTGATGTATATTAAAAAAGAAATGTATGAAGGCAAAATATTTTATATTTCACATTATTAACTGATGTAATAGAGAACATGGAGGTTAAATGGGTAATAAAGCAATATTATGAATAACCCTTTGTTCTTTAAAATCAGATAAAATGAATCATTCTTTTGAAAAATGTAAACTACTAAAATATACTCAGTAGAGGTAAATAATATGAATAGGTCTATATCTAATGAAAGAAACTGAATCAATAACTAATAACTTTCAAGAAAGACAGTAAAAATTTAAAGGATAAAGAGTATCAAAACTATCCCAGAACAATTTTTTGGGAATATTTTAGCTCATTCTATGAGGTTGGCATTATTATACTACCAAAATCAGATAGATATTATAGGAATAGATATCTTTCTATATGCATATTTCTCATGAATATAGATAAAAAACTTCAATAAAGTATTATCAACTCAAATATAACAATATGCAAAAATATTATGGAACAAAAGCAAATGCAATTTATTCCAGGCATATGAGGCTGGTTCAATGTCTGCAAATGGGTTCATGTAATCTATTGCATCAACCAATTGAAAAAAAAATCACATGGTTATATTTGTGTGTTGCGGGGGGGGGGGGGTGATGCTGGAGCCTGAACCCAGGGCCTTGTGCATGCAAGGCAAGCAAGCAATCTACCAACTGAGCTACATCCCCAGCCCACAAGGTCATATTGATACAAAAAAAGAACTTAACAAAATCCAATTCATGATACTCTCGGGAAACGAGAAATGAAGAAAACTCCCCATTTTGATAAGGAACATAAATACACAATCTACATCTAACCTCAAACTTATTTGATGAAGAAAAAAAAGATGCTGCTTGCTAAGACTGGTAACAAGGCAAGGCTGTCCCCTTCTTACCTCTTGTATTTGACATTATTCTGAATGTCCAAGTTAATGCAATGAAACATGAAAAATAAACGGAATGTATACAGAGTGAAAATAAAGAAATAAAACCATGTTTGTTCACAAATCACATGATCATTAATGTAGAAATATCTCAACATACCAACACCAGCAACAACACTGCTAAAACCAATTAACTATTTATGACAAGTTTGCAAGATACAATGTTTTTGTTTTTAGTGCCAGGGGTTGAAACATATATGCTAAGCACACAGAACTACACTCCCAGCAAAATATAAAGTTAATATTAAAAAGTTAACTGCCTCCCTATATCAGCAATGAACTATTGAAATTTGAAATTAAAACACAATAACATTAATAATAATACCAAAAAATAAAATAGTTAAGAACAAATCTAATAAATATATAGAATTAAAATGAAGAAAAAAAATAAAACTTTGAAGAAACCCAAGGAATTCTAAATAAAAAGATTATCTGCATTCATGGAAAGAACTCAATAAGTTCAGATGAAAATATTCCCTACTCGACATATAAATTCAATATAACCCCAGTCAAAAATACCAGTAAGTTATTTGGTAGCCGTAAACAAAAAGATTCTAATATGGAAAGGCAAAAGACAGATGAGTCAACTCACTAGCAAAGAAGAGCTCCAAGACAATACTAACTGACTGTAAAAACTACCTTACCTAGGCACAGTGGCAAATGCCTATAATTCCAACAGCTCTGGAGCCTGAGACAGGAGGATTGCGAGTTCAAAGCCAGCCTCAGCAAAGCAAAGTGCTAAGCAACTCAGTGAGACCCTGTCTCTAAATAAAAATACAAAATAGAGCTGGGGATGTGGCTCAGTGGTCGAGTGGCCCTGAGTTCAATCCTCAGTACCAAAACTATAAATAAATAAAAATAAAAAGAACTACCCTAGGGGCTGGGGTTGTGGCTCAGTGGTAGAGCACTCGCCTAGCATGTGCAGAGCGCTAGGTTCAATCCTCAGCACCACATAAAAATAAAATAAAGGTATCGTGTCCAAGTCCAACTACAACTAAAAGACAAAATATTAAAAAAAAAAACTGCCCTAAGGCTTCAGTGATCAAGACAGTGTGTTACTGGCAAATCAAAGACAAATGACCAATAGAACAAAATAGAGTCCAGAAATAATTCCACACAAATGCAGCCAAATATCCTTTGACAAAGTAGCTAAGCAATTCACTGGAAAATAGATGGGAGCCCTTTTGACAATAATTGCAGGTGACATTAGGCCTTCATATGCAAAGTGATGGATCTAAACAAAGACCTTATTTATTTTACTAAAATTAACTCAACATAGATCTAAATGTAAAGTACAAAACTGCAAAATTTTTATTATGTGCAAGTTGCACATAGCTTAATAAGACAGCATAGAAGAAAATTTAGGTGACCATGGGTTTGACAGTAAGTACGTGGATATAAAGTTAAAAGCAATATCTACAAATGATAATGCTGATACATTTAATTTCATTAAAATTAGAATCTTCTTTGTTGTGAACGACACCAATAACTGAATTAAGACAAATCACAGATTAGGGAAATTTGTAAAATGCTGAATCTGACAAGTATAGTAGTTTTATACAAGAAACTAAACATAGTCTTACCATAAGATCCAGCTAACATGCTCCTACATATTTACCCAATTGAGTTAAAAACATGTTCACAAAAAATTCTGCATATTTATATAAGCTTTATTCAGAGTTACCACAATTTGGAAGCAACCAAAATGTCCTTCAATAGGCAACTGTGTAAATGAATTGTGGTTCAGCCACACATGGAATATTATTCAGAGATAAATAAGCTTCAAGCCAGAAAAATACAAGGAAGAATCTTAAATGCATATTGCTAAGTAAAAAATAGTCGGTCTGAAAAGTCCACGTATGGTATGATTCTAACTTTATGATACGATTCTGACTACATAATATTCTGCAAAATGATAGAGACAATTAAAAGATTACTAGTTACCAGGGGTTGGGTATGGGGAGGGATAAACAGGTAAAGCACAAAGCATAGGGAATTTTTAAGATCGTGAAACTATTTTGCATTATACTCTAATGATGGTGTTTTAGTCAGCTTTTTTAATGCTATGACAAAAAGACTTGATGAGAACAATTTTAAAGGAAGGAAGAGTGCTGCGTCCGGCCAAGGGAGCCGAGTCCGGCGAGGGACGGCGAGGTTAAAAGACACACAGGACACCAAGGTTCTTCATCCAGGAGTCAATAATCTTTATTGCTAACACACCTTTTTTATACCCCAAGCAGCAGAAGTGGAAAACTACCCAAAAGCAGGAGGGAGGGGGGAGAAATTTAGTTTCAACATCTATTATTGTCAGGTACCGAAACCTCCCTTAACAATAAGTCCATCAGACCAGAAAAGGTCAAGGCATTCCCATGGGATACATATGTCTCAGACGGACAAGCAGGAACAGAAAAACCGCAAGTTCGCCATGGCCTTGTGAGCTGGCCACACTGGCATGCAGAACAAACTAGTGGAGGTAGGGCTCCAGGGGCCAGGGTGGACCTGCTGCCAACAGAAGAGTATTTGGCACTCAGTTTCAGAGGTCTCAGTCCATACTATGGGCTCCATAGCTCTAGGCCTTCAGTGAGGTAGAACGTCATGGCAAAAGAGTGTGGTGGAGGGAAGCAGCTAAGAACATGACAGTCAGAAAGCAGAGAGAAAGAGACTCCTTCTTTCACCACAGAGAAAATATAAACTCTAAAAGCATGCCCCCAATGATCCACCTCCCCCAGCCACACCCTGCCTGCCTACAGTTACTACCTAGTTAATCCCTATCAGGGTATTAATGCATTGATAATGTTAAGGCTCTCATAACCCAATCATTTCACCTCTAAACTTTCTTACATGTTTCACACATGAGCTTCGGGAGGGATACCTAACATCCAAACCATAAGGTGATATTTTGCATTATTAACCACTGAACTTTACAACAGAGTAAACCTTAATGTATGTAAACTGTGGACTGCATTAATAATAATCTGTTAATAGTGGTTCATACCCCCAATGTATTGATAGTAGAAGGGGGGGTGGTCAAACAAAGGAACTTTGTACTATCTGCTCTATCTTTCTATAAATCTAAAACTGTTGTAAAAAGTCAATTATTTCAAAAAGAAGTGAAGAAGAAATTAAAATTCAGTTTGGCCCTTGTAAGCACAGAGCATCAATTAGAGCTCCTCATATGGTAAAGAAATGCAACAAGCTGCTGCTACTTTTGGACACCACACTAGGATCTGAAATGCCAAGGAATATGCAAAATCAAAAACCTTTATTCCTATTTTGACATTAGCCTTGCAAGTTGCATATAACTTAAAAAAAATGTTTATCACTTTGTCCTCAGGTTACTTGTTTTATCATAAAAGGTGAAGGAACAGAAGATCTTAAAATGATCTTCCACAACAAAGAGGAATTTAGTTTTGACATAATGAAATTAAATGAAACTGAAATTCCTTAGTAACTACAACCTAAAATCAAGACTAAGCACTCTAGGAGTGGGGGAGAGAAGAATAGAAGTTTAGTGGATTAGACAAAGGGGAATGAAGGGAAGGGAAGGGAGATGGGAATAGGAAAGATGGTAGAATGAGTCAGATATAACTTTCCTATGTTCATAAATGAATACACCATAAATGAAACTCCACATCATGTACAACCACAAGAATGAGATCCTAATTAGGATAAAAGACTCCTTTAATGTATAATTTGTTGAAATACACTCTGATTTCATGTATATCTAAAAAAAATTTTTTTAAATAATAAAATAAAATAAAGAATAAGCATTTCCTAAATCCTAGGCATGGTCCTCAGTGCTCTACATGGATACACGAAGCTGAGTCCTCAAGTTAACTGTATCAATCAAGTGCAACCACTTGATTGATACAGTTAACTTTATGACCAGGGAAGCAAAGTCCAGAGATGCTACATTGCCGCAGTCTGGCTGGGCACAAAATAACCTAGCCACCACAAAGCCTTGTAGATTCAAACAGCAACTCTTTATTCCCGAACTCTCACAGGCACTCTACACGCATGTTCTGGGAAAAATACACTCCCTCCACCAGGCTCTGCGTACCAATTCTCCCAGAACCCCCCACCCCCACCCCCAGAACTCAACGGGAACTCAAGGAGCAGGCGCCTGAGGCAGCAGGATCCACCCTAAACCCAGAGCCACCCTAATCCAGCAGGATCCACCCTAAACCTGGAGCCACCCTAATCCCTGAGCAGGGTCACCTTTCAACCAAAAATGCCATGTGTCATTCCTATTTGGCTATGGCTCTCAGCACTACATCATCCAGGCTTGAGGACCCGAATTTCAAACTGGCACATGTGGATTCAAAGTCTTTGTTATGGTGCCACACTTCTCAGTTCTGGGAAAACTGGTATAAAAGTTACATGAGGAGGATATTTCAGTAGTGTTAAGCTAGATTCATTGCAACAATGTGGCTAATACTAAAACACGTGAAAATGCTCCAGTGTTTGTCAATCTGAGATAAGATTCTGAGCAAGTATTTTTGTAAGCGTAAGTGCTAAGTTACTGCGATCTTGGAAGAACTGTGTGCATGTACATGTGTCACTTGACCATGTGTTTGTATACTATGAAAAAGGCAAAGAGAGGAGAAAGAGAGGGGAAAGGGGGGGGGGAAGGAAGAGAAAAAGAGAGATCTTAAGGCTTTTAAAAAATTTCCTTGTGTTCACTTTGGATTATAATAACTTGAATAGGTCACCAAGGTACCACAACATAACTGCTGACTGCTATACCAAGGGGAGATTTATAAAGCTATATATCTCATCTCTGCCTCCTTTCCAATTTACTCAGTGTGGAAAATGCCATTGGCCTTCCAAAACCTTAACTTATGTTTGGACCCCTTCCATCTTAGAGTCTTATTCTAGTGTTGCTGACTATTAAAATGAATATTTCAGTAGGGCTGGAACAGTCTTATTAGTCCAAGCCAAGCTTTATATGACTTGTGCACTTTAAGAGGTTAATCTACCCAGCCAGCTTGCTTTGTTCAGAAGTATTAAATGGAAAGACTGTAACATTCAAAGGAAGGCAAAGTTCACTGGGTAAGCCCTCAATAGTATAATGGAGCATAAAACCTCCAGAAATTTTTACAATAATATTTTATGAAACATATGCGCACACTCATTGGAACAGAATCCACATTAAATGGTTTTGAAGGTCAGCTCAAAGTCACCACATATTCAGTATCTCTGAGAGAAACAACCACTATTTAAAAAGTGCCTGGATCCAGAAGCTTCCATTCCCTACTTTGAAGTTTATTATCTGTCCATCAGTGTGTTATATAAGGAGGGAAAAGTCACCTACTATAACAATAGTACTATTTTCAGCCAAAGTCTAAAGTTCAGTAAAATATTCCAAATTTCCCTATCAACACATACTTGTATTATGAACAAAAGGAATCACAGAGTGTAATTCTAGAAGGAAGTGCTACTTTAAGTGTGGGCAAAAAATATAAAAATTAAAATAGTTATGTTATTCTCTACTTCAAAATCAATTATATAAAGCTTTGATGTTCACTGTTGTAAAGGAATAAAAGACACTTAATTCCAACATTTAAAAGTAAAGTAAACTAAGAATCAGCATGATTAGAGCCAACTATTAGTACTATTCTGATGTTTCTAAAATGGGATTCTAAGGGCAACTATGGTTCTCTTAAGGGGAAGGAAGTAAAGGTCCACTTTACAAGACAAAGGTCAGATTTCTGCAGGCAAATGAGACTTCTATAAGTTGACTGTTCCTGAATTGTCACTGGGGGTGGAGGGACTAAAAGGTCAAGAGAGGTTCCAAATTGTGCTCACAGCTTAAGGGACACCCCTGGGGCCACCTTAATCAATTTAAGGTCATTAGGAATTTTCTTTCTCTGGTTCCAGTTTTCCTCTCTTAAATCTTATTAATATGCATAGGTAAATCAGTACTGATGTTGATTTAAAAGAAATTAAATGTGTTTAGTATTATATGCTGATCAAAAGATAGAATACACCCAACAACCTCTTTTAAGTCTAAGACTGAATTCAATGAAATCCAAGTAGAAAACAGAAGTGGTAATCTAGTTCCAACAGCAAAGAATGATTATATAATAACTGTTCTGGTATTTTGCAATGTGATCTATGACACTCCTATGGAGTTGATTTATTTATTTTTTATTTTTTGTTGTACTGGTGATGAAACCCAGGGCCTCACACATACTAGGCAAGTGTTCTATCACTGAACTACATCTTCAGCCCCATAGATTCAATGTAATATAAGACAGCATCTCACAAATGTTATTACCTTCAACAGTTTCCCCAATTACCACCTGCCTCATTATGGTAAAATTTAATAGTTTACCTTTTAATAATGACTTATGAATCACTGAAATACTACAAATGATTTAGTAAAAGTACTGTTTGACAATATTCCAATGCTCTTCTATTGAGCACAAATACATATCTAAATTTTCTCACAACAGAATTGGCAATAACCCAAATGTATTAAATTTCTAAGACTTGGAAGAGTTCTGCCTATTTGTAATTAATGAAGGATATCTCTAAGTATTTTAGGTAGATAGCGTGTAGAAAACATCTGTATTTAATTATTTCATACTTTTCTTAAACAAGACAATGGGAATTGAATTAGGAATATTTTGAAACCCCTATAGAGATATTAAAGTATTAACGGCTGTTCAAGAACTTTATTGCTACAATGCTTGAAAATGTTTAGTTTTACAGATCAACAGCCTGACACTTCATAAATATCAGATTTTCAATATAAAAGGAAGAAACTTGAAATACCGGACAAATACAGAAAATATATTACTCGAAAGAGCCAAGGATTTTCACTATTACTATATATCAAATAAACAGGCACAGAAAAGGTCTTGCACATTTGCGAAGATTTCAGTAAGAGTGTGTAACATATATCCTGATCAGAATTTCTCTTGAATTTTGCTGTGAACTGAGAATTTCAATGAGAATAAATTAACAGCTTGCTATTCATTCTTCGGAGAAGAAAAACTATAACCTGTTCTCATGGAAACAGAGACAAAGTATGTGTTTTTAGTACTTATCCCTAACTTTTGAAAAAGATCAGATTTTCTTTCTGGATGCTTACTGGTCCCAAATGCCACTTCTTTTCAAAGACAGTGTCAGCTCTGCAGTCAGTTTTCAATCTCCCAGTGGTAAGAATATATTCAAAGGCTGTGTGCTCAGCAGAACAGAAGTCTTTCTCTGTGAATGTAACTGTATCACTCATCAGTAACCTGCCATAAGGGGACTCAGTATTTTCTTTCCTTTTAGTGATTCTTTGGGCTCTTGCATGCCAGTGACTCCCTGAGACCTGGGGCAATATTCACAAAATCTTTGCCCCTAGCTCTTCCACAAGATACTGGTGCAACTAAATGTAAAGGTTGTAGATCAAAGTCCCCACATTCTAAGTCACATGTCCTTTAGGAATCAATTTTCATAAACTATATTCCATGTTTTTGAAATACATAGAGGCTACTCTTTACTTTTTTCCTTTTATCCCAGAGAAGTTTATTTATGAGAAAGGCAATATGATTTGTTGATAATAGTGAGAAATACTGATACAATATGTAAAACACAGTCATTCATGAGTCTGTGCAGGCTTCCATAGAAGTATTTTACTACACCTCTCAACTCAGAAACACTAAATCCTTTAGGCTACAAAAATAAAAAGGCACAGATTGCTTTGTGACATATATGACATGTAAACATTCTTTCCCAGTATCTGGAACAATATGAGCTACATTGTGGGTAATACATTTTTATTCATGATTGATTTTATTTTTTAGATCTTCATTATGCTATAGGTAAATTATATGACAGAAAATAGCTTCAATATATGTTTTTACAATCCACATCCTCTTTAATTACTCAAAACTTCTTGGAGAATGAATATAAATATTTGAAATCATTATTACTCTATAGATTTTATATACAGAAATCTATACTTTTTAAAGTAGTCCTGAATAAAATACAACAGATTAAACTATTCTTTATGAAAACTTTTCAGATAAATTATGGATATAAATTTTTTTTAAATGACAACTGCCCTATCTAAAAACTGTATTTGGCAAACATCATAAGATTTAGAACAGAATGTATACAAATGCTACTTTTCTGTATATCTAAATAACGTTTAAATATACTTTTTATAGTGTATATCTAAATAATGTTTAAATATACTTTTTATAGTGATAAGAGCACATAACACATTAAGTATACACATCTCAGAAAGCTCAGAAAGGAGAAGAAGATGGGAAAACAAACATAGCCCTTAGAGCTACTTAGAATTTTACTAAATTCTAAATACAAGCTTTATTATGCCAGTTCCCCTAAATAAATTTTAATATAACTATATGAGATAATTAGGTCCAAATTCTTGTTCTCAGTTCTTCAATCTGTGAGACATTAGGCAAGTCTCAGGAAGGTATCCTTGGCCTTACCTGTTTTCACCACATAAGCAGTTAAAGTTAAAAAAATACTTTTTCAGGCAAAATAAAATTTTTATACCCATTTTTGTAGAAAATCATTGAGGCTCAGGAGAAAAATAGTGGAGGCAATTAAAGGGCTTCACTAATGGAAAATAGTTAAATTTTCTGAGGGATCAAATTTCTATTTTCTATTACTCTATTCTTCATTGTGAATACAAAAATATTTGGCTAACAATCAAATATGATTGTCTTTTAAATTTAAAAAAAGTTGTTGTGATTATATAGTGAATCAAGTGATGGATAAATAGGTAGGGAAGTATGTGTCTGTGTGTGTGATTCTGTGTGTGGGACTGTTTGTGTTTGCATGTGTACCCAACCATGTTGGGATGTTTGTGTGTGCTGGGTGCAGGGGAAGGGAGATATTTAATACCTATAGTTCAAACTCTTTGATTTTCCTCTATAAGCGACCAAATAAAACAATTGGTAAGTTATGGAAGAGCAAGTGGGTTTGTGTTAAGCCAACTTACCAGTTTTTCGAAGGGGAAAATCGTCCTTGGTATCTTGTGCTCCTGGTAATGTGTATTTGTAGGATGGAGATGTTCCACTTAGGGGCGGAGAGCTTTGATCCAATGATGTGTGGTGGGCAGCCCTGCAAAAGAAGGTTCACCATTGACACTGGAGTTTTTACTGCATGTTGGTCAGCAATAATCAGTTGCACATGCTGTACACGCGCCTCAGCTGTGTTTATGTTCCTTTTTCCTAGTGTATACAAACCACAGCTTCATGTAACCACGTTCACTATAGAATTATGTTATGGAGTAACCCAGGATGCCTAAGAATGCCCACTGTGTGTTTGGTCATACAGTCACATAGAAAAGTTCACCTCACTAAAAAGGAGAATTTACCAAATGCCAGAGGTTTTGATAATTTGAGATTACTGTGCATGTTTTCTTAAGTGCTTTACTAGTGGGGAAAAAACAATCATTGTCTGGATCCCTTTTTACTAATCAATGTAGAACAATCAAGGTATAAACATATACAAGGAGTTCTTTAAAAATAGCTAGATAGCACATTCAAGTACTTGAAGATGACTTCTTTAGTGACAAGACAATACACTGCCAAAAGTCCCAGGTCTCTTGAGTTCTAGAACAGTTCCAGAGGTGTGGCATGGAGACCACATTCTTCCTAAATATGAAACTAAATTTTAAAAATATTTTTCTTTCCTGGGTGAGTACACTGAAAAATATGCAATTGTGCTACTGGAGAGTGCTTCATAGGACTGAAACAAACCACCTCGCCACTATTTACCTTTATAATTGTTATATACAATGAAAACAATGAACAGGGCATAGCACCATTATCACAATGGTTGTTCTATCAGTACTATTTATTTGAATATTCTTAAGAATTGGTTGTTTTAAGGATATTTCATCTACCTATAACTGGAAAAAATGGTATTAAATTCATATTCACAGATTAATGATTTATGGTTATCTGGAGGTGGACCCTACTGAAGTTCAATTAAATAAGACAGAATTGCTAAATAACATGTGAGAGCCACATTTAATATATTCAAGAGAACAGCCAAAGAATTTGCAGTTGAGAATTATTTTCATGAGGTTGTTTCTAAGTAAAAAATAGCATTATCTTTTCTTAAAACAGGCTTTAATTTTAAGGGACATATGAATTAGTTATAAATTATGAATGCAATTTTGGCTAACAATTGTATTTCTTTTAAAATGCTTTGGGATGTTGATTAAACATCTGAAAACTTCAGTAGTCAGTTTCTCAAGTTAACTGACATGCATGTGATTATAAAAACCATTAAAATGCGTAAAACATTCTGGAATCTGCCTGTTACTTTTTATTCAGGATGCACAAAAGGGTAGATACCTATAAAATAGACTTATAATTATAATAATTGTATAAAAACATCTCCTGGGATGCTTGCAATTTCCATATAATAGAGTAATTGAGTATTTACTTCCTATCCTTGATGATGTGAGCAATTAAAAAATATGTTCATTTAAAATCCTATGGTCATTCAGTAAACACATTTATGAGAGAAATGAAACCATTATCTATTAATCTATTAATCTAAATGCGATTTGCCTTTCAATCTTTGCTCTGATTACCACATTCTTCATATTTTATAGAAAAAGAATTATATATTACATAATATCTCTTTACTGGACTTGGGAAAATACAATTCCATAAAAACTCAAATACCACAGGGCACCATGTTGTCCATGTATGTGTCAGAAGCCACACACTGGAAAGAAATGAGGTGTAGTGGGCAGGGGTAAACTACTCACTCACTGAAGACTTAAGATTTATTTATTTAACTACCTCCCTTCTCTTCCTTTCCTTTTCCTTCTTTCCCTTCCTTTCTTCTTATTTTTTTTTATTGAGTCAAAAATCATCTGGACTTCTAAATATAGCCATCACTTCCATTTCATATCAAGCTAAGCAAAATAAAATAAAATCACAATCTGTCAAATCTTTAGACATGTAGATATCAGATGTACCATTTGAGAACAGAAAGATTAAAAATACAAATTTATGTCTAGGTCCCACCGCATTTGTCAGTTATTTGTTCAACAAAGAAAAAAATACATTTCTTTGTCCTCAAGATGACAAATGCTAATATTTGTTAAGCACTGCTCTCGGTTATGAGTCACTTTATCACCTTATTTCATAGGACCTTCCCAGCAACCCTAGAAGGCAGGTACTATTATTATCCTCTTTTTATGGAGAAGGAAATTGATCCTTAGAGAATTCAAGGAACTTGCCCAGAGCCACACAGCTGAGAAATGGCAGGCCCAGGATTTGCGCCCTGCTCAGCTAAATACAGAACCTGTGCTCTTTACCCCTGAGAATGAAAATAGCCAAACACTGAACATACGTGTACCAGAGCTTGGGATGGCGGCTCACGGAATGATTTTTTCCATTAGTTGGAGTGTCTTTCGTTGCTGATTTACTCAACAGGAATTCTTGAAGCTTCTGCTTTACTTCTGTACTTGCCACTGCCCCTGAAACACACACACACACACACACACACACACACACACACACACACGAGAGAGAGAGAGAGAGAGAGAGAGAGAGAGAGAGAGAGAGAGAGAGAGAGAGAGAAACAGATGTTGATTGTGAATCTTGTCCTCTCATGCATCTAGAATATTTAACAATGATTAAGAAGTAACATCACTGGTCATAGAATATAAAGTTTTCCTATTAAAATAAGAAACCAGAATCTAAAGAGGCTTTAGAAAATGGCACAGCGATACTTTGCAACTTATTAGTTAAACTGCCAATTTCCAAAAGACCTTCAATGAGTTCTTTAATTGCTTTTGCAGAAAGGGGATTCCTGGAATTAATATTAATGTCTTTTTAAGTTTAAAAAACACTGCTGAGGAACAAAACACTGTGTTTTAAAAATCAAGATTCTTGGGGGACCATATCAGATCCCTTAAATACATTAAAATGATCTTTTCTGGGTTTATAGTTTGAAAAACTTAACATTTTTAAAAACCCCTTTGAGCATTAAACAAATAAATATTGCTGACAATTCAGTTCAAGTCATCAAATTTAAACCTCGCTACGACCTGAGTTTGAACTGACCTAATATGGGGAATAATTTGGATTTGTCTCCCTCTTGTGGACGGAACGTTTTCAAGTGTGCTGTCTTAAATCTTTCCAAAGTCTGAGTATTCAGAAATTAAATGGAGGCTAGATGTGGCTTATGGAACAATGCTTAATTACTTGGCCAGGAGGAAAGAAATAATGAGGCTATGTGGAAGCAACTTTGTTATTAAACAGAATGGCTTATACAAGACTGCTTTAGTATGACATTATGTTTAAGATCCCAAAGAACAAAAATATCATCTTTCCACTGCTACGTTTACTTCTATGATATCCTGCAGACTGAATAGAGAGCTGATATATGAATGTCACAGCCTTACACTTGAGTCTATAACTTATTATCTTAATTAAACACCGGCAGTTTTGATAAGTTTAATTCCACTGTTTATCAGGCTTCTTTACAAATGATGATGAGTTCAAGGTGAGGGAAGAGAGTCCGTCTTTTACCCTGGTGCCTCTTACTTTCTCGTCCTCTATCTTTGCCTCTGAGAGGAGGAAGCTGCTGTTCTCTGCGATGCCTCTCTACTTCCTGTTCTTGCCTCTGCTGCTCCAGTTTCTGCTCCTTTTCTAGGAGTTCTTGTTGCTGTTTTATGGCTAGAAGTTCCTGTTGCAACTTGCGAGAAGAGAAAGACATGAGAGTGTGCAATTTCTTTAAGCTTTGTAGTCAACGTTGACTGGTCAAAAGTGAAATGCTATGAGCTTTTGGAACTTGTTTGTCATTAGTTCATAGTTTTACCCACTCTTTTTGAAAAGCATCAAAATCTGAAGGCAAGCAACTAAATGTCAAGATGGTCTTATTATCACTGACAGATACGGTTTTTAGCTAACTCCATTCCCTGTGTCTCTTTATCAAAGATAATTACCAAATCATATATTTTAGTTTATGTTGATTAAATCTTTAGTTCTCTGACAAACTCCCTGTACATATGAAATATACAAACAGGCAAATGCAGGGACTGCCCAGAAGTCTATTTCACAAAGTCTCTCACATTATAAATAAATAACCTAAATCTTCAGTTCTTAACCTAAGAAATGATGTGAAAATAATCAAGGTGAATAAAATGGTGAGATATGAGTCAATTGGGGGAAATATACCTGAAATAGAATGAAGGCTGAAAATGTCAAAACCTTACAGAAAATGTTCTCAATAGACTAAGGCAATCTGGGTGTCCATAATAGGTTCATCTTTCAAAACAGCAGAAGTCTCTAGACTTTCATATAGCACATAAAAACGTTTAGATGAGAGACACTGGTTAAGATGAAATCACTTCCATGAAACTATAGTCTAATGCACTATTGTTTGGCTTTCTGAGTTCCATGAATTCACTTCTAAATAACGAATAACATGAATATGAAATATTCCTAATAGTTATCTCAAGATGTCAGCTTCCTTTCAGGCTGAGAAATTTGTATCTATGAAGAATAGTAAATGTTCCCACTGAGGAATTACTGGACTCTCTGAATTCTACTTAGCCTCCAACATTACGAGTATGAGACCTGACAAGTTACTAAACTACTCAGAGCCTCAGTTCCTCATAAGTGAGATAGAGAACAGTCTTCCTCATATTTCATATTCATAATGCATACAAATTTAGTTTTTTGGTTTGAACCATACTAGTTTTCATTATTACTATTTGTAACTTTTGACACTAATGAAAGTATATTTTTATATTAGATTAGTACCTAAACCTCTGAATTTTATACTGAAAAGTTATAGAACAAAAACAAAAAAACCTCTATGAAATGGCATCAGGGTCTGTCAGGAATAACAGGAAAGCAAGTATGCAGGTCAACCATGATAGCCTTGTCACTAGCAAAGGACAAGGTTAGAAGCAGTTCTGGTTACTCTTCATATTAAAATGTTTCATTGTGGCTTAAAAAAAAATTCACTCTGATTACACTGTTTCGATGTTACTTCTACATAGATATTAGGATTGGTCACATTGATTCAGTGCTTCATCCAAAGCCCCAGTGCATCTAAACTTCAATCTCTCTTAGGAATCTAGGAAAGCACACAGTCTCATTACCATAGCTACTATTCACTACAAAGACTGCAGGAAGGAGGTTTAAAAAATAGAAAGAAATAAAGACTTCACCCATCTATTTCCAGATGTTCTGACCCCTGAGCAAGGCAGGGTGATTTAGGAGCTGTGGGGGTAGACAAGGTAAGACTATAGTTCTTGGAACAACTACTTTCTGGCTATGTAGCTTTGGAAAATTACATGATTTATCTCTACCTCAGTTTACTAGGTGGAAAAATGGGATAAGAGAAACCAAACTCAACAGATGTTGATTATTAAAGAAGCAAGAGAGTTAAAAAGGTGCATATTTAAAGCTCATGGACTGTACCTTCCTCCTGCAAGTAAAATCTTAATGAGAATTAAAAATATTAACTTTTAGCCTTATCCATAAAAAGAAACAAAATGAAATAAAAAGTTAAAAAGTAAATAACTTCCTAATCTTAAAAGGAAATTTTAAATATGTCTTTAGATTCTGAGAAAAATAATGCATTAATTTGGAAATCACTTTAAAAGCTAAATTTTCCTTTTAGCTTTCTCATAATCCTTACTCTCTTAAGAGCTCTTTTCCAACATTTTCCAGATGTCAATAAACCTATACTGTATCATTTTGTTTATGCCACAGAATCAATTATCTACTTTCTACTATTAGTTTTTGAGTAAAGTTAAATAATAAGCTATTTTCCAAAAATTATACTAATCTTCTGACTACAAAAGGCACCAAATAAAAATGAAAAGTAGAAACTTAAAGACAAGCAACTAATATGCTAATGACTTATTGGAATTACCCTGTATTCAGGGAAACATGACTCATAGAGAAGTAAAATGAACTACACAGTTCCTTCACCAACTAGGTGGAGAATACAAATCTTCCTCATGCATCACTTCCAACCAAACACATCTGGGAGGACTAAGGAAAGAGATCAAGGTGTCAATGTTCCCATTATTATTTCAAAATCAAATCAAAACAATACTTTTGCATTCACTCAAAAATAAGTTCATAAACTGAATAAAGTTTACTCATATTTTAAAATACAGCCCTGAGCTACAGATTCCATAAGGGACCCAAAAGTAAATTCTTACTCTTACTTTTAAGGTATCTTCTATATCAATAATATGAAAGAGTTCTTTTGGTAACGTTCATTAGAAAAGGAAAAGTTATAATTTGTATCATATATTTGAGTCTTTCTTAAAATGAAGATAGATAATATAGACCTCCAGGCTAAGGAAATATCTTAAGGAAACGTATGGAAGGAGATAGTATTCGATCTTCCCAGCCACTGGAATATTAACATGGTAAAATTATATTATATTTGCAAAGATTAGTTACCTATACCAACCTCACATTAGTGGTTGTACCTGATATGCAAGCAAAAGATTAAGTTCCTAGAATACAGACTGACAAAATATAACAGAGTTCATTATATTAATAAATTAACATATGTTGAAGTCATCTTTGAAGGACTTAGATATAAAAATAAAATTTTATCATAAATATATGCTATTTTATATTATTGTCATAATAAGTTCAAATCAAATATTTACTTCATCAAATTTAAAGATCCTTGCTTTTAAAAGTCTTTGTCAAATTGTTGAAAAATATGAATAAAGTATTTCTATCTGAAGATACAAAAAAATGAATACATGGTTGCATCTATAATAATCTGATAATAGACCATTGTGAAAATAATTCTGGGATAGGATATGGATATATTTCTTTTGGGATAATCTAAACAACCCAAATCATAAAATGTCAACTCTCCTCAAAATTCAATAAGTTTTTATCTACAGTCCTATATAAACATTAAAATATTTTCATCAGTTTGTCCATATAAAACACCCTTGAGGGGCTTGGATATAATGGCATGGTGGCAGAGAGATTGCCTAGCATGTCACATGCAAAGCTCTCATTTCAAGCCCCAGTACTGAAAAAAAAGTTCTCTCGGTTCATATAAGGTGACTAATTTATCCTTTCTGGTAAACTGTTTATGCAGATTCTATATAAATATAAAATGGGTCTTTCCAGGTTCATGGTTCTTGATGGTAAGAAGATGGGGCAAATGAACATATTGGAGAGAATCTAAATGAGAGGGGGAAGTTGGGAAGTTACTATTCCTTAGGAGTGATTCTGTTAAGCCTAAGGATAAGAGTGGTAGAGATTTCTCTATTAAGCAAAGCAGGTTTTTAGCAGGTTCTTACCCAAGGTTTTTACTAATACAACACAAATTACCTTCAAGCCATATATCCACGTCTTAATCACAGTGAAACTTCCCCCTCCGTTCTCCCATGGGTACTTCTCATGCATGTCATGTATGTCATGGTGCAGATGCCCCGACTAAGATCAGAGACAAAAGAAACATTTGCTACCTTGATGTGTTCCTGAAGCTGAGCCTGGTGTTGCCGGGTCAAGTTCTCATGTTGTTTCTGAAACTCTGCTATCAGGAGTTGCTTCTGGATTTGTTGCTGCTGCTGGATAAGAAGTAACTCCTGCTGCAGTTGCTTTTCACGGACAACAGGGTCCACCACAGGCATCATCATCCTGAGGTCTGTCCTTAAGTCTAAAGGCGAAATGGGCTCCAGACCCACTGGAACCTCTGACTTCACATCCACTAGAGAACGAGGAAAAAAAAAAGGAAGGGGGGGAATTAATACAATAATTTGGAAACAAGCAAAAAATAAGATACTATACTATATCCCGTATAACAAGTCTTAGGTCAATGATTCTAGTCATTTCTTATTTAATTTTTTTTTTTTTGAGAGAGAGAGAGAATTTTTTTTAATATTTATTTAATTTTTTTTAGTTTTTTCGGCGGACACAACATCTTTGTTTGTATGTGGTGCTGAGGATCGAACCCGGGCTGCACGCATGCCAGGCGAGTGCGCTACCGCCTGAGCCACATCCCCATCCCCAAGTCATTTCTTTATAATCACAATAGAAAGGCTTTTGTATGTCAGTTTTGATAAATGGAACATGTTCTAACTTTCATTCAGTATTTTGTACTCTGCCCTGAATCTTCTGCTCTTCTCTTGTTGTTCAACAAGATGAGTTCACTGGTATCAAAGTCATTCATAAAATTTCTCAACTAGACCACTTAAAAATATTAAGTCAACTTGGGACCAAGAAATAAGACAACATTAAGAGAAAGATGTCATATATCAAGAAAGAAATTCTGCAACAACTCAATTTGTGCATTTATGAACTTTTCTAAAATTAGAGTCAGAAAGACATTTGACCATAAAAAAGTAAAACTTGTAATATATTTACAGGGATATTGGGCCTAGCAAAAAAAAGAATACAGATCTATAAGACAAATGTGGGAAATGTCAATTAACCATAAAAATGATGCAAATGGGTGGCCAAAGCCAAACACCAAAGTAGTCAAGTTTCTAAGTGCCACTCTTTAAGCAGTAATCATCTGTATCTCCATAACCTCATTTCTGAAATAAACAAAGCAGAAGTTAAGGAAACTGAAAGTTATAATTAATTAAACCACCAAAGGAAGTAAGATCTGCTGATCTAAGGATAACTATAAAATATAATATTTAAATTGATGAAAATCAAATGAGATAATGCATGTAAAGTGCTCAGTACAACTTCTAATAGATAAGAATGTTGCTTCCTAACAGTAAAGCAAGAACGCTCACTCACTGGGTCATGTCCAGATGCACTGGCTCTTTATGCCTAGTGTCCATTCTGATTGGTCAGTGTCCATGCCAAACTGGTCATGAAATATTTTGAGTATGACTCTATCCCACAGGAATCAGGAGAGATTTATAATTAAATGAGACAAATTAAAGACAGTAGGGATTTTGGAATGGAAACTGGATGTTATGTCTCTTTTGAAAGAAGTGAACTACTATTTGGATCCAACCAATTATTCACAGGGAAAATATTCAAACCCAATATACACATTAAGATAACCAAATTTTTAATTGAAAATTTTTTCAAAAAAGTAAGCATTCTGGGAGCTTAACAAAATGCTTCTATAATCCAACTCTAATATGAAGGCTGCTAGTTTTCAACTTCTGCTCTAAACTCTGAATATCTATTCCCATTTTTTCCAGCTGTGCAACCCTGAGGATGTTATTGACTTCTCTAGGTATCAGTGCCTTAAAATGAGATATCTACAATAATAGTAACAATCAGGTTGTTAAAAGGCTCAAGTTAGATCATTCATTCATAAAACTTATAGCTTATAGGACATTTCTCAATAAAATTTTTGGTTTTGCTTTTTAAATTATATTAAAATGGCAATATCTTACATATTATAATAAATCAATATAAGAAAAAATAGGAAAATAAAATGGTATTATTTCTATTAAATATTAGAAAATAAATACACTAATACTTCTAGAAAAAGAAAAGCACACAGTGTAGCAAGTGAAAAATTACCTTCACTAGTAAAGAAATTAGAATTATAAATAAAAATATAGCATAAATATTGAATTATCATATGATTCATGTATATGTATACATCTGTGTGCATATAACACACCATTGTACAGTGCAAGCCTGTGACCAAATCATTTATTGAAAATGGTGCTGCCAATTGATATAAAAGTTCTGCAAAATCAATTTGATGATATGTGTCAAGAGTTATCAAATATTTCTGCCATTTGATTCAGATTTCCCACCTCTTGAAATATATCTTACAGAAATAATACTAATGGAGAAAAAAAGACAAGGTCAATGACCTATTGTTTACTGCAGTATTATTTTTACCAAAAATTGAAATCCCCAACTACAAGAAAATGTCAAAGTAAAATATGTTACATCCATTTGGTTAAAAAAAAAAATATATATATATATATATACACACACACACACACAATCACTAAAAATATAATGTTTATGAGAACATTAAAAATGCTGTTATATCATGAAGTGAACAAACAATAATAAAGATACATTTATACTATAAGTAAATAAAATTAATTTAGCCAATATACTAAATATGTATTACTTATCCCCTTAAAGTCCCTGTTTTTTTTTCTATATGATGGGTTCAGTAGTTTTTAAAAGACAGAAATTCCAGCCCTCACTAATTATATATTTTATTTAGATTCTTAATCATATAGGTCTGTGAATTCTAATAGCAAAGACTGGTGATACAGGGAATAGGGCATGGTTGTAATTTGAATGGAAATATGAGTGATTCTTCTCCTTTTTCTTCTTTTCTCTATTTTTCAAAATTGCAACTAATATTCTGACTATTCTTATAAGTATCTAACTTTGATTTTCAGATTCCGTACTGGGAACTGCAAAGTTAATATTCCATATGGATTTAAAAGCTATTTTCAATGAGTTAAGAAAGCCTAACAGAAATCCTGTCTGTAGATGTTACGGTTTAAAATACTAAAGCTGTAAATGTCCTTGCATGTCGTTTGAATTGTATGTGCATGTGCATGTAGATGAGTACCAATCTTGGGTGTTAATATTGGCTATTTTTCAGAATTGCATGTACTGATCAGAGGTTTTCACTGATGGCACTTTTTGTGACACTCTAATAAAAATGAGAAAATGATTCATTAATAAACTCTAGTTTAATAGACAATGTCTTCTAAAACATGATATTTATTAAAGGAAAGAAATTAATTGTGACAAGTCTGAAAGCAAATGAGGATGATGGCCTATGAGATCTCTTAGTTGTAATGCCCAGTGTAGAACTTTCAGTCAGTTCTAAGGTAACATGAGATTTTGAGCATTAACTTAAAAAGCTGGCATAATTTCAACCCAAAGCAATGACTGTTAATTATATATTTCATTTTACATTAAAAAAGCCAAACTATGGCCTTCAGTTTTTACATGAAAATCCCAGTAAACAAAGGTCAGATTTTAACTCAATAAAGACAAAATGTAAAAATCCAAAAGACCCTGCAGTCTCTCCTTACTGGCATTCCTATTATCCATAAAGTATAAAGATCAAACCCTTAAATTTATTTTTCGGCAAAAAAAAAAAAAAGATAAGAAAAAAAATCCCACAACTCTCTGAAACAGTTATTGTAAACCTCAAAGGGTAATTTGACTTCTTAACCTGCTATCCCAACACAAATGATTGTGTGTAACTGCTTGCCTTTGTTCAGAGACTAATCACTAAATTGTGAAAAATCACCCTCAACTTACAAAAACTGCTCTTGATTATAAATAATTGCCCAAGACTGAGAGAAAGCGGCAGGCAAGATCCCAGTCTTTCATCCAATTTATTCAGCAGCAATCCACATTCCATTTGTCTAGACTAAATATAGCAACGTTTATACAAGAAATCAATAGTGCCTGCAGAGAGGAGAGCAAAGGCATGAATATTTCATCAAACCCAGAGAGAAATGGCAATCAGCAAACTGATGGTTCTGGGTAGGTCATCTTTGGCCTGCTGGATTAGTTCCTGTTACTTGGACAATAGCTCATCTCTGCCTAATCATAATCATATCATAGTCATTCTTTCTATTTTTAGCATTAATTGCATTGTGGGTGACAAAGGCTCATCAGATTCCAAAAGGGATGTTATATTTTTCTTACATCTTTTGTGACAGGCTAGTGAGCCTCCCCAGGAGCAATAATAGTAACAATACTAAAGCTGAATTTCAACAAGTTGTAGTCCATTTCTTATCAGAGAATGTGAAAGAGCGGACATTGTCTAGAACTGCTCTGTTATCATAAATAGGAATAATCAATTACAAGGAAAAATTAACCACCAGTTTTAACAGTGAGTAAATGGAATTCTCTCTGTTCACAATGTACCTTGTTTGGAAATATTAACATTCCTCAGAAATTACTCAGAACAGGTGGTCAAGGATACATACTTTAGAAGGAAGGTGATAGGGAAAAAATAGTAATACTAATATTAGCTATAAATGACTCAGATTCTTTTAAACAGATCTCAGTACCTCATGGACACATTTGAGCAAGAACCATGACGGAGCTTTACATGGACTCCCCCTGTTTGAGATTACAAATATATGCAAATATATGTGATTTTATATTATTCTACTTCTTATATACCAAATGCCCAGTCAGAACATTTCTACATGTATATTCTCTAGTCTGAATTACCATTTTATAAAATCCTGTTCATTCTTTCTTCACAGCTTACTTCTTTGACTATGACTCCTTTATCTGTGGAATATTTACCTACTGATGTAATTATCTAGAAACAGTTTTTCATGAACCTATAAATGAAAAAGTTCCCACTTGAAAAACAAAAGAAAATCCGAGATCATACAGATGTTTAGAATAATTATGTTTATTTAAGCAACATACATATATATTGTTTAAATTACTGTGAGAAATATGAGTTATTTTTTTCAATTCCAGAGCTGTTATAAAGTTAATTCGGAGTGCTAAGAATAATACAGTAGGCTTCACTTTAGATGCCCTTATTCTTAGCAAAGGTAAGCAGGGAGAATTTTCACATGTTCAAAAACAAGACTTGGGTTGCTACTTCATCAGCTGGTTTGCAAACAAGGAGACCCCATTTTGAGAATGTTTTAGGGAACACTAGGTAAGCCCCAGGGATGGGACCATTTTAAGAATACATTCTTTTGTCCATGTACAACCACATTAAGGCTGAAGACAGATTGTGGTGCTCTCAAAGCAACGGTGTTCAAAATACAGGTTTTCACACAAAAAATTGGCTCAGTCATACCACCAATTTGTGCATCAATTAGTTAATTTTTCCACTCAGAACTGCCACAAAAATTGGAACCATGTTTAACAATCTCATGGCTACTTGATTACCCTTAGCACTCTGAATTAACTTTTTAACAGCCCTGGAATTGAGAAACCATCTCAGTTAATATTCATAATTGCAGAGGCAGCAACTCAGGATACAGTATCCCTGCTGAGCTAATTCACACTTATGTTCTTTACACCAAAGAATGGTTGTCCAAACCACTGACAAATGGACACAGGCACTAAAACTTCTAGATCTGGGGAGAAAGAGAGGCTGCTCTGATCATGTATTCTGTTTTCTCTCTTCTTCCTTTCATGCATAGAAAGCTGGGAGAATTTGGGCCCGATGGCTTTGTTCACTGGGAGAGGCAACCTGTTGTCGTGTGTTCTGCTTTAACGTTGTCCAAATAGAGTTAATATCACTAGTTTGGGGTCTGGAAAAGATTGCAGAATAGCTGCCTCAGAATAAATGCAGTCAGGGCTTCCTCTCAGTATGGTGATGTACATGCCAAATTCTATAGGAAATTCCTTACCTAAAACCTCAGTAGGAATAGCTAAATTCTATCATTAACTTTTTCCTATTTCTATTTTGTTGATGATTTTAAACTTGGCCACAGTGGGCTAGTTTTATTCTAACACATCAACATGAATCCTGTGATACTGTGTAATCTTAGAAACTCGGATCTAAGATAACGAGATGTGTAATGATACTAGTTTGTATCAGAGAGATGATCTTCTCTCTGTGGTGTGCAGACTTTTCCTCTTGTGCTTCTGTACTTTTTGGCCAATCCCAAATTCGTAAGGACTAACTTATTATAGAGACACCCAATACCAATTAGGAGGTTTTTTGGCTTAAAGTCACTAAATCGAGCTCTTTGTAAGCACATGTGCAATTGTATTGGTCATTCGTCAGCTAACTTAAGTACAGTTTTCAGTATGAGCCTTCTTGAACAGATATTAAAGTCCTTAAGGCCTGGGTGGAAGAAGACCCATCAGTAGCACATTTTATTTCTATTTCCTAACCATACCACTTCATGTGTGAAATGTCAACTCCACCTGGAAGAAGCTTCAATAGTGCTGTGTGGTGTAGTTTCCATGTTCCTGAGAAACTAGGATTCTAGCATTCTAACCATTGCTTATGTTAACCACCTGATAAATGTCCCCGAAGGATTCACACTAGTTTATATTTCCTTCACATCATTAATTTGGCTATCCTGAGATATGATAAAGAGACTGGGCCACCTCCGAGAGCAAGTTCGGGACCTATGAACTTTTCTCCAGAGCAAAAGAAAATGAAAAACAGGCTCTTTCTTGATGACACAGGGCTCAGAATCCACCAAAGGAAGCCCATCACTGGTACTCAATACTGCTTCTTTCTAGCAGGCTGCCAGTTGTGAAAAGGTCATAGTCAATTTCAGGCTAAGATACTCATTCAATGACACTGACCTGAAAGGGGGCCTGTGGGCTACCACCCAGAAAAACCCTGTCACTTCACTCACACTGGATGTCACCATCTTCCTCTTCCAGGTTAGCACCACAAAATCCCCTTCCCCAGAAGCTACTCCTCCCCTGTGCAGAGAGCTCTGGCAAAGGAACCTTAGGGACTCTAGTTACCTAATGTCTGCAAGCAGGGTGGAATGGCTTGTGCCTGCAAAGCTTTTATTTATAAACAAGTCTGTTTTTCAATTTCTTTCTCCTAATCTGTGCTATGTGTTTTAGTTTGGGTTTCCTAAAACACTGCTTGATCAACAAAATTCGTCATCATCAGATTTTGCCCCACCTCTCTAGTTTACCCCTTTCAGAAGCTAAACCACAGTCTCTAACACATAGTATTCCTTCAGGCCCTGTAGCACTGTTCTGTGCCCAAATGTCCTCCCTTATTAATTTAACACTTTTTTTTTTACTGTATGCTATTACTCTCTTAAATATAATGGAAATAAAAATGAAGAGTTTGAGGTAGTCCCTTCTTGTCAAAGGTCACAATAAAGTACATAAATATTGTAATGGGCAGAATGGGATAGGCTGATTCAGTTCTGTGGGTAGAAGAAAGTCATGAGAGGCACACTATAATCAGAGGCACAAATAATATACTATCTTGTTCATTACAGGACATTTTTTTTTTAAAGAAAAGTCACTGCTTATTCCAGGTGGTGTGAGAAAAAACTTCACAGGAAAATTATGCTTGCCTGACCCTCCTACACCATTCAAAAGAGAAGAAGGGAACTCAGGGCACACAGCAGTATGCACGAAGAAAAAGAAATGGGCAACTGCACATGGCTTGGTGACTGGACCCCATTAAGCACAGGTGATTTAAAAGGTCAGAAAGAGGCAGGAGACAGTTATTTCACAAAGCAGGCAGTATAGCCAATGCCAGAGCCACCAGCATCAGCATCACTGTAAAGACAAGGTGTTCAACCTGCAGTGGCCTCTGAGTTTATTCCCTTCCACAATCTGACCTACCTAGTTTTGAGTAATTTTGTCAGCACTAATTGACATCAGCTGTTTTTAAAAAGAAGCAAGTGTGAAAAAATGGCTTATGCAGTGGGAGTGGAACACATGGAATGAGAGAGGCTAGAGGAAAAGAGTCTCTTCTCACCCTTTCTCCTTTCTCTGCCAGATTAATGAATTAAAACAGTGGAGGTAGGGAAACAGTAAGGGAGATAAATAGGAGAGAGGTTTTCAGGCAGAATTCATAGGCTTTGCTAAGTTGAATAGCCTATGTCTTTTCTTGAGTCCTTAAAAATTGCTTTAAACCACACCTTGATATTTCCCTTGTCTGCTACCACAACCTACCCCTTGCCTTCTAACACTGACTTGGTTTAAACAAATACAATTCTGCAATTTTATTTATATTTTTATCCTTTAAATTCTGTTGGTTTTATCATAGCATAAGCTGACTGAGGACAGAGCTTATGGATGCCCTTTTGCATTTTGTTTGTATGATTCTTTGCCTTAATAGCTCCACTGCAGCATCAGTTCTTCATATTACACTATGTAAAGAAAATACAGGAGACTGTTAGGGCTGTATCTAAAATAACACTGAAGTCATTGTTTTTATTGCATCATGAGGTCGACACTCAGTCCCTGATCCAGCAAACATTTGTAAAGCCCCATGACATGCCAAAACAGTTTTTTTTTTTTTTTTTTTTTTTTAAAGTCAAGACAAGGAAATATCACCTCTGCCTTCAAGAAACTCACACTCTGATGCAGGAGATCGACCCATAAGCCATGTAGAAACTGATGCAGTGGGGACAATCAGGCTGGTGTTCTCCTCTGGAAGCCCTCTGGGCCCTCTTTACTTTCTCTCTAGGCCTCTCTATGGGAATCTCTTTCACTCCAGGGCTTTATTTTCTTCTTATATGGTGACTATTCCATCTCTGATCTAAATGCCAATTCCACACAGAGGAAAATAATGCCTACCCATTCATGCTGATTGCCTCAGTAGGGTTACCAGGTATAGGCCATCTTCTGAATTATATAAATGATAATGCCTCAGTCATGAATGTGTACCCTTGTAATCTTATTAGAATATTAAATCAAAATTGGCAAAAATGTAAAGTGAGAATTTTATTTTTCAAATCTCCACTTTGAAAGGTGAATTAAATAAATGTATATAAAAGGTAAAGTCTCTCAAACTTATTTAACCAAAATTCTTTGACATTTTACCTAAAATAAGTACCAGTGATTTTTTGAAACATGCTAAATAATTTTTTACTGAAAGTTCTTTGTTAGAATGTGTAGTCTTGGAAGGCATATATTTTTCTAGAAAATTAAATTATAAACTTGAATCTATATAACAAAAATGGGAAATAGGAAAAAAGTAATACAGCCTTGTTTGATAATAATGCTGCACAAATTTCACTTTAGTAATGCAGATATTCCCAAGTTGATTTTCTGCTATTAATATTTATGACAGCATCATCATGAAAAAAGAAAGAATTGCTAAATTATCAAACATTAAAAGGATAATTTTTATAAGAATTTAAATTGGTTAGTACAGAAACACAATTCTCTCTCAAAGTGATTTTGTTCAAATCATAAATGTCTTCAGTTACTTAAAGTGTACTAATACATGTTATAAATGAAAAGAAAATAAATGCAAAAAGCAATCTGGGCTTTGATTTACTATTCCCTTATTTCCCAGGAGTATGAACAGGAAACAAAATAACCACAAATGACTAAAATATCAGTAGGCCTTGAAATATCAACTTAAGTTAAAGCAAACTAACTTTTTAATCAAAGCCTATATTATTTTGATTTACTTAATTCAAACTCCCTCTCTGCAAATATGCTTTTGAATTAAGCAGTCATAACAAACCATAACACAAACATGAATTGCCAACTAATTTGTAATACATACTTAGTTCTGAAGTATTGCAATGTTTGCTAGTTCTTTACTATTTGAGAACTGGGTGAAGGCTTCATTGAGCTCCTTGCACTATGGCAACAAAATCAAGCCAATTTATGTAACTTTTAGAGTAACAGGAGCTAAGAACCTAATACATATTATTTTGTAATTTGAGATAAAAATGTAATCTGATATTAAGGTACCTGAAAAAAGAAACCTTGAATAGATGAGAAATTTTAACATTTTAAAACAGAAAATGCTGGTATTAATCTATAAGACTCATTTGTTCATTCATGTGTAATTCTTCATCCAAGATCTAGAGGAAATTCATTTCTAAAGAACTACAAAGAAGGTACACAAACTGTCCTCTTCCCTATTTTTTCTACAACATATATTTTCCAACAGGTTGTTGACAAGTACTATTTGCAAATGGTTAACAAAACTTCCTCCCATGAAAACATATCAGAAGCAGAGGATTTCCTTGTAACTCCTGAACCTAGTATGTTATGTGGCATATAATATAATTTTAATAAATATTGGTTGAATAAATGATCACAGCACATACTCTAATAGCACTTATTCAGCAAAGTTTTTTCAGAGTGTATTTGTACTCTTTTATCAGAAACCCATATTTGTAGAAGCATGTAACCATGTGATATTTTGACAAAAGGAGAAAAAAAAGAGTTTTATTGGTTCTTGTGTGCTGTTAGCAATAAACTATTACTTGAACCAGTACAAAATTATTAATATTTTTGAAAGCTTTAATGCTTACTATATTTAAGGCACCAATATTCATTAAATGTAAAGGAGAAATAGAAGAAAAAGATAGAAATGCTGTGCATGAGAACTCCCTTCATTTCCTCTTTGATCCAGAATGTCTTTTCCTTTTCTCCCCTTTACTCTTTCAATCCTTCCGAATGGGAATAGGACTTTGATTAAACAATTCTATTTTTACTCTCAAACTCTGTGACTTCCTAATGTTTAGGAAATCTTTATTACAGAAACAAATTAAAAAGTCATTGAGACCTACTAAAGCTTTCTAATATAGGATAGCACTGGCTTTCAAAAAGCAAAAGCATTTCTTTAAATAGCTGGATACTTTCTTCAAAAAAATCTTGTTAGTACCAACATATAAAGCATGAATGCAAACGTTTTGGAGAACAGGAGAAGGAACCAGTGTCCCATCCACTCACTGCCCTCCCTGTGCCTTCCCTCTGGGAATTCAAGTTCCCCGAACTCAGTTTGAAAATCACTATTCCGGGCTGGGGTTGTGGCTCAGTGGTAGAGCACTTGCCTGGTATGTGTGAGGCACTGGATTTGATCCTCAGCACCACATAATAAATAAATTAAATAAATCTGTCAACAAATAAAATACATATATTTTATAGGGGGAAAATCCCATACTGCTCTTTCATAGAACAATGTATTCTTATTTTAGAAGAACTAGAATTGTGGATATCTGAAAATTTTGAATTGAAAATAATAAATGTACATGCAATTTAGAAAAAAAGTGAGGATTAAAACAAAAAAAAACTAATATTGCATAATTTCAAAACTCACGAAACCAAATGGACTGGCAGCTATATTTATGTTTTTGCCACATGGTGGCACCACTTTTGCTTGTAAATAGAAGTACCTACTATCGTTTGTCAGCAAGCACTTTGAATATGTGAATTTTAAAATATGTGAGTTTTCAGGACTCAAGCATTCTAATAAAATGTGACTTTCCTATAATGGTTCCACCAGAGTCTTTCCAAACACGGGTTAGGACACAGTTTATCAGCAAAATGTTGATTGTTCTGTTTTTATTATTTAAATTATGAAGCCAACACTAATATACTTGTAATGTATCAAACACTGTTCAGAACAGTGTTAATTCATTTGTTCTTTTTTACAGCATTTTGAGGAGGTACTATTGGGTAACCTGTTGAGTATACACTAGTATGCTTCTCATTTACAGATAAGGAGCCACACAGGACCTTGGCAAGGTCACAGATATAAGGTAGAGCAACAGAAATAGAACACACATTACCCAGACCCAGAATCCAAGATCTCAACCACTCCATTCTAATTCTTCTTCAGTAATAAAAAATAGGCAGTCTATTTTATTTATGCACTTCAGAGTATGCCTTGGTATAAATGAGACCAAAATGTTTTTGTTAAAATAATATTACATATTTTTATTTTTAGAGGTAAAGAAAAGCACTTAACTTGTAATTGCCAATATATTCCATAGAGAGATGTATAACTGAATACATTTCTGCATATTTTGACACATTTGTATATTTTCAGGTGAGCCTAAAGCAGTTTTCTTAACACATGTGTTTCAAGGCTCTTTTTAAGAAACAGTTCTGTATTTAATTCCAAATTTAGGATTTCACCCTTTCTTTTAGTTACATAAAATTCTGTTGTGTCTAGACAATTTCCTTTTATTCTCCCCCGTTAAATTCACCATGGCCTTACTCTCCAATCTGTATATCTACAGACTCAGAGGAAGACTGCCTAATAATGAAGTCATCTTTGGTACTTGATTAACTAAATCCCATTGGATTTTTTTTTCAGAAGTAGAGATACTGAATCATAATTAACTGTAAACAGTGTTAATGAGGTCTCAGTGTATTGTTCATAAATTTTTAGACTACTTTTTTTAATTGAAGAATGTAGTACAAAAAAAAATAATAAAATACGATATGTCAAGAAATTTGTAATGTTTTGAACAACCCACAATAAAAAATTAAAAAATAAAAAAAATAAAAAAATAAAACAAAGATAAAAAAAATAATAATAAAATAAAAGGCAGCTGTTTTTTGACAGTGTGAGAAAAGATTTGACAGGATAGACTGTAGTAGTACAGTTTCTTTCTTACTCCAGGGTTTTTTTTGGTTCATGAATCCTTTGCATTTTGAGAAAGAATTACTGGCCATGAAAGGATAACTTGATAGATAAACAGAGAGTCTACCTTAAAAAAAAAAAGTCCTGAAGCTGTCAGAAAAACCAAGTTTCAAATACATAAATATATATCTGCATTAATTAAAGACATCCATAATTTGACATAAGAAAATGTAATAATTTTTCATGTGGCTTCTATTTAATTAGACTGTCATTAAAATTTCTATTTTTGGTGGAACTCATATAAGTATCTGTTCCTAGAACTAAACTGAATGGTGGAACTGTCAGCATTGCAGAATGCATCTCTATATTTCAGTCAGTCTTGAGATATCTGTGTACAATTTAAAGTAGAACCTCTCTATAAACAAAAGCATAGGAAATTCTAAATCATATTAAAATTAAACTGAACTCTGTAGATCAGGGATCAGCAAGCTATGGCTCATGGGATGAAGCCAGTCTCTCTGTTACTTTATAGCCTCTGTTCTAAGAATGATTTTTACATTTTTTAAATGGTTGGAAAAAATTCTGAAAAAAAAAATAAAATTATACAAAATTCAATTTTCAGTGTTTATACATTAAAGAGAACATAACCATTCTTATTCATTCATGCATTATCTACAGCTGCTTTTACACTACAAAGTCAGAATGGAGTGCCACACAGTTAGTTGTCTACAGAGTCTAAAATATTTCCCACAAGCCCCTGGCAGAGAAAGCTTACTGACCATTGCTGTAGAAAATCTTTGGTCAATTTTTATTCTCACACAACAGAAGTAAACCTTAACCCAAGATACCCCTTTCACATTTGGCCAATGTAGAAGGTTAAAAATTATCACAGTTTATTTCATCTAAAATAGGGCATGATTAGGGAATAGAATGTGCTGACAAGGAAAATACTATGTATAACAAGCTCTAAGAATTTCCATTAGGTTAATGTATTCTAGACTTTACTGTTTGCACTTCATATTAAACAGTTAACTAGAAAACAAGAATCTAAAGAAGAATGTTGGCATTTTAAAATGATTATATGCTAAGCATTTGCTATGATTTTTGTACGGTTTTTCTCATTGAATGCAGCAGCCTTATTATTTCTATTTTACGTGAGGATAATAAGCAACAGACAAGTTAGAGTGACTTTGCCAATGTCACTCATACAACATTGCTTTTTAAGTGGTACTTTTCTATTTGGCTTATTTAAAAACATGATAAATACTCAGAATAGTGATAAATGGAAAACACTGTATAATAATGCCATACTAAAAGACTTAAGTGGGTCCTCTTCCTGATTTCTTTTTCTAGGAAGCAGAGATAATATTCCTTACAAAAATTTAAGTATAGAACAAATACTGGTTCATTAAAATTTCTTTTAATAAAATAAAATGAAAGGCGGCTCTAATCTGTGTAGCAGTTGCTACATACTTTTATAAATTTATCTTTGAAAGGTCATTGTATCTTCTAGAAATCAGTATTTGAATGAGTTTTGCAAAGGAATGTTTGGAAATTAAAAATTATTGTGTTTATCTGGTATTTAAATTTTTGTTAATAATGTGTACGTTGATCTTTCTTTATACAAAATACTTTTAAACCTTGGGGTTTTAAAATACCATCCTATGTACCTCAAAGCTGCAATAATAATACTACAAGATTGGCAATTATATCCTATTGATAGAGTTGTAGCCAAACCACTAAAAAGATCTGGTACCTCAAAATCGTCCTGGTAACTAAGCACTATTTAAAAAAAAAAAACTTATGGAAAAAAATAGTTCCAAAAAATGTTCCAAATTCATAGGAAATACATTCCTAATCATAGAGCTTAGCAAAGCCACTCTGAATCCAATAGCTTCTATTTATTTTCCACAGAATTAATAATATAATTTAGAAGAGACCAGTAAATAATCAGCAGTTTGAAATTCCTTTGTTATACACAATTTTAAGTCTCAGTTTTTTAAAAAAAACGCTTTAAATTAGTGGTTTATATTTTGTAATCCTTGAAAATAAAAAAAAAATATTGCCATAATCAAAAGAGAGAAAACAAGAGTAGATGTGATTTTTCTCTATCTTAAGAGAAATTGGTTTTTATGGGGGTGGTTCAGGTTTCCTCACCTTGCAGGGTAGAGGGAGAAGCATGAAGACAGAATTTCATGTGGTTCCTGAGTTCAGTAAGGAAATTCAACCTGGCACTTCAGGCATGTCTCCATTACACTTAGGGAGTCAGTCCAGTTGGGTTTATTCCTACCAAGGTAAATTTGGCATGGTGCATTATACAGTCATAGCCAAGGTTCAGAAATTTCTGGGCATGTCTGGAGAGCAGGTGGGGCTGGCACAGCAGATGTCCATTTGCATAAATGTCTAAGGCACTTCCTAAGAAAAACTCATCTTCAGCAAAGGGAAAGCCAGACCTGACACACTTGACCTGATAACCAAGACTCAACATCTGATGGCTTGATGCCTAGTACCCAACAGCCTTCTCTTCTGTGCATGCTCACCTCCAGGACTTTGGATATGAGCCTAATTTCCACCTTATATGCTGTGCTTAAATGCTTTCACCAAACTTTTCAGTAACATCACTGTTAATATCAAGTCTTTCCTTATGATTCTTTCAAGCACAGGATATAGAAGTTATAGAAAATAAAGCAATGAATAAACCAACCTATCTGTTGAACTTCTCTCAATTGCTGGCTAATGTCCTATATCTTGTCAATGGACAGAAGTGGAATATGGCAGAAAGAACTCCACAGTTCTTATCCTGATCACTCCACTTCTATAAGTCTTTGGTTCCTCCTATTTACAGCAAAACAAAAAACTGATGTAGCTTATTCCCTCTCTTGTGGCAAGACTATTCCCTCCTCACTCCTCACTCCAAAATTATACATAACATTTTTGCATTATTTTATTTTTTAATCTCTATATGAAATCTCATATGTCTTATGAGAGAGATAATTACTCTTGGTCTTCAGTGACCTCTGTGGGTAAAGCAATAACCAGGAGAACAAGTTCTGACCAAAGAGAAAGGGATGGACCCTCACAAAATAAGAAATGACAGAGAACTGAATGTTGGAAAACTTTATCTAACTAAAAATTACCCTAGGTCAGGCTTTGCTTAAGAAAGAAAGCTGAATTATAGTCAAAACTGTTTATTCCTGATTGTGGTATTTGGAAACTTCTCTTCAAGCCTTCCATTCCATTTCCTTTTCTGTTGCAATAAAAATATTTCTTTTCTCTAAGAGTTGATTCTCAAGAGGGTATAATGCATAAAATATCTATTTTTGTAATTCATTACTTAAGAAAATTAGAATAGACATATTTCTCATTTAAAGAGTTTTACTATACAGCAATATAATTCCCAGTTTGAGGAAAACCAGAAATAATATTCTGATCCTATGAAATGGAATGGATATTCAAGGACTCCCACACTGCTTAATAAATAAACAGAAAATTTCCAGGAATCATAAACAACAAAACCCACTTAAGTCACAAGGCTAAAAATGAATAAAAGAAAATCTACATTATAAATATCTTAGAATTCCCTTGTTTGGTTAACAACAACAACAACAACAAAAGATTATAGTACTTCCAAAGGCTTATATTTTTAAAAAAGCTAAAACAATACCACCAATTTGCTTTTATTATTTCAGTGTATTTAGATTTTGCAAAATGCATCTATTTTTTCCTTTTGTGACTTAAATGATCCCCCTTTCTACAGAAGTATCCTACATTGTCCAAAGCATTTAGTCCTGTTCAATAGCTAAAGAACTCTTTCTCCCTCCCCCTCTACTTTGGCTGCAAGTCAATTCTGTTTTCCTCGTTCCAACTGTTTTGGACATATGCTGGCCCAACTAACAATGGTAAACACAGCAAGCTGTCTCTGATATGGTGCTGATTAAGTCATACTGTAAGCAAGCAGAGTTTGGATATTAAGATGCTAAAAAAAAATTACTCTCAGAAATTCTCCTCCCTTTGAGAAATATTTATTCTATTTTAAATTATATGGTAAACAAACCATGGGACACTTTTAAAAATATATTTATTCAATGCTAGCCTAGGCATTTGAGATACAAAGGAAGCTAAGACATGGTCCTTATAATCATGGATTCATGGATTTACAGTCTAAAATGATAGGGGAAAGTAGAATAAAAGTGGAAGCCCAAAGAAGAACTTAAAATAATGTTTGAAGAAGGGTGCTTGCTAAGACTTAGAATAAAGAAAAGGTATAAAGTTAAAATCATGTATATTTTGAATACTATTTTGATAAATTATTAGTATAGACATAGTATCTTAACCAAAAATCTAGGAATAGAGACCCAATTACTATCATAAGCATGTGACATTAAATAATTTAAAAGAATATAAATACTGTAGTGTTTATAACAATTCTTCAGAATGGAAAAATTGTTTTTAAAAACTGTAATCTTCTTTTGCACATTGGAATTGAGCACTTATTTTCCACTTAGCTCAGATTACTATATACTAGCTCCCCTTCAGTATGCAAATAGAACAGATAAAACCAAATTATAAAATAATGCCAGAAAAGATTTTTTAAAAAATCTTTTTTGGATGCTTAATAGGAACAATCAAGTTAAAAAAAAAAAGTAGGACTTCTACCTTGAAAAAACTGGAATTGCTCATTTATTTATCAATAAAGGTCTCACCAAGTTAGCAATTAGCAATATCCATAATTTGACAGACATAAAAGAAGAACATTAATTTATAAATATGAACTTTCTTTTTCAATTGTAGGATTGCAACTTTACTCTGTTTTCTTAGTTCGAAAATATAGGTGCTGAAAATACAAAGGTAAGAAGAATTAGGTAGTCATTACTGTCAATAAATTTGTAATTTAATCAGGGAGTGGAAACTTGGAGGGAAAACATAAAAAACATAGAATAAGCTAAATTATACACTAGTGATTCAAACAAATTGGGCTGGAGTTGTGGCTCATTGATAGAGCACTCACCTAGCACATGTGAGTCACTGTGTTCTATCCTCAGCACCATATAAAAATAAACAAATAAAAATAAAGTTATTCTGTCCATCTACAACTAAAAAATATTTTTTAAAAATAGATACATAGAGATGGTGACCTGGGCCATTGAAAGATATCGTTCTGACATCGTAAGTACATTGTAAGATCACAGAAATAGGGAAAATTAATTGTCTATTAAAAGAAAATGAGTCAAAAGAAAGGCTTCCAAGAAGAGGCTAAAGGACAGGGAAATAATGAAAATTAGCTAACAGCAACAACAACAAAAAATACACCTCACCAATAAAAGATAGCCATTGAATAAGTAGGCCTACCAAACAAAATATAAGAAAAGGATGAATTTGAGAAACATTTCCAATGTATATTCAGCAAAGTCTGAAGTCCAACTGGATGAAAAAAGCAGGTAAACTTTTAAAATTCACTAATATATCTATATTATGGTAGCACTGCCATAGCATACTGAACTTTTATTATATTAAAATCAGAAACCAAAAGAACATATTTTTTTTTTCCTTAAAGAGGCAAAATTATTTGAGAGCAATATGCAGGAACAGAAGTGACAACAAAATATTTTTTAGTTATCACAAAGTTTTCTAACTGTAAAAAAATTACATTATATTTAGAAATTCTCAGAAACTTTTGATCAGTTTACTCAATAAAATGAAATAAAAGGTCAATAAAACCTGACCCACATCAAATTCTTAAGAAACAATTTAATGAAAGAAATGAAACACTTATGCATTTAAATTGTAAAATACTGTGAACAGAAATTAAAATTGATCTAAGTAAATGGAAATACATTCCATGTTCATAGATAGGATATTTAATATTAAGATAGCAACAGTCTCCAACTTGACCCACAAATTCACTGCAATCCCTATGAAAATTCTATCATTTTTTCCACAGAAATTGACAAGTCAGTATTATAATTCATATGGAAATTAGGAAAGGGATGAAGATCAATGGTGGAGCTCATGCCTAGTGGTAAGACATTTGCCCAGTATAGGAAGCCCAGGGTTCAATCCCTAGCACTTAAAAACTACAACAACATTCAGAATAGCCAAATGAAGAATAATATGGCAAATTTAAAATTCCTGAGTTTGAAATACACTACTACAAAGTTATAATAATCAAGACAAGTAGCATAAGAATAGATGGTCAATGGAATAGAGTCCAGAAACAAACCTTTCCATTCAAGGTCAATTGATTTTAGACAAGAGTGCCGCAGTCTGGCTGGGCAAAGTAACCGGGGGGTGACAAGCAACTTGTGAAGGTTGATACAGCGGGAGTCACTTTATTGTAAGACAGCAGAGGTATTTATACATAACTGAATACACAGCTTGACTCAAGTTAGCATCATCCAGTTACAGCAATCAGTCATTAAGGAATCCTCATCATCTTAATAATTATACACAGCTTAACTTAATTGACATAACCTAGACACAGCAGTTAGTCATTAAGGAATCTCCATCATCTTAATGGCTCGCTGGTGTTAATTCATAAACCACTCCCTCTGGCAAAGTGCCAGGCGCCATCTTGACTTGTCTGTGGTCCTCAACATCTCCCCCTTTTGTTTAATTAAACAACAAGTATGTGGCTTAGGGACCATGCCTGTTTTAGGTTGTCCAATACTACATATGGTCCTTAGCCATCATTGGATGGTCTGACCTCAAATCGTCAGCCTCCTGTCTTAGGTTGGTACCATTGTAATTGGATCTTACCCGTCTTTGACTACCAGCCCAGCATTATTTAGCCATATTTGTGGATAACCTGCTACAAGCAGAAGGGGGAGGATACAAAATGCCACGATACAATTGATGGCTCCAAGTAAGAAGCCCTTGGAAAAATTGCACCACAGATGATACCATCAGCAAAGATACGTTGGCACCATTACAATTTGTTTTCTCAATAGAAATCACAGTCCAGGTATATCACAGTGCAGGTAAGTTCACTGTCCAGGTAAGTTCTGCAGGCAGCTAGCTTAAGCTGTGGCCCTCAACACAAGAGTATTAACAATTTAATGCAGAAAGGATAGTCATTATAATAAATGATGCTGGGACAACTAGATAAGCATATGCTCTCAAAATGGACGATAGACCAAAATGTTAAAACTGATAGGAAAAACAAAACAAAACACAGGAGTGAAACATTGTGACCCTGGATTAGGCAAAGGTTTCTTCAGTAACAAAACCAAAAGCACAGTTGATGAAAGAAAAACAGCTAAACTGGACTACATCAAAATTAAAATATTTTGTTGAATATGATACCATAAGTCCACAGAATGGAATAATATAATTACAAATCATAGATATATACCTAACATCTAGAGTATATATCAAATAAGTTTTTACAACTCAACAACAAAACACAAATAACCCAATTTAACAAATAGAAAAAGAACTTGAAATGACATTTCTCCACAAAGATATTACAAATGACCAATAATAACTTGAAAAGGTTCTCAACATTATTAGTCTTCAGGATGATGCAAATCAAAACTACAATGATATACCACTAGAATAGCCATAATCAAAAATATAGATGCTAGAAAATCAAAGGCAGATCAGTAGAGGAAGCAAGGAAACTGGAAAATGCCAGGGAATAACATTGGCCAAAATATACTGTAATATTGTGAGTATGTAAGAATATGTAACAATGAATTCCACTATCATGTACAATTATAAATCATCAAAAAATATGGAAAAAATAAAGTAAATGTTCCCAAGTATATTGGCTCCAGGGCCCGGGGGTGATAAGAGTTGGCAAGCATTTATGACCCAGCAATTTCATTCCTAGGTATACACAAGAGAAATTAAAAGATATTTTCTACAGAAAAGCTTGTGCATGAATATTCTTAGCATTGTTATTCACAATAGCCAAAAAGTAGAACTAAAATATTCACCAACTGGTAAATGGATAAATAAAATGTATTATATCCATACAATGGAATAATACTCAGCAATAGTACATATAAATTGAGTCCTGAAACAGGTTACAATATAGTTGAAACTTGAAAACACTGTGCTGAGTGACTGAATCCAATCACAAAATAAATATATTGTATGACTCCATTTAGATTAAATATCCAAAATTGGCAAATTTACAGTAACAAAAAAGTAAATTCGTGATTTTTATAGCTGATAGGAAGGAAAGGAAAAATAGGAATTTATTACTAATGGATATGGAGTTTCTTTTGGAGGGACAAAAAGTAGTCAATATTAGATTGTAGTGATGGTTACACAACCATCACTACTATTTAGTGAATATACTAAAAATACTGAATCGTATACTTTAAGAGGATGGTTTTTTTTCAGTAAAGCAGTTAATAAAATCTAATTAAGTTGTTTATACTGAGACCTGAGAATAACAGGATAATATGTAGAACAATATATTTCTTCATTTCAAAAATACAAGAGATACTCAGTTGGGACCGTTATATACTATTTCCTTTAGAAAATTCAAAGTATGCACAGTGACAGTTGTCAGTAACTTACTAGTATTTCATTCTAGCAGTCAAAAACTTTATGGAGAAGCATGTGATAAGATACAGGCTGGGCTAGGGTTGTAGCTCAGTGATAGAGCGCTTGCATAGCAAATGTGAGGCACTGAGTTCGATTCTCAGTACCACATATAAATAAATAAAAGAAATCTTCATCAACAATTACAAAAAATTGTAAAAAAGGCACAGACTTAAAATACCACCACAAATACAAACTCCATGCTTTTTAAAGATCTAGGCAATAGATCTTTGAAGGGAAAGAGAAAAATGGCTCATTTTCTTGACCCCTTTATTAAAAATCTCCTGACACTTTAGGCTTTCTGCAACTAACTGATATAGTGTGTAGTAACATAGATGGTCTCCCTTAAGAGTTTCCAAGTGGCCACTTTCTAATACCTGGAGCAAGGGTGAGGACAACATATGCTCTATGTAAAACATCTAAATGTGTAACTTGATTTCTGTGGCCTTCCACATTCACTTATTGTCTTCTCCTTAGAAACCCCTCTCTCCACTCAGCTCATGTTCCTTCTTGACTCTGGGTGAACTGGTCCCATAGTCCCACAGCATCAAAATATTTCACCTCTGTTTATTTCCCTTCTGTCAAAACACAACAGGCCTTCAGTGAAGAAGCTTAATTTGCACATTCTTTCATTCAAAAAATAACTACTGTTTACCAGGTGCCAATCATTAAATTGAGTGACAAAACATCGAAGAACATATTAAGTTGCAGACGAAAATAAATATTAACCACATTACAATGAGGAAGTGCTATGTCAGAGACATATATGTACAGGGCACCATGTGCACCCCACGGCACAGCAAAGTTTTGGAGCTGGGTCTACGTAGGGAGGCAACATAGGATGTTGGTAGTAGGGCAGCTAATGTTGAAGGTAGGGGAAAAAACAGGATCATGTTATGTAACAAAGTGTGGGACTTAAAAAAACTGACATTTATTGAGTAACAGAAACTGTACCAATCCTTTGAAATCTATTTTTCTCAGTTTTTACAACTCTGTGGTGTTTAGTATTATGATTTCTATTTTACAAATGAAATACTAAGGTTTACCAAGATTTAGTTATGTTCCATGCCCAATAACTCTTAACAGATAACAGATAACATATATGTAACACTGAGTCAGGTCAGTTTGAGCCCAATTAGAACACTATTTATTATCAGTTATTCATATGGATCTTGAGGTTTCCAGAAATGTATAGAAAAGACCTTAACAATAGCTAATAAAATATTAGAAACAGTGACTGAGATACCAGAGCAGAAGAAAGATGTACTTGTCATTATATATTCTTTCATATATTTTAGATTTCATAACATGTTATTTATTATCTATTCAAATAAATGAATACTCAATCTAAATAAATAAAGGATGACTTTGAGATGTGTATTAGCTTAGCTTATCTTTGGTACCTAAATATAAATAAATAAAACATGACTTTGAGATGTGTATCAGCTTAACTTAGCTTTGATGCCTAAATTTATATTTATGTAGTAGAGTCAGCACTACTGCTTCTAACACACACACACACACACACACACACACGTATAAAAAGACTTTACAATGAAATATTTAAGTGTAAAAAGTATCTCATAATTTACATTATGTTTAGAAAAGTTATATTCCCTAACCTATTATTAAAATAGTTGTTTCCATTTTGGCTGAAGCCCCAAGAAAGTAGGTATCAACTGCTTCCACCTTCCAGACAACCAATGCACAAAGGAAAAGGAATAACTGAAAACCAGTCTGGGTACCCTGACCTCTGCAAAACTCAAAGGTATAAAAGGGCTGTGGTAAAACTGGCCGACGTCTTGGAGAAAAGAGATGGAAAATTTCTTGAGAGAGTTGTCAATGTTCCATACCCTCTTCCTCACCCTCCTTAGTGATAATGGAAGGTATACTTGACCCCCACCTTCAGATTAATGAGAAGGATGGAAAAAAAAGTACACTTAAATTGATAGGTTTCCTGAAGTTTTGGGGTCATGGACTGGTATCCCACACGAGCCTGAGGAATCAAAAAGATGAATGCCAAGGATGAGGAAGTAATTGGCCAGTCAGGGAGCATTTCACTTAGTCCAAGGAACTGTAGGTGAATGGACCCTGACAAGCACCCACCAGACAAAGCACCAGCTTTAATCATTTGTTCAAACAGGGATATCAGCTCCCCAGCAGCAACATATTTCCTGCCTCCTGCTTTTTCTCCATGCTTCCCAGTTTCACCACCTCCATCAAGCTGGAGTGCAGGGCCAAAAGCTGGGGGAAACAGCTATGTGGGCAGCGCCTTTCTTTATTTCAGGGCTGTCCATGCAGCTGGCCTGAGCCAAGGGAATGGAAGAAGTTTTATTTTGAATGAAACTTGACTGTTACATTGAGAATTACTAAACTGAAGTCATTTCAAGCTAAGGTGTCTTGAAGACTTTTAATTATCTGAATGTGACCAGAGCAGATAGGGAGCCTGCAATTTAGTACTCCTTCAGTCCTGGTTTGAGTGGGCAGAGGAGAGAGCTGAAAGCTGGCTTTCAATATTTAATATTTAATATAAGTTACAAAAGTTGTGAGAAACAAATTAGCCCAAAGAGGGACTAAATCTATTTACCATGTTGGCACCTGAGAACTAAGCATTACTGTGTCAGGAGAAACACAAGCACATTGTCCACATCTGCACAGAGTGGCATGTGGCTTGAGTAGGGTGGTCCTCAAATGCAATCTTGAAACAAACCCACTACATGGTTTTTAGATGACAGCGGCATCACAAAGGCCCTGGAACAACATTCTTGTCCTCCTTCACCACTTATTTCTCCATAGTTAGTCACTTACCATGGCCTGTGAAAGAAATGACAATAACTGGAAATATCCTATATTTAGAAAAATTTTGTTACACTTATTTATTTTTAGCAGTAGGAGAAAATGAATATGTTTTCTGGGGATTCTTAAAATATGTAAAACATGAGAAGAATAACTATTAATAATGATTGGTTAGAAAAGATGACTGGTTAAAGGGCATCCTCTGGGGCCCATTTTTTTTTTTAGTGAAAAAAAATACTTTCTGTATTTGGGGACCAAATATAACAAATATAAGACCATTCTTTAAATAGCTTTTTAAAATATTAAAAGTGCTTGCGCTTGTTCTAAGTCTGTATATTGTTAAAAACTTTAAATGCTACATTCTTTTAAGATCAGCAGCTGGTAAGCTCCCTTATAAAAATAAAAAATAATTGTAAGTAAATGCTGAAAGTCAATTAAATATTTATTAAGCCCCTAAAACACCAAAAGCTTAAGGTAAACCTACAATTAGTATGTAAATAAATAAAAAATTTATCTCTTTGTTTTAAACCATTAAAGTAGTAGTATGTTCATGGTAAAACATTCCAGCAGTATAAGAAATAAATGGAAGATCGAAAGCCCACTTTCTCACTCACTACCTCCTACTACAACTCCTAGAACAAATTTCTATTAAGTTTCTGATAATTCTTCACGACATCTGTCTTTCGTGAAATGCTATGCTTCTATCTCCCTGGACAAAACAGATACCATCAGATAGCATAAGAATTATAAGAATTCTATTTTTATTTGCATTTGTAATGAAGAAAATTTAGGAAGAGATGACTTTAACATGTATCAGGAAGTTACAGATTAGATATAAAGAAAAACTCTTCTTTGCTTTCAAGTTATCAAAGCCCCAGGATGAAACACCGAAAGTGTTTGCAGAATCTCCTTTGACCTACATCTGCTTTTTAAATTTTAAGTCAATATCACATGGAGAATAGATCTAGAATGTTGAACTAAAAGGATTCCAAAATAACTTGTTCTAGCTTTGAAAATAATCATAATCATCTGAAGTAGCTGGGAATTTGTGTAAAGAATCTTTTCTGTTGCTAATAAGATCCTTAAAAATTCTTCTTGAGTCTATCATCAGGTAAATTTTCCCATGGAAATCTGTGCAGAAGCCCTCTAAATAAACAGCGATATTAATAGCATTCTGAAATTGCCATATAGAAAGCAAATTAAAAGACTGGTTAAACAAATAAAAAATCAAACAGTACTTGATATATTTATTTAATTACTCCAAAGAACATTTTATCACATTACCCTTAAAGCAATTTTAAATGATGTAAAATCCATTTAGTTTTCTGTGGAATTATGTAGCATTCCCAAAAATTTAGCAGACACATGAAAATGTGTGGTAAAACACTGAGAAACAGAAGTTTTATTGAATTAAATATTAAGATAAGTGACAGTAAATTTTTACATATTCAATTTACTTCCAGAGGAATCGTTTTCCATATGTGGTATTTGGCTGCTGACTTCAATACTGAAATGAGACAGAAATCAGGGAACCTAATTAAAGATCTGAAAGAACATCTGGAAATTTCAGTAAATCTTACTTATAAAGTAAAGATGCTTTGGACTTTTGATCAGATAAGATATTGCTGGCACAATGGAATTTAACTTTCTTCCAACTTTTGCCCAAAAGGTAAGAGGGGAGTCATTTTTAACTATCAACTCCTTCTATATTTCTTATTCCTGGATCCCTAGTATTCGATCACATCTCAATGGGTAATTGTTGAATGAAAGATTGAACAAATAATTTTGTGAAAAATAATATTAAGGAATACACCTGTCTCAATCTATTTTGTATTGCTATAACAAAATATCCAAACCTGGGTAATTTGCAAAGAAAAGAGATTTATTTTGGCTCACAGTTCTGGAAACCCAAAGTCCAAGCTTAGAAATCCAGATATGACAAGGAGGTGATACCATGCCATAAGATGGCAGGTGGCATTACATGGTGGGAAAGTGCATGATGGTGGCAAACAATGCTGGCAGAGAAGGTGGACCAGGTAGGATGGAATCATCTTATAACAACCTACACTCCTGGAAAGAGGAGAAGAGTTCTAATCCCTTCTGAGGGTAGTGCTCCCACGATCTAATACTTCCCACTGGGGCCCACTTTTTAAAAGTCTGACACCTCTCAATACCATTACACCATTCTAAACTCTGAAGGACAAATCCAAGCCAAATCACATCCCCAGGACTTTTAGGCTGAATTTATACAAAATTTTGTCGCCATTTTCATCTCTAAGAAGTTTGCAGATTCTTACTTTATCCTTATAGAATATATTACATAATCCCCTCATTATATTCTAGCACAAAGTGTTACTTTTACTCAAACATAGCCATGATTTGCAGCAATAACATTTTGGAACCACCTGTACAAAAACCTAGAACTTTTGAAACATATATCTAAGCTCTTTTAATAGGATTTTGATTGATTATATGTATTTTCTTTGTCTAAAAAGTTATTATACATTCATTACAAAAAACATACAACAACCACCAAAGAAAAGGATAAAAGCCCAGGATTTCACCACTTAGACTAAACAATCACTGAGATCTGCTTTGGAAGTATATAATAAGGAGACCAACCTATGTAAAAAGTTTCTCATCTTGTGTTTTTCACTGAATATTGCAATAGTGACATTGTACCACATTATCAAAATTTCTCATATGTGTTGTCTTTAAGTGTAATAAAATAATCTAGCGTGTATACCCACAATAATTAATTTAACCACAAGTTACTAATGGACATTAAAATTGTTTTCAATAACTTGTTTTTTTAATCCTTTACTATGATGCCTGTATAGTGAATCTTATAGAAAATTAAGAAATACACAATAAAATCAGAAAATATAAATATCAATTTCCAATATCCAGAGGTCACCATTGTTAATACCTTATATATCATGTTGAATTTTTTTAACCTATACATATCTGTGTATCCATCTTTGCATAATACTAAAATAAGGTTACACATTCATATTATTTTGTACATTCAAATTGTTTTGTATTTTGTATTATTTTTCTGGGCCAATAATCTCTACCTTTTAACTTCAGGATAATTTCATCTCATCTAAAAGCCAGATAATATTCTCACATAATTCCCCATAATTATCCCAAAATTATTCATTAGAATGGTTTATCAATAATTAGCAAAGTCTGTTTTTACTACCCAGAGTTGTTGAAGACTTTCCAACTTTTTGCTATTAGTAACAGTGCTGAAATGGAGACTTTTGTGTATATGGTTTTTTCTATAATTAGAATTGTTTCCTTAGGATAGGTTCCCAGAAGTGGAATTAATGAATCAAATGCCATGAACTTGTAAATCTCTTGATACCTACTGCCAAATGACTTTCCCAAGGCATTGTACCAAATTACATTTCCAACAGCAGAGCATGAAAATGCTTTTAGGATGAGTAATGTTAAATATTACAGGAAACTTTTGAACAGTTTTAATTTGATGTCAAGAATAATGAACTACACAATATAGATGCCTCCATCATTTACCAGTTAAGTACAGGTCAATTAACCGAACATGTACTATACACATAGAATTTAACTAGTTAGGACGGAGGTATGGTACAGTTCCTGCCTGCAATATGTGTCTACTCTATTGAGCAGCTATAATATATCTGTAGTACATGATGTCAGTAGAATGCTGGAACACAATGTTACATATCCAAGGATTTATAAGAGCAAAGTTGGAGTCATCCAATTCAATCAGAAGAGAGAAAGTTCTTGAAGTCTTCTTGGAAATTCTAACAATGTAGTTTTTCTTGATGATTAAATAGGAGTTATCCAAGAAACATGATTGAAGACAGGACAGTCTAGCAAAAAAAATCAGAATGAGCTGTGAGGAAAGTGATTCAGAATACAATGTGGTATGCATGGGAGCAATGGCCTGCCATTGTTTTATATAGTTATTGTTATTGTATTTTGTATTTTCTCAGCTTTTATGGCACATATAATTCCTTCAACAAAGTTTCAACAACACAGTACTATAATCACTTCCTATCCATGTAGCAATATAATCTACATCTCCCAAGTCTTCTCAGGAGATGGAGTGTAGCTAACGCTTTTTTAGATGTAACTTACTACCAGAATAACTGATAGTGCTACATTTACTAGGCAGGGACCAGGGAAGCTCTGCTTACTGCAATGTGTCAAATATTCCCACACAAGAAAAGAACTGTCTACTTAAAATGTCCCACTCTCCATTCTTAAGGAACACTAGACACACTGCAACATCCTTGAAGACAAAGATGACATTTTACACATCTGTTACCTCTACTGCACCTAAAACACATAGGTGCTGGATATATAATAAACAGAGTAAATATTGCATGATAAATTAATACAAAAATTAGAAAAATTTTAAAAATAAGTAAAATGTTCCAAGTATATCACCAACTGTTATGAATTACTCCACTACCTACCATGCATCACCAATGAGTAGTCTTACTAGGAAACAATGAGGCTATTAGGTAAAATAAATGACAACCATCTATCAAATGTTTACCCTGGCAGAGGGAAAGCAAATCAGCCTCAATCCCATCATCTGGCACAGGGGGGAACATCCCTAGAGACATTCAAGATCTGTGAAAACTTATTTTTAAATAATTGTAATCCAAATCCCTAACAAATGGACACTTAAAATTCTGAGGCTTAATAAAGAATTAGCTCACTATGGCAAGTCCAGAAGAAAACCATAAGTTCACACAGTACAGTTTGTTCTTAATTGTTTGATTGGACTTTTGAAGTCTGCAGCATGTATTGCCTTTAAAAGTTTCTTCTTAAAACAAAATTGCCAGGATTTATTTTTTACTGAATCTTTACACACTATTAAAAGCACAGTCATTTAGTCTTTAAGACAACCATACTGTTCTTGGGGGAAAAAACACCCCCAAAACATAGGATTCTTAAGATTTTTATTTTACAATAAAATAGGCCACAGGCAAATAAACACAGTTCTGAGTTAAAAGGAGCAGAAGCATCAGATTTCAGAATTATCGTAAAACAGGAAGGTTGTAAGGGTGTAACAGAGCATAAAAGCAGCCCGAACCCTGGAGCCTTCCTGCTGATTCAGGTCATGCCAAAACACACAACGGTTTACACACAGCACAAACACGCACAAAGGTGCACACACACCATACTCCAAAGACAACCTACTTGGGAGAGCTATTCTCTTTCAAAAGGTCCAGTTCAAAAATCAGAAATAATTAAAGGAAAGGTTCAAGAGCTAATTCAACTATTCTTAAAAATAACACGCTGCCAGGACAACTTGGATTAGAACATGGTTTTCAAGCATGTGCATATTAGCAGTTTCTATTAAGGTAATGCCATCTGGGAGAGCAGTCTTCTCTCCTTGGTGATAACTCCACAGACCAGACACACACTTATATGCCTGGAACAGGGTGTACCCCATGTTGGTGCTGCATTTTTCCCTGCACCATTTCTTTCTAAACAACATCTCAGAGAAAACCTAAATATCTGCATTGGTAAATATGGCTCTGAATATACATTGCGGTAAAGAAATATGCATTGTGGTAAAGAAGGCCATATCTATATTTATAACCACATTCCAATAAAAGAAGTGAGAGAATATGCCAAATGGAGGTAGCAGCTAAATTGCTCACCAGAAAAATAAAAGAAAACCCGGTCATTATTTTCCCTTCTCTGAAATACAGCAGCAGCTCCTGCTTGGTTTGGAACAGTTACTGCAAAAAGGGAAGCTTGTGTTTATTCAGCTCTGTTCTCCTCAGCAATGTGGTTCATCAGGTTTGTAGTATATCTTTTTTTCTCAGTTTGCTTTTCATTTTTTTTAACTTTGTTGCATTAATCTGTGGATACTGTAAAGCCTTTTCAGTAGGTGGCAACTCAGAAGCCAAGAATTCAGATGCAAGCAGGAGACAATATAAAACACATGAAATACAAGCAAATTAATTTCAAAATCTAGTCACTTTACTAAGATCATAAAAGTGCATTCTTAATAATTTTATAGTTTCATTTATATGTACTTGGTATGTAACTAACGACTTGATGTGCTTGAAAAAAAAAAATTGGATTCTTTATCTGACATTCCATCTGCTGCAGCTGTTACTAGCAATCATGAAATTCATATGGAAAAATAAAAGACCCAGAATAGCAAAAACAATGCTAAGCAGGAAGTGTGAATCAGGCGGTATAGCGATACCAGACTTCCAACTATACTACAGAGCAATAGTAACAAAAACAGCATGGTACTGGTACCAAAACAG
>NW_025999905.1:10680877-10685387 GCF_001458135.2 Marmota marmota marmota | reverse complement strand
TGTAAATCAATGGATGTGTAACTGATGTGATTCTGCAATCTGTGTATGGGGTGAAGGTGGGAGTTCATAACCCACTTGAATCAAAGTGTGGAATATGATATGTCAAGAAATTTGTAATGTTTTGAACAACCCACAATAAAAAATAAAAAAAAAAATTGGAAATACTCAATAAGAAGAGCATAAACTTGCATATATTAGTCAATTCTTGATATAAATTTCTGCATATATTAAACCAAAGTTATTATAAAGGATTATTTAATAATTTCAAGTCAAATGTCCATCATCTTTTCAAATGCACAGGTGCACAAGAACAGGAAGCCAAAAAAGTGTTAGTTACAAAGGATACTAATCATAACCAAACTGATCCCATTAAAGGAGTTTATTTTTCTTGAAATAATTACACATAAAATACATTTAAATGTAGCCTCATAGAATAAGTATAATGGACATCTTATTAATACGTCACATCTTCATCTTCTGTAAATAGTGGACCAAATAGAAACAAAATCACCGCAGAAACATTATTACTACAAATCCTAGTTCTTAAACTATTTAGAACAAAAATGATTCTTTGAAACCTAAGCAACAAAAACAAGAGCACTTGTTCCTAGCAGGCTAAATTCCAAACAAAAAAATTACCTTGTTTCCCAGTATAAAAATAGAATAAAAATAAAACTAGGTGTATAGAAAAATGTTAAATCACATCACACCCACTTACACTGATGGTAATAGATATATTTTAGGAAGTGGATCCTCTCTGATATTATTCTTCACTTGGCTTAGAGGACAGGACACTCAGGATTCGTCCGACATTGGTAGCTGCTGCCTCTTGGTCATGTTTTATGATTCTTTCTCTTCTTCATGACCTTTTAACTCTGGGGTTTCCCTGGGTCTAGTCCTTGGTCCTCTTCTCTATCTATAGTCACTGCCTTGGTGATCTCATCTAATCTCATGATAAATATCACTATGTGTCAGCAACCAATTCCCAGTCTAGACCTCTCTCCTGAATTCCAAATCCACATATTCACTTCCTATAAGCAATGTCTACTTGTATGCTTAAAAGATAAGGCAAAGAAGATAAAACTTTTATATCTAAAAGATAAGTCTAAAGTACTCCTGAATTCCCCCTCAAACTTGCTCCATTTCCTGTATTATGTACAGTAGTACACCTACTGTACATGCTTACATATGCAATAAAGATACAATGAACAAGTGTGTATAGTTTATGTGTCTATGTGTGTATGTGAGTTTTCATTTCTGTAGGACAAATTCCCAAAAGAGCTACCACTGGTTCATGTGGTAAGTATATTTTTACATTTTTTAAAACACAGCAAAACTATTTTTCAGAATGTCAGTATCATTTTACATTTCCACCAGCAATGTAGGAACAATTTAATTTCTCTGAATCCTAGTCAGGATTTGGTATTGACACTTAAAAAAAATTTTTTTTAGTTGTTCTAAAAGGTGTATATTAACATTTCAGAGAGGTCTAAACATCATTTATGTAATGTTAGTGATGTTTAACATCTTTTCACATGCTCATTTGTTATTTGTAGGCCCTTCTCAGTTATACATTTCTTAATGTTTTTGCCCATTTTCTAACTGCCCTGTTTGGTTATTTACTGTTGACTTTTGAGTTATTTAAACCTTCCAGTAGGAACCTTTTGTCATAAATGTAAGGGTTTTGCTTTTTGTATATTCAAGGTTACACCTACAGATTCATATCAAAGACATTTACTAAAGCAGTAAACACAAGAGCCGATTATACATAAAATGTAACTACACTTCAATGACTGATAAAAATTCTTTTTGGTTGTTTCTCCCTTAGTTTGCCAGTGTTCACTCATATTATCTCTCTGACCTTTTTCTGCTTCTTCAGAAAAAAAAAATTAAATTAAAAATTCAATATTTATAAATATATATTCTACATTCACTTGTATATTTCTGTAAATCTATGGTACATATTATTATAAGTCTATTACCACTCCCCCCCCCACACACACAGTTCACACCCCTTTTTCAGATTTTTCTATCAATGGAACAAAAGTCTCAGTTTCAAACTTACTCTTTTTGACACTTGATGGAACATGGACGAATGGGTTTCCTTTTAATGTACACTCAGGTTTCAACAACAGTTTATATTGTACTGAAAATCACACTTATTTTCTTACTGTATTTGATATATACCTCACAAATCCCTTTGATTTTTGTGGGGGCTAGGGAGAGTGTTATTAGGGATTAAACCCAGAGGCACTTTACCACTGAGCTACATCCCCAGCCTTAAATATTTTATATTAAGACAGGTTCTTACTCAGTTGCTTAGAGCTACTGAGGTTGGCTTTGAACTTGTGATCCTCCCGCCTCAGCCTCCCAAGCCTCTGGCATTACAGGTGTGCACCAATGCACCTGGCACAAATACATTTTGATAAGGACTTTATTTTTATTCACAATAATTCTTTTTCACAAAATGAAAACCTAGCTGTTTAGCAAGTTAATCTCATGTTTATGAGTGAGGTTTACACCCCTCTGTTTCTCCTGATTTTCCTTTGAATATTACATCTTTTGGTGTATCACACTGTGATGATCAGCAGTTTCAGAAATATCATACCATCATCATTATCTTGGTTTGTGTCCAATCAGAGAAATACAGCTTATACAAGTTAGTTCAATAGAACAAAATTAATACAGCAGAATTGGTTGGAGAGTTCCTGGGAGAAAACAGAGGAAGATGAAGTAACCAGAGATTTTTACAAGTTCTCCCGCATCTAGGATCAGAGGAATAAAGGACCCAACATTAAAGCCTAGAAGCTAGATCTAGCAGGAGGGATCAAAAACCTTATAAGGCCACCCAGGGTGCCACATTTGTGAGAGTTACAAGGCCACGGCCAGGAAAATGGATCTTGGACTATGGAGAAAATGCAGTCATTTGGGGGGAAATGGAACCTTGCAGATGTGGTCATCATGGTAGGAGGGGGATCCTAGGGTCTTAGGAGCACAAAGTGTAGCTGGGGCAGAACCAGAGTTTCCCCATCTGTCGTTAAATCTCCACCTAATGCTTCCCACAGGCTGAACCTAAGAAAGAAACAGTTAGTAAAAGGGCCTGGAATATGACATTTGCCAGCCTCAGCCCCTTGCAAAACAGAACAGAGTAGATGTTCAGAGAATGACCAGTACAATTGTGACCAGGGCTAAAGTATAATAAACTGATCTGAGAAAGACAGCCAGATTTCACAGCAAAATGCATCTGGGCAGCTCTAATGAAAAAGAGTAGAAGCTCAAACAACTATAGAAATTTAGCTTTACATACAATCTTGAGGTATGATTATTTATAAGGTCTATGACCTTGAATCCTTAAGGATGGGCTGTAACAATTGAGCAAGGACAGAGAATACACAATGAGCAGAAGTTGCATTGTGACCACTCCCTGTTGGGAAAGACTGGAATGGACCTTTGGGTGACTCAGTATTCCCCAACTCTGTCCCTGCTGGGGAAATTTCTAAAGATATGTTTATATCTTTTGATGTATTATTGTCCTTCATCTTTAGGAAGGGAAATACTATACAGGCTAAAATATCAACAAAACCTATCTATTTTAAAATGATAATGTTATATAAGCTTCATCGTAGGTGCTAAAAGTCAAACAGGAGACTTAGAAAACGGAGGACAGTGCCAGGTTGAGTCAGGTTGGAATGAATGGGAAGCAAAATTACAGTTTATTGAACCTCCCCCCTCCAGTGTACTATAATGTGAAAGACACTTACCATCAGCTAACTAGTCTGATCCTCATGACAACTTTAAGAGTTTTTATTCAAAGTTTACAGGTGACAAAAGAAAAAGAGGCAAACAGGCTGCACACCTTGTTCCAGGTGTCTCAGGGTGACTGCGGATGTAGGAGAGCTATTCATCTCTTTCTAAAAGGTGACTTTTGCCACTATACCAGATATTCTTATATTGAAAGGATTCTCTTTTACTTAATATAAAATAGAATGACTGACTCTGAGGAGAACATCTCTTTTAAATGTCTGTGTAAAAACTGGGCAAGGGCATGGAGAACTTGGTCAAAGTGACAGGGAAAAAAGAAGCCAAAAAATTGAGACCTATGCAAACTGTGCCCTCTCATAATCCATCAGAATAAGACCAGAGTTTTGTCAATGTGCATAATAGGAGTGAGGAAAGAACTTGTATTGATTTTTTTTAATGTAATCTAACTGAAAGAAGTAAACTTGCAAGTACTAAACTCAGAAAATTTTAATCTAGCGATTCATAGACCAAAGAATAAGAAAGCCAACCTTTGTTTCTCCCCGCTCTGATTTCACTATATATAAATGTTCAGGGATGTCATAGTGTATAGTGAATCCATGGATAGAATTTCACTATTTACCATTTCATCACCTTGACATAATAGTGCACATGTACCTATGTCATATGTTTATTCCATACCCATCATTTCATTTATTATATTTGTTAAATTTCCTTCCATCCCCAAGTGGTTTTTTTTTTTTAGGCTTCT
>NW_025999905.1:10630575-10680719 GCF_001458135.2 Marmota marmota marmota | reverse complement strand
TTTTTTTTTTTTTTGGCTTCTTACATCTCACATCTGGATGTGGCGCTGTGCTGGATGCTGTGGATATGAAGTACTGATACACAATATCTAATTCTAGGGAACTTAAAGTCTAGCACAGTGTTTCCAAAATTTCTCCTTCATGGTACCTTAAGCATCTCGGTAATTTTTTTACTACAGCCCTTAGGCCAAAAGAAATACCTATCAATGGATCAAGTTAAATTCAAACAACTTAACTATTTACATACTACCAGCTTAGCACCTACGGGCACTACCCAATTTCTCAAACTTTAGAATCAGATTGGGAATTGCCACCTTTGCTTCCCATTCCATGGTGTTTTTCACAAGACACTTGATTTTTATTACAGCAACTTCCAAAATCCCAGTTGTACAGAGATACGATATTAAAAGACATGAAGAGAGCTAACGATGAAACTGTGAACTACCTTGAGCTAGTCATTCACATGGTGTTGGATAAATGTTTCTGTATGTCTATTGAAGCTTTAGAATATATCATGGCCTCCTGTGGGTCCACCCTGGGGTGACTAAGCACAGAGTTTTAAAATTGCAGGTTTAGTGCCAGATTTCTTAACTCTGACATTGTGACCATTTGGGGCCATAACAGACCTTTGTTGCTGTCCTATACATTGCAGGATGTTTTGCATCATCTTCTGCCTCTGTCCCCTACATACCAATAGCACCAACTCCCATTTCCCAGTTTAACCACCAAAATTTCTCCGGACATCGCCTGAAGTACGTAACTGCTTGCATTTGAGATTCACAGGTTTAATGGAAGAAATAGATAAGTAAATTGAAATTTGCCAAGGAACAACATCATTGCCATTACAGAGATAGCCATCTGGTAATGACCTCTGCAAGGGCAAAGGTAGTGGTAAATTTTTAATGCATTTGATCCAGGTGATTAATGCCCCTTTCTTGAAACACTTTTATGGGCTTCTATGATCCACGTGTTCCCTCATCTCATTAACCACCTCTACTCAATGTTTTCCTCAGTATTTATTTATTTATTTATTTACTGCTCTCTACATGACGCAGTGGCCCAGAATTCAGATCACAGGCTAGTAATAGCCCTGGTGAGAATATAAGCACCATAAATTTAAGTAATATCTAAATGCTGATAATGTTCAATTTTATAACTATATTCCAACCCTCCTCCTAAAAACTATCCTCCAAATATCTTCACAATGATATCTAGTGGGCATCTCACAACCAACACAGTCAGTAAGGTGTTTTCATTCCTAACTATACCCGCCACCTATTGTTTGCCACATCTTAAATACCACCAATATCTATCCTACTTAAGCCCCACATCTCAAGAGCTATCCTTGAAGCTTCTCTTTATCCCAACCCTATACCAAATAACAAATCTTGTCTGTTCTACTTCAAAATATCTTCAAATCTGATAACTTCTCACCTCCAGTGTTGTCACTCAAATCCAAGATACCATCATACCTTAGCTAAACCACTCTCACAGCTCTGATTCATCATCATGCTCTGACATTTGCCCCTAAAATCTTCTTCCCACAACAGACAGAAGGATGCTTATTTAAAATAAGATTATGTTATTCACATGTTTAAAACCAAACATAGAGTGAAATCCAAGATATTTACAATGGTCTTCAGAACTCCATATGACCTGACATCTGCATGTCCTTCCAAGCTCATTTCTTGCTGTTCTCTTGTCTTTTCTTGGCCTCAGTCACCTGAGCCTGTGTTTTATTCCTAGAATACCTTAAGTGAGCCCAGAACTTTTACATATTCTGTTCCCTATACTGCAATTCTTTTCTCATAGATATTACTATTGTCATATCTAATATTACTATTGTCAACTCACTTGCTTCTTCAAGATGTTAAACAAAATCCCTTCTTAAGATAAATTTACTTTTCAAAATCTCCTCTCACCACAAGTTTGTAGGCCCCATGAAAGCAAAAAATTTAGACTTTTTGTTCAGTAAGCATATTCAACACTCTCTATGGCATCTGGCATATAGTTATACCTCAATTCACATTTGTTTGATAAGATGAATGACAATCAGAATATATGAATGAGTGAAGAGGTCTGCATGTAGTGCCATAAAAGTACAGAGGAGCAGGGCATATGAACATATGGCAGGGGAAAGTGTCCTGGAGCAGGAATTGTTTTATCTTGGTTAAGAACAGAATGAAAGAACACTTGAAGTGAAGAAAACAGGTTAGTGGGTCAAAGTTCAAAGGGGCAAAGCAGTAAGACTTATTCAGGAATCTCTAAGGAAGTCTGCAGAGTTGGGGAACTGGGCAGCAGTACTTGGCCATTTTGTATTCACATCACACAGATTTACACCTCATCTATTGTAAGATCTTGCTAGTGCTTCTACTTATGGTATATCAGAATATCTTAAGGTGTGGAGATTGGGGAACTTGGAAAGGAACCTAGTGTTATGGTTTAGATATGAGGTGTCCCCCAAAAGCTCAGATGTGAGCCAATGCAAGGAAGTTTAAAGGTGAAATGATTGGGTTATGACAGCCTTAACCTAATCAGTGTATTAATCCACGGAGAGCAATTAAGTGGGTGGTAACTGTAGGCAGGTAAGCTATGGCTGGAGGAGGTAGGTCCCTAGGTGTGCGTGCCTTCGGGGTACTATATTTTGTCCTCTTTGAGCTGTGGTGCTCTTTTTTTCCTGGTCCCATGCTCCCAGCTGCTTTCCTCCACCACACCTTTCCACCATGACATTCTGCCTCCCATCCAGCCTAAAGTAAAGGAGTCGGCCATTTATGAACTGAGATCTCTGAAACAATGAGCACCAAATAAACTTTTCCTCCTCTAAAATTGTTCTCTTCTTTTGGTCACAGTGGGGCAAAAACTGACTAAAACACCCAGAGAGAATAAATAGTTAGATAAATAGGCAGGATCTTTCAAAAAAAATTTAAAAGAGGTATGTTTCTGTGGATACACACGCTTGCACACTCTCAAAAGTGACAGGGGTATTTTGAACATGGCAAGAGCATTTCCCCAAATTTATTAAACAGTATTTGAAAATATGATAGGTACATGGTGCATTATATACATATACCGTGAGCTATTTTATCATTCTTGTATAAATGATATATTAGATTGCTTCTAATTATAATTGTCATTATAAATATAAATATCAGGGTAATCAACATATTTCTTTATTAATTTTTAAGCAAATTACTTCCTTATGATAGAGTTTTAGAGCTAGATTTATTGAGATATACTGCTTAAAGATCTTCCATAAAACGTGGCCTACAAAGAACATAGCCATATAGTAGTCTTCCTTCAGTAACATATTACTGCCTTCACCATACTCTTATCACTATTTTTAAAAATGTATTTTAAAAGTATTTTTAAATTTAATACTTAAGTCATGTATCATAATATTATTTTGATATTTCATTTATTAGTGATACTGAACTTTGTTTCATGTATTACATGTCACTTGTCAATTTCCCTTTTAAAACATATCCTTTGGAAAGAAAAAATAATTTTCCTGTATTGCATGACTATTGCTAACATTTAAAAGTATTAGTTTATTACTACAAAAATTTATTAACTCAAGTATGCAAGGATATTATTTATACAATATATTTATATTGTATGACTATTGCTAACATTTAAAAGTATTATGTTTATTATCACAAAAATTTATTAACTCAAGTATATAAAATACATAAAGTGTTTTATGTATTTTGGTTCATTTAATCATCACAACATTCATACAAAGGAGGCTTTATTAATAAATTTATCTTACACATGAGGAAACTGAGGTAAAGAGAAGTTTTTCATCTATCATCAGAGGGAGGTAAAGTTTGTCTCAGACATGCTGTTAGCCTCTCTGGAATGAGAAGGTTCGAGGGGGAAATTAGTTTAATTTTGTATGTGTTGTTTTTCATAAGTCCATAGAACATGTAAGTCAGTGGTCCTCAACTGGAGATGGTTTTGTTGCTTGGGAGTGTTTTAGCTATTTTGAGATACTTTTTATCATTACAACATGAAGGGGAGCTGGTGCTACTAGAACCTGCTGGGCAGGGGCTAGGGATGCTGCTGAACATCCTACGAGGCAGAAAACGGTACCCACCGTGATAAATTGGCCAGTCCCAAAATGTTAATAGGATTGGGGCTGGAAACCCCTGATTTAAATGGACATACACTATCTTTATAGAGTTTGGAACTCAGAAAATCTGTCTAGGTCAGAGAGAAAGATGTGGTATAAACAATACAGAGTCACTGTGAACATATTCTGTTCTCTAAAACCACTCACTAGAGGCTTGGTATCAAATTTATTGTTACGCTTTTTAGAATTAATCAGACTACAATATGTGAACATTTAGATACATATTAATTCAGTTTTAGAGGATCTTGTTTTTCAGGGATTGTATATAGAATTATGAATTCCTCTTTTGTTCCAACAAAAATATTTTAAAAGAAAATCTCATATAATTAATTATTCTGTTTGTACCAAAATATTTGCAAGCAAATGGTGTCATTGCTGAGTAATACAGAACATAATATTTTAGACAAGCTAGGCAATTCCAACAATAGAAAAACACAAAATTTAGGAGAAAATATATTAGAATTACAATAGCATTATAAGCACACTGAGAAATGAGTAAGCTCCACTTAGAATCAGTTTATGAACCACCTTGTGAAAGCATTATTGCCACATGCCTCAATGTGGCAGGACATCCTTGTTGGTTCAAAGATATTCATCAGGAAGTTAAGTGGTACTTCTGCCATTCTGGAATCCCGGCTGACACACCAGCCTGCCAAGGTCACGTTCTGCTGGCAGGCAACACAGTCAAAGGCATCCGTCCATGCACATTAGCAAGGGGCAGAGTGCCAGCTGGAGGGCACAGCAAGGCTACTTGCTTCCAGAAAATAGAAAATGTTGTAACCAGTTGTATTTTAAAGGATTTTTTTTTCAGAAAAAAATAAAGGTTTCTTGGACATTTGAAACATTTTATGCTTATTTCTAGTTGGGACACTTTATCAACCATCACCATTGATGACATGTGGTTAGTGGGGAAAAGTGTGCGCTCTGGAATCAGAAATCTGGATTCAAATCCTCACTCTCCCACTTACTAGTTGTGTGGTCTCAGGCCCTTTACATGCTTGGTGACTCAGTTTTCTTTATTTGTAAAATGAGGAATATGATAGTGTCTACATTCTACAGTTCTTATGAGAATATTGTAGGTTTGGACATCTTTAAAATAGTGCTTTACCTATTCTACATGTTCATTAATATTGAATATTTTAATTTACTTTTGAAACAAAAACACTGTCATAGTTAAATACCAAAAAAAAAAAAATGCTCATTTCCTAAATGCAATAGTCTAATATCTCAAACAAGGAAGCTCTTTCCAAGTTTTTTGTGTCTCCTTTATGGAAACTCATCATTTACCCAAGGATGTCTTTTGCCTCCTCGGAAGTTTCAGCATCATAATTCACTGCATTTAATACAGCACTGACATTATCTTGAAATACTATGTAAATGTTTCACTGCTGCTTAACTCCCCGTGCCCTGACTTTTCATAGGTACATTTTATTGTGTCTGCTGTCCTGCAGTGGAACAGGTGTTCTCAGCATCTAGGACACATCAGGCTCTCCTCTACTTCTAAGTCTCAGCACAGTGCTTGACACATCAATGGGATCCAATCAATATTAATTAATAAAAGAATAAACATATTTAATAAGGTGTTATTGATTTGATGACAATATTATATGTAAAAACAGAAGGTTCCAATTTTATACTACCTATGATTTTTTGCTTATGTCTCATTTATTTAAGTTACCTTACTGTACCCATTCACTTTTTTCCTCTTGTTGCCTTACTTTTAAAACTGACATGCTAAAAAATGAACATTTTTGGTATATAGGTCTATACATTTTAATACATGTGTAGATTCACAAAACCATAGTTACAATCGAGATGCTGAACAGTCCCATCCTCCAAAGTTCTCTAATGGCCCGCCTCACCTGTTTTAGTCAGTTTTTTCACCACTATGATCAAAAGACCTGGCAACAACACTTAAAGGAGGAAAAGTCTATTTGGGGCTTGGGGTTTCAGAGGTCTCAATTCTTAGACCTCTGCCTCCATTACTCTGGGCCCGAGGTGCAAGAGCACGTCATGGCAGAAGGGTGTGATGGAAGGAAACGGCTCAGGACATGACAATTGGCACAGCACACTCCACTCACCATGAACAAAATATATGTCCCAAAGGCATGCCCCAATGACCCACCTTCTCCAGCTATGCACTCCCTGTCTTCAGTTACCGCTCAGTTAATCCCTAACAGAGGATTAATTCACTGATTGGGTTAAGGCTGTCATAACCCAATCATTTCACCTCTAAACTTCCTTGAATTGTCTCACACATAAGCTTTTGGGGCATACCTCCCATCTAAACCATAACAACTCTCCAACCCTGGCATCTACTGCTAGTTCTATGCCACTGTGAATTTTTCAACTTTTTGTTTTGGATTAATTTCCTATTTCAGGAAATTTCCAACACAGTATTTCCAGTACCTATATCCCTTTCAACTAGTTTCCTCTATGGTTAACATCTTACACAATCATGAGACATTTGTCAAAACTAAGATGTTGATATCAGTACAATATTACTTACTAATTTATAGATTTTATTTGGATTTCACCACCTTTTGCAAGTATCTCTTTCAATATTCCAAGATTCAATCCAGGGTCCCTGGTTGTATCCACTTGCCATGTCCCCTTCTATCTCTTCTGATCTGTGACAGTTTTCAGTGTTTCCTTGTTTTTCATGCCCTTTATACATTTAAAGATTACTGCTAAACAATTTTGTAGAACATTTCTGAATTTGAGCAGTCTGAGATTTTTCCATGACTGGACTGAGAATTTGAATTTTGGGGAGGGGAAGTACCCTTCTTGTCTCATCACACCCTCACAAGTGCAATAGATCCAGAGGTCTTGGCACTGGTGATGTCCATCTTGATCATTTGGTTGAAGATATTCTGCCAGGTTGCTCCAATGTAATATTACAAACCTCCCCTCCCCACCCCCCCACCTTGTCTATACCCGATTTACTGGAATACCAATTTAAAAATGCTACTATGACTAACTATTGCAAGAATATTTTGTCCATATCCCTACCAAGTAAAAGTCATCATGTGAAAGGTGTTTTCCATTTTCTTGTCAGTGCACACAGGAGACATGTTGTATCATACTGATCTTACGAGGGAATTGAGACTCTTGGGAGTTAAATAGTTTTTAGTTAGAAAGAGGCAGATGTAAAATTGAAGCTCACAAATATCTGAGTACCAAACACATTCTCTTCTCACTAGACTGCCCTTTCATCTACCTCAAAATAAATGTCAACAGAAGTGAAGCAATAAATTCCTGTCACTGTTTATAAGTATGCAAGTCACATATTTTACCTTTCCTCCTGAACATACCAACATACTTGAACTAGAGTGTTTATTTCACAAGGATGTTGATGAGCTATGTGATAATTAGCAAAGTGATAGACAGGATCTGTCATTACTGGGGGTACCAGATGACACAGATTAATAGTACCATGTCCAGGAAGAGGAGGACTAAAGGGAAAGTGAGATCCCATGGGAGGATAAAAGTGAATGCATGGCTAGAAAAGAAATTCAGAAGTTGAATGCTAGAAAAGTTTACAGAACATAGTATATAGACAGCTTAGAGAAAAACAAAAGTATTGTAACCACAGTATTTCCTTCTCTCCATACAATCATTAATGGGGAATGAGTAGCCTACTGGAAAGTAAGTTCATGATAACTTGTGAAGCACAGAAGAGAGGTTGTATCAGGCACAGAGAACAGCTCTGCCGAAGGGCGATGGAGGAATGGCAGATGTGGCCCTTCTATTGAGGCCTCAGGAAAGATGCTGGTCCACCTTTATGCTCTACAGCTGAAACTGACGTGCTCAAGTTCAGGGCCTGGGCGTTTTCAAGCGTATGAACACTGAATACTCAGATATTAGCTGCATGCCTTGACCTTTAACTTTCTCCCCACATAATGCTAAGGTCAGACTGGGTTGCACTGATAGTCTCTCCATCTGCAAATCTTTTCCCACACCTAAAAGAATTCCCAGGGCCTGATGGCTACTATAGGCTTTAACATATCGACTCCACAAAATTATTTTTTTTTCCTGCTCTGTATTTTTCATCTTTTCCATGCCATATTATTGATCCTGTCATTAACATGAATTTTTTTTTTTTAAAAGAAAGATGGTAAGTTTCTGCTTTTGAGCCCATAAAAAATAAATCTACCCATTGTGGCCTTTGTGTGGGTATTTGTATTTATATAACTGGGGAAAAGGAATGCAGCTCAAACAGTGTAAAACATAAATAAGAAGCAAGTCTACTAAGCTAACTACTTCCTTCCTCTTATGACTTTTCCAAACCTTTTCCCCTTTTCACTTAGCTCCGTACTTCTCAGGACAACACAGCAACAAATAGATTTCTTCCATTCTCCTGGCAAAGAAATTCAAGACTGCTTATCTATGCCTATCTCAAAATTTAGTCCTTAGAGTCTCTTTCATCCCTTTCAGTTAGAAGATGTGAAACCACAAAAGAGAAGCATGAAGACAAAATTTTATTCAGGTTATGCTTAAAATATTTGCTATGAAATTAGGCCTCGTAAATTGCTGAGATAGAGGGAAAGTAAGTTTGTCCCATGTTTCCCAGGATACCAGGAGAATAGGGGAATGTAAAATATGTTAGCAATAAGGACATTCTAGTAAGCTCATTTTCAGAAGAAAATGAGAAAAACACACATAAATATGTACAGAACATTTTGTGCAAGGATTTATTTCATAAATGTGTAAGTTTTTTTTTTTTTTAGTTTTGAAAGACTCCATATTCCATGAGGGTGGTAACTATGGCTAACTTCATTAATACTTTTACAAGCATACACCCATAAATTTACAGAGGCTTAGGGAGGATTTTTGTTGAACACTATTAAGTTCAGTGATCTTCTATTGCCTTAACATACTTTAACATCCACACATGTGTTTTCATTAGCACAACAGCATCTTGGATATCCAGCATTTTAATCAGATGAATTATTCAAGAGGGTTTAAATTTCCATATAAGTAAAGGTCAAACTTTGTAACTGCAATATATTAGCTACTTTAAGTGGAAGTCTTTCTTAAATATACCCATAATCCTCATGTTCTGAAAAGGAATGCATTGAATATAACTGAATATTTCATTGACTGTGGGTCATCCAAAGAATTAGATATTTTACTTTTTGCACATATAATAATATCTAATGAGGAATATATAATTGTTTCCCAAACAATTAAAAAAAGTACTTTCTTAATTTGGGTTCTAAAGTCCATGTGGTTTACTTGGGAGATGATTCTAGAAAACATCAGTATTACAGTTGGGAAATGAGAGAGTAAAGGAAGGCAGCCAAGAAGCAAGTGTTTTACCAAGATGGACAATCAGAGCTTCATCCCACTGGAGATCTCTGCTCACCAGCACCCAACACATACTTCAGACTTAACCAAGGGGCAATGAAGTTGAGTGATCATCAACTCCTGTCAGTTACTGTTTGCAGGCTACTTCCTGGTAGCAATTCTCTGACTCCTCCAATCTGTCATACACCAGGGCTAGGCCTGTGAGGTGCAGGCTTGAACTACTAGAGAAAGCCTTCAGGAAAAGAGAGACGTATGCTACCAAGTGGCTGGCCAGGAAGCATAAAAATGATGGAACCCTGGGAGGTTTAGGTGGGGCACCTACATATTCCACCACACGTTCCCACTAGGAATCTGGGGTTTCTTTGCTCATCATTTCTAGTTGATTATTTCTTGCTGGCTGATAGTCTTCTCTTTTAATCTTCTTCTGTTTTGTTTGCTAACTTCTATACATTCAGAATGTAAATTTCAAAAGATGATGAACCTAGTTATGAAACAGAAAGTTGATGGTTTCTTTGCTTAATTCCCTTACAGGATAACCTCAGACAAATATTTGTAGATAAATATTTATTAATAAAACATGGTTTTCCTACCTCTTTTGGATACATTCTTTGTTCTGGCATTTGTCACTAATAAAATAGGGTGGAGAGCTGAGAACTGTGTATTTATGAGCTATTATTAGTAAGAAATGAACATATGTGGATATAAATACATCATTGACAGAGACCACAAATGTCTATCTAAAATTTTAGGCTTATCACATCCCCTCATTAAAATTATAGATATAAACATGTCAGGCCCATGATAATAATGGGTTTCTTCATAATTCTATTTTAGGAAATTTCTTAGAAAAGCTCTTGTATTATTATCTTAAAATATCTTTTGTTTCAAATAATAACAAAAAGAACACCAACAATAACACTGATAATACTAACTTTGTGTGACTTCAAACTTTATATGTAAACTTTATATGTAAGGCCATAACATGGCAGTAAAGAATGAAAATACTATAAACCTACAATGAAAAAAAGAAATGAGAGAATAATCAAGAGAATTCACTGAATCTCTAAAGAAGGAATATGCATTGAATAGTGATAACAGCCTCACTGAAAAAAAGACAGCACAACTTGATGTTTCTGCAGTGAGTGAGCAACCAAGAGACTCAAGCTAGAGAGGTTCAAAATCTAAAGATCTGATTACAGAGTAATAAACCATCATGTCCTTTGCCCCATGGTCAAAGACATTTTCCCTTTTCATCTTTCCTATATGCTGTTCCCTTCAATCCCCAGCAATGGAAAAAACAAAATCTCACAATCACCTATATGCTACTCCCTTTTCCACTAAAACATTGGTGAAGTGGGTCCAGTCCTAGCAGAAAGCTTGGTGCACACATAGGGCTGCAAAGTGACAAATTAATTGCCAGTCTGCATAGAACTCCCTGAGTTTCAGCAGGAGAATCCTGGATTCTTCAGCAGAAGAATCTAGGAAGATTCTTCTCTGGAGACATCCAATAACTCCCAAGAAGAGAACTAAAGATAGTAGGTAAAAATTTCTTCTAAATATCCTCAACCCCTTCCCACATAACACACACACACTCAAAGGACTGCTAAGTACTCAAGACTGGCAGTCCTCAAGTCTACTGCTCCTATATAATAATGAGCTTCCAATCTGTAAACACTCAAATATAAGTCTCCTACATGCACAGGAGATCAAAATAAATGTGGAAAGGGACAGAGCAGAGAAAAAGTCTGAAGTACAGGTAGAAAAATAAAAATCTGATTCTAATTAATAGAGGAAGTTCCCTACTACATTAAAATAAGAACAGTGCACTTCAATAAAGGCAAAATTAAAAAAGAAATTTTCAAGCTCCTTGAAATTAAAAATAGTAACTTAAGTTAAATGTTCACTAAATCATTAAATGTCCTTGGTGATAAAATGAGGTAAATCTACCTGAAAGACAACATTGTTTATACCCTATGGAAGTTGCTTTCAGAATTAGGGTGGACTTGCTGATATTGTCAGCCAATGTCATAACTCCTTCAGAATATATCCGGTNAAAAAAAAAAAAAAAAAAAAAAAAAAAGCAGAATCAAATCAGTAGATCTCATGTTCAATTATGAGGAATTCCAGAAAAAAATGAGAGCAAAGAACACGAAGAAGAAAAATACTGCAAGGAAATACCCAAGTCCTGAAGAAGACGAGCCTCTGAATTAAAGGGGACCACAAAACTCTCTGAAAAATGCATAATAAGGCTGAGACTATCATTTTAAAACAACTGAGATAAAGAGAACAGCCTAGAAACTTTCAAAGGAAAGAGAATTGAGCTGGGATTAGAATCCACAATGATGTTCACCTTGTGTTCTATGCCCAATCACACAAGCCTTTTAATGATAAGGACCTAAAAATGACATTTTCAGACATGTCAGAACTCACTAAGTACAAGCTATTGTACAATGTCCTTCAGAAGATAAACACAAGGATATAAGCAAAAGAGAAGCCATAAAGTTCTGAGAAAGGGAGGATCACACAAGAGAAGAACAAAGAAAAAGATCCAGGCTGCGTGAACAGCCCAGAACAGCTTCTGCAGAGACAAAAGGGCAATGCCAATGAAAACAGACCAGAAGTGTTGCAGGCATGGGAAATATTTTCTATAAGCATGTGGCAGAGAGATTTAAGCACAGCAAACCAGATAGACAGAAGAGGGGTGAATTAGAAATAAACTCCAAGGAATAGGCTGACTTGAACGAGGAAAATGGCATGATCCCAGCACATGACTTGGCTCAGCAGTGATCAGCATTTGATTGTCATAAACACTAACCATGGGTTTGATACACCTAGGGGAGGGTGTACATATTTATGTGTCTGTGTGTGCATACACGCAAATGGGCATTTTTGCACATATGGGTATAGGGAGGAATTTTTTCAATGCCCAAGGCAAGAAAACAATGTATAATGATTAAAATTTCTAAACTAAGAATTTTCTAAGTATTATTTAAAAATAATAAGGTTAAAAAATAGAAGAAAGCAAGCAATGTTGAATGTAATTGCCTCTGTGGAATGAAAAGGGGGACTAGGGATAAGCAAAGTAAAGAACTGCTATCATCATCAAAAGAATTTTTTACTTATTAAATTAAACGCATGCCTTACTTCTATTGAAAAGAAAGACTATAGAATACACAACATTTTGATAATTTTACTTATTAGTTTGTAATAGAACTTTAATTTCAAATCACGCCAAATGCCTTGAGTAGCTCTAACTATAGTCAATATTGAGATGTGAAAAAATAAAAAGGATGCTTATGATTTCCTATAAAAACTGTACCACTTAATGAGAAATTAAAAATTAATTTCCAGAACTGGTATATTTTAAATAAATAATTAGACCACTTCTCTTCTCATTCCTGTACTATGAAACAATCAAATATTTTAATCTAGCTTTAGAAATAACTATTTAGGATAGCTTGTGTTCTCACTATAGAGAACAGTGTCCCTGGACAGCTGAAATGTAATGCTTTGATATAGAAGTGTTTTAATTCATTAAATATTTTAAAAGCTATAAATAAAAAATAACCTATTTTCTTGTTTGTTTTTCAGATTCGCCAACATTTTGATAAAACATAAGAGTTAATTTTTCATCACACAATAACTTTTAAACATTTACTTGTTTGTACTGAAATTGAGTTCAGTATATCTCAGTTAACAGAAGTGTGGTTCTGGGAGGTTAAAGGAATCCTGTTGTACTTACATAAGCACGTAAAGGCAGAATTGCATTCGTATAGTTCATGAATCAGGAAGAGTAGTATGAAGGGAAAAGAGGATTTTCTTTTTTTCCTTCCTATTTTCTTGTTCATAAGAAATTCATCACTTTGTCTACTAAAGGCTGTCAAAAAGCAGTATGCAGATCTTACATTAACTTGGGTGTTTTGTTTTTTCAATCAGACCAAAAGGTGACCTCTTAAGTTTTTAGAAGTTTTTTTAAAATTTAAAGTTGTTTTTAAAGAGTCCATTTCTTATTTGGCTTCTACATATTAGCACATCAGAAAAAAGTTTGAAGAAATTAAGATAAATCATCCAACAAGTTCCTACAGCTTACGTCATGGTTTAAATTTTTATTTTCTTAACAAAAATAGTAATTTAAGTATAACCACAGTCTTAATAAAGCACATTTATACGGTATTTATAGTTTTTCTACTTACTTAAAATTCCAGACACTCAAATCTACACATACGTTAACAGTATGAACACCAGTAAAGACCCTTATTATTCCTGGGTTTACTGAACACTAATAAAATCTTTTAAATGATAATGATAAATGGAAGACCTAAGAATAGTACTGTAACTATATTATGAAGTGGGAGGAAAAGTTTTTCTTATTACCATGCAACAAGTCTGTAGATAATTTTTAAAGTGAGTAAATCAAAATTAGTATTTAAAGATATAGAGGATATCACTAGAGTGTAAGTACAAAACAAATGTTACAATTTGCAAGTACAGGAAGCAAGACTGAGGAGCAAGTTGAAGTGAGAGGACAATTTCTTTTCAGTATAAGCCTTTCTATACTGATGGATTTTTTTAAAATCATGCATCCAAATTTAATCCTCAACACTTTCACAAATGTTACATATAAATCTTTATATACACATACATGTATATAAATGAATATTTTATATTTCAAATTAAGCATGTAATACTTTTACAAAGATGAAACATAACATCAGAAGATTTGACATTAGGGGAAACCCTTGAAGAAGTTGGGGAGAGCCTGATTGTGAATTCATGATGCATGAACAATAACCCATTTCTGAATTTTGAATAAAATAAAAGGTTAGCTAATGTAAAACAAGAAACTTCATGCCCTTTCATAGACTTCAACAAGTTTGCTTTTATTTTTTTCCAGAAGATTTCTTATTAGCTAAAAATCATCCTGTCATCCCACTAAATGGAAAGACAGAATAAATAATCTGCTGGAGCCCCACAGAACTAGAAGTAGCTTCAGCAAGTGCATCATGTTCTATCCATTAATATCAAACACCGGATATATTCTGAAGGAGTTATGACATTGGCTGACAATATCAGCAAGTCCACCCTAATTCTGAAAGCAACTTCCATAGGGTATAAACAATGTTGTTTTCAGGTAGAATAAACATTATTTTATAATAATGCCATTCTTAGAGTAATAAAGATATATTTTAAAAAATAATTTGAGTAGAAATCAAAACAATGTTGTAGATACCTAATGTAACAAATGGAAAAAAAGTTGTTTTTTTGTGATTCATATTCAAATAATAGATGTCATGACAAATTATGAACCTTATTAGATCAGTGGAAAGCAATGAGGATTTTTAAAAATTGGTAAAAAGGCTAGTTCAACCCTTTTTCCTTAACAATATGTGCATATATTTTAACCCTAAATAAATGAGAAAAAAAGCCTATATATGAAATAATCTTCATAATGGGTATAAGCATAAATACACAAAATGCACACAGTTGTCAGTTTTCTTTTCCGCCACGTTAAAGTCCTCATAGGACATTTCTCAAATTTCTGGATGGAACAAACTCTCTGCTGACTTCCTCAACCTAGCTTGCCTGTACTTTGAAAATCTTAAGTGTATTTATTTACCCATTAACCACCAATTCCATCAAACCAAGTGTTTGATGGAAAATTTTCTTGGAATTGAGTAAAATAATATCTTTGTACTCATTAGGGTCTGGACTATACCTCATCCCTCTTTTCATTGGCCGATTTCCTATCATCCTCCTATGCAAAGTGAAGACCTTAGGGGGATGGGGGGTGAGAATAAAGGAAGAAAGGAGAAAGAAATGAGAGCTATCTTTCCTGGGAAGGGTACTCGAAGGCATTTTATCATACTCTTTTTGTTTTGTTTTTACTTAAAAATTATTTATTACTAAGCTGTCTTTGGTGCAAGATGAGGATGCACATAATACTCATGAATATAGATTAAAATTGAATAGTCTAAGCCAAGATACATCATTTCTTTGTGGCAGTTTAGCAAGCATTCCCATCTGAAAAAAAAATTAGCACATTAGCTACTACTGATTTGTGTATTATAGGCAAAATACTACACTTAAGAAAATTTACAATAGTGTTGCAAAGTATGGACTTAATAAGATGTAATCTTCTGTGTCTCAAAATTCTGCACTGCTCTCCTTGGTTTCATAATCTGATGCACCGTGCTGTGCCACAGATACAAGATGTGTCCCAGTGCTCTGAACAAACCAGGCAAATAGGCTTTCAGAATTGTACTAAATTTGCACATGGGCTAAGAATTTTAGGCTGCAACTACTGGGCTTCATAAGACAAATGTGCATCTGTATGCTACTGGCAAAAACGTTGTTGTTCTGTTTACCTTTCTTTAATTTGTTCAAATTAGTTATACATGACAATAGAATGCATTTTGACACGTTGTACACAAATGAAGCACAACTTCTCATTCCTCTGGCTGTACATGGTGCAGAATCACATCAGTAGTGTAATCAAACATGTATATTGGGTAATGTCTGTCTGTCTCAATCTGCTGTCCTTCCCATCCCCACAGCCCCATCCCACCCCTCACTCCCCTTTACACAATCCAAAGTTCCTTCATTCTTCCCTATCCCTCCACCTCACTGGATATATAAAGAACTCAAAAACTAGACACCAAAAAAAAACAAAAAACAAAAAACCTAATCAATAAGTGGGCTAAGGAACTAAAAAGATACTTCACAGAAGAAGATATACGATCAATCCACAAACATATGAAAAAATGTTTATTAACTCTAGCAATTAGAGAAGAGCAAATAAGAATTACTCTAAGATTTCATCTCACTCCAGTCAGAATGGCAATCATCAAAAATACAAGCAATAATAAGTGTTGGTGAGGATGTAGGGGAAAAGGTACACTCATACATTGCTGGTGGAACTGCAAATTGGTACAATCACTATGGAAAGCAGTATGGAGATTCCTCAGAAAACTTGAAATGGAACTATCATTTGACTCAGGTATCCCACTCCTGGGTTTATACCCAAGGACTTAACACAAGCATACTACAGTGATGCAGCCACATCAATGTTATGGCAGTTCAATTCACAATAGCCAACTATAAAACCAACCTAGATGCCTTTCAACAGATGAATGGATAATGAAAATGTGGTACATATACCCAATGGAAGAAGAATGAAATTATGGCATTTGCATGTAAATAGATGGAACTAAAGAATATCCTGCTAAGTGAAATAAGCTGAACCCCAAAACCAAAGGCCAAATGTTTTCATCATACTCTTGAAAGGTATTTTTATCCTCTCTGGCTATTTCCTGTCTCCTATTCTTAATTTTCTTCTTGGCTACAGGGATTTTCTACTCATTGTTATTTTGTTTAGTTCTTGAGGCCCTCTTATATTGAGTCATATAAGGAAAGGGTTTATAATTAGACAAATGTTGTAGAATCCAGAGTCCCATGATGGAAGGACAAAGCCACCCTACAAGAAAATGAATGTAACACAAATACCCCAGAAGAACTCCAATGACTGAAACGATAGCTTCACCTCAGGTATTTGACTTTTGTGGTTCCTTTGTAAATGGATATGATTTCAAATATACATTCACTAGATTCAATTTCACTGTTGAAATTGAAAGGAAGAATAGTAGAGATGGAGGAGTACTACCCTTTAATAATATTTCACATACTGTAACACAACAAACTACCATGTTTCCATAATAGTCCCACTCATATTGATTCCTATCTTCTTATATCTTTTACTCTCATAAAAGTTATTATTAATGCCAGAAGATTTGTAAATTGGTAAAACTGTAAAACTTTCAGAAATGAGTTCCTAGATTAAATTTTTTACTAAAAGGAATGTTCCTAATATATGAGCTTGTTAAATAATTACTCCATTAAAAATTGTGGAAAACAAGAGGCAAAGGAAAATGAACTTTAATCTTAAAGGTGATATTCAAAATTTTAAATAAAGGATCCCAAAACCCAATTGATCTGAAGACCTACAAAAACTTTATTCCATTTCCTTCACTGATCTTACAAATGTATTGGTTTACTTTAATAATTTTTGTTTCCATTATACTATATTAGTACTCTTTATTTCTAGTTACCAGCTCTAACTTCTACCTTCTCAAAATAAGTAAATTAATTTTGACTTAAACACTTTTTGAAAAATACCTCATGACCATAGATAGATAGATATAGATAGATAGATATAGATAAATAAATAGATAGATGATAGATAGATATAGAAGTGGAGAAGGAGAGGAAGAAATCACTCAGTTGAAGTTATATTCTGTGTAGACAGTTTCCATGTAGTTGTCTTAAGAATAAATTTTAATTCAAAATTATTTATTATTAGCATGTACATAGATACATATATAGTACAAACATTCCAGTAAGTTTAGAACTCAAGAAAATAATAGGCTAAAAAAATTTCATCATGTAAATCCCACATCAGTATATTAATACTGGAAATTCACAGGTTGGTGCCTTAAAGATTTTAATTGTAATTTGATCAAACATTTTCTGTAAAACCTAATTACCAAAAATGCTAAATTCTGGGCAAGATATCAGACTTATTAGCCTAATTATAATTCTTAGAATGTCTTTTGAATTATGATCGTTAATTTAGAGAAAATCAAAACAGGGGCTTTTTTCAGAATTATTGCAAATCTAACAACTTCCTCATTGAGCCACAATATTTCTTTCATTGACTTCAATTTTGTGGTATGACCCAGAGATTTCCCCAAAATTTTCTCAATGCTTAAGAAAAATTTTCAAAATTAATTTACTTAATTAGACATGCTTCATATGAAAGGAGAAGAGGGGAGCAATTGGAAAGAACAAAGACAGCAAAATTTTGATCACTTGGCTTTAACTAAAGTTATGCAAAAGGCATGTAAGTTTTACTCTTCCTACAAGTTTTTCCCCCAAATTAGGGTAAGGTGTAGTTTCACAGTATAAAGGTATATTATTGGAATCACTACCATGCCTGGATCTTTTCTCTTAATGTCCTTGCAATATTTTATTTTTTTCCTTAATTATAGTCCAAGAAACAGGACCAGACTAAGGATCATATGGAAATGATTGCTCACTATTAAATCCATGTGAATTTTTAGTTAGCTTCAAGACCATTTTCTACCTCTTATTCTTCTAAAAGTGCATCTTTTTCTTTACTAAATCACTTCATATTGCTGACTTTTTTTGTTAAAAGTCTTTAGAATATAGAATATTACTTCTACATTCTGGCTTACCTTTCTTTCAAAGACACTTTCACTGAATTTCATATTGACTACACAGAACATTTTTAAAAGTTCGACCTAAGACCCCTTTGCCTTTGAATTAGTTACTATTCTCCATGTTCCTGACTGACCCTGTGTATCCTTTTTTCTCAGGTTGTACTTCAGGATTCTGTGAAGATCTAGTTGAATTTTTTTCCTTTTATGGGGGCTATCCTAAGCTATAGATCCTTTGTACTACAAATAGAAGTGGTGCAGTTAATTGAAGGCTTCCTGCTGCTGTATATAGTCGGCTACTGAGGTAGTTTGAAATTCCAGTCAATTCTTCTAACGTGGAGCCAAAGGCAACTTTAATTTCCTTTGAGACCCTTATGAGATTAACTCTGATAGTATGTTTGCTGACACATTGACAAGAACCACCTTTCACATCTATTATATGACAACTAGCAAAGTGTGCAGCTTCAGATGTGGACTCAGAGCAGTAATAAAGATAGAATTATTTCAAAATCGGCATGAAATTTTCCACTGCTCATCACTTAGCATCACTTTAATATTTTAAAGCTTTTATTGTAGTGACCATTAAGTTCTAATAGTTGACTTTGCTGTGTGTACAGTATGCTCCTTTATGGTGTCAGGAATGAGCGGGAGGATTTACACATCAAAAAGTGATTCTGGAAACAAGAACTACATACATAGTAACCACTTAAAAATAATGCTGTATTATCCAAACAAAACATTATATATCAAGAAGATCATTTGATAATCTATTGTGTAATCTGGTCCAATTACTTTAAAACTGCTTTGTAAAAATTTCCCATGCAGATTGCAGTCTTCTTGAGGAAAGTCATTCTTTATGTGCTCACCAAACAATATCTCAACAAGTTTCATGTGGTACAGATGAGTGACAAGCAAAGAGGCAAAATGGCGCAATATCTCTTAGGAGGAGAAAGTATGGACTGCATATAGAAGTGGGACCAGCAGCAGCAGCAAAGGTTCAAGTTCAGATGAGTCAGAAGTCATATGCAGAAAGTAGAAGAGATACAGAAATTTTAAAAAATAAAAACAAGAGTAGTAATTTCTCAAAGTGAGAAAGAACCAAGGCCAAAGGATCTTCAATTCAGACAACAGGTAGTGGGTATCCTGCTCTGCTCTTTGAGACCAGACTTAGTTTACAGAACAAGACCTAGACTAAAAGAGTGGTCCTATTTTTTAGCAGGTCACTAATATATTCTGTTTCGGTAACATTTTAAATGACATCTTTTATATTATACATGAAAAACTGGAAGGTAGGAGTATATAAAAACAGTAGCTTAAAGAAAGAAAGAAGAGCAAGTCAGTTTATAATGTCTTGGGCAAAATGGTGTAGAATGAATATCAAATATCTATATAATTACTTTAGTAAGGATTGCACATGAATTAGAAGAGTATAGTTCCAGGGGGAAAATTAACTGATTTTTGAAATAATCAAACTCAGTAATTTTAAAGAATTATCTTTTATGATCAGCAAAGTGATTAAGAATTTCAAATGGGGACAGGAATGGTGGTGCACACTTGTGATATCAATGATTCCAGAGGCTGAGCCAGGAACCTTGCAAGTTCAAGGCCAACTTCAGCAACCTAGGAAAACTCTGTTTCAAAAATTTTTTAAAAGGTGGGAGCATAGCTAAGTGGTAAAGCACCCTGGTTTCAATCCTCCAGTACCATGAAAGAAAAAAAAAAAGAGAGAGATAAAAAGGAAGGAAGGAAGGAAGGAATTTCAAGTGGGAAAGAGACCAAAGAAACAAACCTTTTGTATTTTTAGTCACTTTAAATATTTATCCCAATAAGATTTCTATCATAACTTATTATTTTTTTAAAAAAAATCATTAATATTTTTTGTTCTGGTGTTACATCTGGTCTCTGTCCAAGTCATTATGTGTTTTCTCAGCTGTCAACACATTTGCTCTGGAATTAAATTTACTGAATAATTAACATTTTTTTCCTCCTGTAAGAATGGCTAAGGAAGCATACTATCATGTGCAAATCTATGAGGCTTTACTGATTTCAACTGATTTATTAGGATTTTTCTAGTTAGTAATGAATGGCATACTAAAAATTAAATGCATTATTTATTTCTTAAAATGATTTCAGAGTTGCCTAAAACTTCTTGAGTCGTATCTTTTTTTTTTAATTAGAGCATTATGTTTATACTGAGTTGTGTCTTAAAATCATTACATTACATTTAGAAGCAACTTTTCTTCTGTATACATTCTTCTCCATATGTATACATTCTTTTCCATATGTATACATGTATTTATTACATATGAACTTAAATCATTATGTTTTAGCACACTCCCCTTTTACCCAAAATCTCATACAAAAATTCTCCATTTAGACTTCATCCCAAGGGTTGGGGTGGTAAGAATCTACTGGGCAATGCTGTAGTTCATGTCCACTCACTCTGACTCACTTTCTCAATCTCTTTATTTCTCTCAATCTCTAGAAGAAAGAGTAAGAGAAAATATACATCCTCACCCTTTTAATTCTTCTCCTCCCTCACGCTTGAACCTTCCCCTGTATGCTTTCATTGCTTACATTTTTTAAATTTTCGTTCTTCCTCTACCCCTCATTTTGTGAAAACTGGTCTCTATTCCCTCCAAGCCCAATCCCCACCTCTGTAAGTCCAGAAGAGTTGCAAGATAAGCAAGAGGAAGAATAAGACGATTGACTCTTGAAAGCACTAAGTGAGTAATCTCCCCTGTTGTTACTTTTGCTGCAATTCTTCATCTCACTGATTGTCCTTCAAGTCTCTGTTAAAAATTCTACCTTCACAAAAACACCCACTATGATCAGTCTATGTAATGATGCAACTCTCTCTCCCACCCATGATCCACCTTTCTCTGCCCTATTTTTCCATATGTAATAGAATAGCATTTATTACTACCCAACTACATAATTTAGTTCTTTATACTCATTATTCTATGTTTCTAACACTGAGACAGACAGACAGACAGAGAGGCAAATACTATACATTTCAAGGTCCACAAGGAAAAGTACATAAGGTTGTAAGTTTTGTTCCCTCATCTATTTAGATACCTCAACAATGTCCAGCATATAAGAGACATTCAAAAACACTTGTTGAATGAATGAAGACTGGTATCTCATCTGCCTAGTCATTCATGCTGGAAACCTCAGAGTTAATCTGTATCTGTTCTTCTACCTTTTGAATTAATGACTGATTTTTCCATTTCTGGTCCTTCTAGTTCCCTCATCATCCTCTCACTATTTCTGCCTGGGCACTTATAGTTAACAGTTAATGGAATGTGGTAATTGCATAACCTATTTTAAGGAGGCTTCCATCCTTTCCAGTGCTGCCCAAGTTACAATTCCAAGAAGTTTTTCTGATGATGCAGAAATCCCTGTCCTGATTTTTCAGAGGTTCACAGTTACCATCTTTTCATGGAATTAGAGATGCTTAGTCATCTGTCTCCTGCCTGGTTAACAGCTTCATCTCATAGCAAGATCATAGACTGTGTTCTCCCACTACCCTAAAGCACCCTGAAATTCCCTTCCTTTATCTCCTTTGAAAAGCCTGCCAGACCTTCCCAATCTTGCCTATGCTGGTTTTGCCTCTTGTTGAATTAAGTCTACTTTGCCTTTTTCCTCCAATCTAGACAGTGCACTTTTGGAAGCAAGTTAATACATTGCTCACTTTGGTCTAAACATGGTGCCCATCCATGAATGCTTGTTAATAAAGTGATTCAGCCTGTTTGAGCTCAGTTTCCTCACTTAAGTGTTACCACCTAGAACATGATCTCCTGGGAGACAGGATAAAATACCACGTCAAAAGTTCACAGCATTTAGTACATGCTCAATGAATGTTATTATTCTTCCTGAAGATATCCCCATAGCCCTATTTTAATTGCCTCAGAGGGTCTAAATAAAATTAGATGAAGCAAGAAATGAAATGTATGGTTTTCTCGTTTGTTGGTTGATGTTTTCTAACTTCGTTCTCCTTCAGTATTAGTAAATGAACTTTATGATGCCTCTGAGAAGTAAGATACCATGCCCTGGGAAGAAATATGACCAGGAATTGATGATCAATCCTCATGATGAAGAGAAGCAAAGGTGGCCAGCCACCTGGGTGTGAGCTCCTAGTACCTTGTTAGAAGACTGTTGTTCTGAGTTTCTCAACTTGTAGCTTTTTCCTGCAGTCCTCCACATCCTTATCCTTTACTCTGTTAAAACTTCCATCCCTATACTAAAGATGTATTTCCTAATCAGGTATCTTTTGATTTAAAAATCCTTCAGAGTGTGTGGCTTGTACTTCTGAATGGCCCCAAGTGGGTTTTTTTGTACTTGGCAGAGCCAACCTAGCCATTCACAGAGAGGCAATCTCTCTATAAATGAACAGATTTCCACACGTGGGCTGTAATATATGCATAACACATTTCTCACGGTGTTAATTTTGGCTTAACATCCTCCTGATGGTCTTGATTACCTTGGAGACTTACATCCTGTCTTCTGTATATATGTAGTTGTTAGTCACTTCTACTAAGTTGTCTCACCACCATTTCTCAAGAATGATAACAGAAGACACAATATTTCAATAACTGATTTTCCTTTCAACAAATGTTCATTCAATCTCCTGTTTCAAGGCACTGTGCTGAGGCTTAGTTAAATCTTACACTCATGTAAAATGGAAAAATTCTGTAAAGGTCCAGTTAGCTTTACAGGAAAAATAACTGGAGCTATCTCAGAATATTAATCAAAAGATTTTGTTAAAGTGAATGGCTTTGACTTGCTTTCCTATCCCTTTTCTAAAAGCTGGAGCTCCTGGACAATTATTTCTGATCAGTCATGTTATTTACAGGACTGCAAATATTATGTGAATATAAAGTATCTTGAGAAAGAAATAGCATACAAATAAACATAGTTAGAGTGTTCAGTGATAAATGCCATTTGGAATAGCATATTAACAGTGAAAAGTAATAGAGAGTAATAATTTTTAATTGGGATTATTAGAGGCTTTATCCACTTTGCTTATTTTATTCATGATGTGCTAATCAAATAGATGGGTGACTGGGCACAGATTCCGTGTAAATGATCTATGTTGTGACAAATCTCAAGGCATCTGGTTAGGTCAGATATCTCCCTTGGGGAATTAAAATGAAACAAGAAGTGTTTTTGTCCTTAAAATCTGTACTCTGGTAGATAGGATCCAACAAAGAATTAAACATTTCATCTAACTTTTCCAATGCCATGTTTCCAAAGGAAATTACATTAAACTTGTCCATTCAAAATGCAAAAGCAAGACATCCAAGAATGAGATTTCCAGCAGAATGTAATTTTAAAGACATGATTTTCCCCCATTACTGGAGATAGCAAACATTTTAAAAGCCTGTTCTTTCATAATTGGATTCCAGATCATTATTTTTTTGGCCAAAAAGAAAGGTTTTCTGCATTCTTAAAATAATTAGGCAAGATTTCAAATCAAATTATCCAATTTCAAAGCTCTATTTTTCTCTCTAAAATCCCTGTTAGAGAAGGACTGCCGATGACTAAGCTTTGTGTCATCCTCATGGCTTTATTAGGAGAATGTTCTAAGTCCTTCACTTTCTATGTAATCAGAACTATAATTTCTTCAGGTTATTTTAAGACCCAGCTATGGCTAAAGCAGGAAACTCAATTTTATTCTGAGCTCTAGACATGTCGACACAGCAGAGCAGGGCTCCAGCTTTCTGGGCTCTCTTCTTTTATAAACCCTTTTGCCTGATGTCAGACTCAGCTCTAAGCTAGCTGAACTTCAACTCTGGATATCCGGTAACTCCTTCCAGGACATCGAGGGTAGTAGGACTGTTATTTTGGAAAATGTGTGTTGACATATCATTACTCTACAAATGAAGAGCTCGTTTGTCCATAGAACACTACTCTTCCTAACTTCTACTTGAAAACCATATTCAACAGAAGGACAGTTGAGAAAACCCAGGTGCCAGAACTACTTCATAAAAAAGCAGAACAGAAAGCTCTAACTACATATGTCTGCTTAGTTCATCATGCTCCCTTAGAATTTTATAACTTAATTAACCAGCCATTCAAACAGACTGGTTGCCTCTAATTATGCTGAAAATTTTTTTCCATGTTGCAAAGTAATATTAATAGTGAATGCCATTTCTTAAAGTAACAGGTAATCCATTTCTTCTGTAACTGTGAGCCATATCTGCAAAAGGTGCTTTTTAGAATGAAGAGAAGAATATAGCATCAATAGTATTCTGACACTAATATATCAAAAAGGCTTATATATGATACACACATAGAAACATACATATTTTTTCACAGAAGTAAGTTTATTAATATGTTTAAGCTAATATATTGCCATAAAAATATCTCATTTTAAATTCATGTATCATGTCTTTAACAAATTGCTCCGTGATTTTTTTTCATGCTTGCCTTTTTTTTCATTTGGTTAAAATACAACTTTTCTAAAAAATAAAGTAACATATTTACAAAAATTTTTATTTATATATGTGTGTATATATATATGTATATGTATATATACATATATATATAATATATATATGTAACTTTTCTATTGCTATTACAACAATTAAAAAACAATATTATGGCTCTATTAGCTGAGTTTACCATGTTATCTATGTATTTATCTATCTGTCTAATCTATCTAGTTCTACATGTTTTTCACTCAACAGTATATTGAGCCTGTTCTTCTATGCTAATATTTCTAGACATTACTTATTACTTTTAATAATTATATAGCATTTGAGTAGATGGAATATGGCCGTTTGTTTCTGAATTGACCAGTGTGTAAACTGCCTTCAATTTTTTGTTACTATAAAATCATACTATAAATAAATATCCCAGTACACAAATTCTTATGCATTCATGCAAGTACGTTTGTATAACAATTAAGTGAAATTACTGGATCACAAGATGCATAGATTTTTAATTTTTTAGTACTGACAATCTGTGCTCCTCTAAAATATCATCAGCATGTTCTTCCATTGATGTGTGAGAGCGGCCTTTCCTCCAAATCCCAATCAATATTTAGTTTTACATTATTGTATTTTTATTAATATAATGGATACAAAAATTGTACTTCATGAGATTTTGATCATACCAAGATCGATCACTTCCTCATACATTTATTGGCCATTTATGGTTCTTCCTCTGTGAATGTCTTCATTCCCAGCCTTTGACCATTCTTCCAACTGAGTTATTAGTATTTATTAATGATTTATAGTCCTTATTTGTGTCCTATAGATATTAACCTCTTGAGCATTCAATAAATGTTAACTTTTTCTTGCCATTAACATAGTAGAAAATAGAGGCTTAATTTGACATTTAATCTTTGACCTAGAATGCCAAATCAACTGTCATTCTTTTATAATTTTCTCTAGATAGGTTATTACAACTCATTCTAGGAAAGATCTAAGTCAGTGTAATCCTAACTCATAAGTTCATTAATAGACTAGACTATGTAAAAATCAAAATAAATAATTCCCTTTAAATGCTCAGGTAAAACATGCAAAATATGCATTTGTCTATGGTGGAAATGTCTTACAACATGTTATTTCAAATGCGAAGACAATGAAAAATGTATAATTGACTGCTGCAAAACAATGTATGAGCATGTGAGTGTGAGAACTAGAAAAAGAAAAGGAAAAGGAGTTTCTGTATTTTTTTAAAACATAAAATTGTACTTCAGCCAGAACAGGTGTCATTCCAATTACTACTTTACTAGTCAAGAGTTCCTCGGGGCATTAGAGAAGCTGCTTTTCTTAATACCCTGTTTCTTGTCAACACTCCTTTAAAAGTCCACTTTCCACCCTGGTGTCACAATCCTGGCAGAAGCTGAGGGGTAAAAATGGAGAGAAAGAAAAAAATAAAGGCAAGAAGTCCTCTTCCTTAGCTAAGGGAACCTGGCTTAACTTTTATGCTTCTCCCTTCAAGGTCTTGTCACAAAGGTGGGCACATGACAGATCAGAGTTGAGAAAAGAGGCTGGCTGAAAGCAAGAGAACAACAAAGCTGGTATAGGATGTGAAACACACCACAACTCATTCTTTAGAATAAGTGTATGGAAAAATAGCAGCTGTGCTACACTCTGAGCATGTGAGAGAGGAAGAAGCAGCTCCAAGCCAGTCCTGCCTCTCACAAGCTTACCCTTCAGTCCTTTCATTCCCAAGCAACATACCAAGTTTGTGTGCAAGGATCAGGGTTTATGTGAGCTACAAGTGGAGAGAAGCAAAGAAAGCATCCTCTGAACTCATTTGCATGATGCATTCTATGAACTTTTACCATTTGTAAAAAACAGAGTCAGAGGCAGGGCCATGAGGTAGTTGTGAAGCTGGACCCTATTAAAAGACCAGTGTCTTCCACATCATAATGTGCTGGACTGCTGCCCTCTACATCAGCTGCCCTCCACATCAGAATGTTGTGGATTGTGTTTGTATTTAAACACTGGGAAGTAAGCTTTTTCTGTTGTGAGGTCACCAATTTTGAGCCAAGAAACTAAGCTTTGGAATAAATAATCTGTGTTTATTTAGAGGGAAATCAGAAATATAGAGAATTCTGGAAGAATTGGTTTGTATTTTGTTCTTTCCCCTAAAGAAGACTAAAATCAGAAGTTGGTCTTTTAAAATAATCATTTTATGTAATTTTTTTATGACAATGTCAGATGTTTGATTTTTCAGCTAAGGCAGATCAGATGCTTAGTGGACTATTTTCTCAGAATTTGAATGTGACACACATTAGAACATTCTCTAGGGCTCTCTTCTGAAAAGATAGGAAGGAGGCTGACCTGGACATCTCCTGTTAGTGTTTCCTGGTGAACAGGACCTGGAGTAGGACTCAAAGGTCATATTTTTTTTCCTCTGGAGGTCATTAATAATCCTAGCTATCCAGAATCTACTAAGGACCTAAGCATTTGACAACTTATTGTCCAAACTACATGGATATGAACTTAACTGAATAAAGTTGACCCAGAAAAAAAATTCTTCTGCTTTAGAAGCAGAAGGTATAAGTCCATCCATCGCTTATTTCATTCCTTAACTACACTGCACACAATAAACTAGGATAGAATGTGTCCACTGGAAACAGGCCTGCAACTAGAAAGTAGAGTTTAAAATCACATCTGCAAAGCCATTTTTGTCTGAAGGAAACAGCCCAAAAAACTTAAATGTCACTGAAAGATCTCCATAGTTGAAATATGACATAGTTAATATTCATAATTTATGAGCACTTAATGAAAAATAGTGAAGAACAAGAAACTCTTCCTTCACATTTTTGAATTAAAAATTGGATTTTAAAATCGATTATTTATATACAAATAAATACAAAAGTACATGTGCAATTGAAATATCTTTTGCTGTAAATGGATAATATTCAAGTCACTCACTCATTCATTTACTCACCCTACAAACATTTATTCAGCAATTATTAAGTGTCAGGCATTCTTACAGGCTTAGATTTGCTTATTTCAATTTCCATGTTTTAAGTAATTCAAGAATTTTACTTTCATATATTTTTCCCTAAATGTTAATAAATGTGTTCAGAGATGGAACCCACTTTGTTCTCCAAAATTATCTCATTGACAAAACAGAAGACTGATTAACATCATTCTGTTAACTGGTTGCAAAATTAGTGCAGGACACCATGGTTTACGGAGTCCAATCTATCTAGAACTCTCTCTCATGTGCTAGAGTCTAATAGTTAGCCCTAGATTGCACATAATATGTCTAGGAGTTAGAAATCTTTGCAAACTGGCTTTCACCAACTATCCAAGTAGCTAAAATAAAATTTCATTCTCAGAATACGGAATATTTGTGAATGACTGATGTGTTTTTGGCAAAGAAGTGAATACTTCAGTGAGGCACACTATATTCAGCAATGAGATACACTTAACATACGAAAGAAAAATTTCCATGCATTACATTTCAAAAGATTGGAATGAAAAAGAAGAAAAATACTCTTGTTATCTTGATTGCAACATGTAGCTTTGGCATCATCTAAATATCACCCATAGTAGGTGTAAAACCCAATATAATATGACTTTAGAACCAATAACCAATATAATCTCTCTCTCTTTTCAAAATTTTAAACATATAAACTGGAATTCAGAAAAAGTTATGAATAAAAAAACTCCTAAGAACTGTCATACTTATTCCAAAATACTGTTGTTACACAGAAAATTGTCCCAATTAAAACAAATTGGGAGACAAAAAAGATAAGTGAAAATAATTCCTGATCTATTAAGTAGCTGACCTGTAGCAATTCATTATATTCAACAGTAACATTCATTACAGTATTTGACTGAAGTGTTTGCTTTTTTATAATCACTGCTATTATAGTGCTACTTAAACTGAAATTTCTGCTCAATTTATAAGCTGAACAAAATCTTAAGTTTCTGATAATCAAATGATAACCTTTATTACTAAAATGAGAATCAAATGTCTAGTTCCAAAGTATAAGAAATTTAATACATACTCCTATTTTCCTCCTATTTCCATAAGGAGACTGACATGATTCTTTCTACAGAGATAGAAAAATTATTCAATTATAATGCATGCATTATGTATGTCCATGCATATACACACATATACACACATAGCCATACAAACAGTTATATTTCGCATAATGGTAGACCACATATGTGACTGTGATGAACCTGAAAAATTCTGTTCACCTAGTATTTTCATTTTACCCTTTTATGTTTAGATGTGTTTAAATACACAAATTTTAACAGTTGTCATACCATTGCCTACAGTAGTCAATACATCAAAATGCTATATGAGCTTTAGCCTAGGAACAACAGACTACACTACATACCACAGGTATATAGTAGACTATATCATCCAGATTTATGTAAGTACATTTATGCAGCACTGAAATTGTCTGATGACACATTCCTTAAAATGTTTACCTATTATTAACACACAACTACTTACATATATAGAGAGATTGATTTTGATTGCTGTAAGTATCAAACTAAGGTAGACAAGTCATAGCAATGACTAAACAGTTCTTTGTAAACAGGTCAGATCATAACATGTTTGTGAAAAGGTAATATGTTCAAAACCAAAGTCATATACAGCATAAACTTCAGTATAAAGAATAAAGATCAAATAAACTAGGGCTCAATGAAAGTTTAAACCTAAAATTTGTATTATTATAAATTGATAGTATCAAGCACATTCATTATCACTGGGATTATTTGCCCCTTTAACCAAAACTGCTGTCACTGCACAAGGAAGACATGGTATTGCAACCTGATCTGTTATAGGTCATTAACAAGCCAAATTACTAACATTTTAAAATACATCAGAGATACCAAAAATAATCCATGCACTGTCTTATGGCTTACAGGTGCCAAGAGAAGACAACTACATCTTCCACCATCACATAGACGAAGGCCAATTGTGGTCTAAACCCCCCGACTCCCCCAAACCCTCTGTTTTGTTGAAAATGCAACAGTCCCTCTGGTCTTCATTCTAAGAACAGTCAAATATTTTAGGTCATAGGGCCTCTGCACTGACCATCACCTCTGTCAGGAATGGCTCTCTTCCACTTTTACATGGATGGCCTCTTCCAGTCCCTAAAGCCTCTGCTAACACTCACTTCCACATTCATCTTCACAGATCCTATTCAGCAACTCCCTTTTGGTGAAGCTTTAAGATTGAGTTATCTATCTATCTTCTTTGAATGAATCATCACACATTTATTAAAAATAAATGTATTCTATTTCTGCTTTTGCCCAACAACCATTATTAATACACCTTGATGTGACTTGAAATCTAGCATTATTCTCCCCGTTTGTTGCTCTAAATATTGCCATTTGTGCACACTAGCTGGTACTTTTGAGTTTTACAATCAGTACGCCACACTTCCGAATAGATCCTTGTTAGGATTTATCTGAAATTGCACTGGCTTCCAAAACATATGTAAAGTCCAGAAGAAACTGATACACTGATATTTTGAGGCAGGGAATTGAATGGCTGGTAGAGTTGGCATGGATGAGAGATTTACATTTTGCTATATACTGTTATTTATTGTAATTGACCATTATTATATATCACACATCTATTTTTTAAGGAAAGCTATTTTAAAGACAGAAATTTATAGATAAATTCTGAAAAAAAAAATAGCTGTTTTAAAGATATAGTCTTCCTATTCATGAATACATGATCTCTCAAGTCTGATTATGGTTTCTTGAATGTCCTTCAATAACTTTATTAGTAAAAGTGTCCATTGCTACTATATTTGCTATTGTTTTTATTACATTTTGTGTTTCGTTGTTTCTGATACAGCAACTCTTCTCATTTTTTTATCTTGCCATTTCTTATGTTGTGCAGCACTGACCCTGAACTAGCAATCTGGTTGAGCTCCTCATCAGTTCAATTACTTTCTTTACCCTTGAATTCTCTTCAATCTTATGTAATGTTCATGTCTTGGAACAGTGACAAAGCCCTCCAAAGACAAAGTTCCTGACATTAAAGAAAATATGTTTTAACTTTCCTCTTCTATTTTTAATTTAATAAAAGTTTCTATCCTAGAAGGGTACTAAATTTTGCTTGAATATTTTTCTTAATCCAGTGAGATAATCCTTTTTTTTTTTCATTGAATCTCTTAACAGGATGACATTCACTAGTAGACTTTTTCCCCTTAACCATTCTTACATTTCTGGAATTACCTCTACTTTAAAAACATGGCCAATAACATATTAAAACTGTTCAAGTCCATCATAGTGAGGGAAACACATATTAAAAAAGTAGTAATACCATATCATTTTTCATCTCTTAGTTTGGCAAATGTCTACAGTCTGATAATATCTAGTGTTGGCAGGGATATGGGGAAAATGGATCTCACAGACCTGACTAGTGAAGCATAAAGATAATGTCTTTTGGTGTCTGAGGAAGTTGACTGTACAATGGATAATCAGATAGAAAGATGTCTCCCATGTCTACAAAGCAACTTCATATATTTTCTAGCCATCTAAAAATGAACTCCTATAAGGGTTTCTAATGTTATATATCCATATTCATATTTGAGACTGTGTGGTAGAAAAAAAATGTTAAGAAACAGGATCACTGATCTTTACAGGTCAACAATATGGAAAAATTTTCATTTACTATTGGAATAAGGAATAGAATGAGACAAGAGCATGGTTTTTATTATGTTTTATTTATCACCAGTTATTTGAGGTTTCTTTTCCTTCTTGCAACATATTAGGTTAAGTTGATACACAGATAATTTTTTTCTAATGTTTTAATATCTTTCCAGAAAAAAAAGAGCAATCCCAATGAACTGAGTTTATAGCTCCAAACATAAAAAGTCCCTGGAGAGCTGCTCAAATTAATTCTTATTTTTTGCTAATGTTTAATATAGGAATGGGAAAATTCTAAATCCAAGGTCAGACCAACCATGATTTGTTCTGTCTCAATCTTATTATTACACCAGTCAGAAACTTAGCTTGAACCAATAATGATGAGAAAACACAATTGGCAACACATGCTGAGCTACAAAGATGCACTCATCTGCTGGGTTCAATACCTATCTCATAACTTTGGTTTAATTATACATCTCCTTTCTTGGCCTACACTTCTATCATGAATTAACTCAATTTCCTGAGACTTAGTGCCTTTAACTTAACTTGTGCTGAGATTTAAGGCTAAAACAGAGCAACAAGACTACCCAGAAAAACATTTCGTCTTTCCCTATGGATACTACTTCTTATTCCCTTCACCATTCCTCTCTTACTCAGACATAAATATATTTATTTCATTCTTCTCTTTGAATTGCTGTGCACAGAGATTGATTCACCCCTTCCATCTGTCTTTGCTTAATATCTCACTATGTGATTTCCCTATTCTGACATTTTACTTTAGATAATTTTAAAAATTACAGATACCCTTGGCATTCAAAATTTGCTTATTAAATTGTTTATCAAAAAATCTTATTTTCCTGCCTCCTTGTCAAAGAATATGGCCAATTAAATAATGCCTGAATAAATGTAGATGGGCTCTAAATAGCAAACTGAGGAGAATTATTTCAAATTGATACTATTGTTAAAAGAAAAATTCATCCATTTTTTGTTCTTTATCTAAGAAAATTATCTGCATAAAATATCACAGAGGGGAAAAATAGTATTAAATATGAAGTGGTATTTGAATAACGTAAAAGTACACCTGTAATCATTTTCACAACTAAATTTATTCTTCTCCTTGGATAAAAAGTATGCATTTATATTCAGGCAGTCTTAAATTAGCTATTTCACACTTCACATTTTGAATGCAGAAACATATCTCATGAAATTTCTATTGGCATTACTCATTGAAAAATAAAATTAAATAAGAATATTTCAAAATTCCATTTGTTCAGAATAACTGAAACATTTAAATATATATAGCTAAAGCATTGAAGGTCATTCTTGGCTTAAATTCTATATTGAATGGTTTTAATTTTTGAGTGAAGGGCTCTAACACCCTAAAATACCTATATTTTTCAAATTTACAAAGACACTGAGGAGTTATTTCCTACATAACAGAAGAATTCTTTCTAAAAAATATGTAAAATTAATAGAAACATACTATAGCTCATTTGATAGAATGCTTGCCTCGCATGCACAAGGCCCTGGGTTCAATCTCCAGCACCACACACACATACACACAAAAGACGAAACACATTTTGCACAATAACACTGTACTCTTTAATCATTCATTCAGCTAAAAATAGTCTCAGGGATCAATTATGTGTGAGGCACTGTAGGAAATAAAAATAGAAGTAAAACATGATCCTTTTCCTCTCAGAGCTTATAATATAACTAATTAGGGGGATGGGGACACATGTACATAAATAACCACAATGTAAAACAGAAAATGGAAATGTTCTAAGAGAGTAGTAAAGGCTCATTGGAATGGAGAAAGAAAAGGAGAAGGGGAAGAGGAAAATAAACATGACTGGGTAAGAAGGAATCAATGACTGTTGGGCATTGGGGAACTTGGATCAAGACTTGTGAGAGTTAGGATGTCCCCCAGTGAATAGTTAGAACACTGCAGAAAGGTACCTCAGAGAAAGGAAATTCCTGGATATTGTTATGTGTGGGTATGTACCCAAGTGTTGTATCAATAATAACAATAGATAAACAACAAACCTCGATTAAAAATACAGCTGTCAAGAAGTAAAAAGTACTAACTGAATGAGACCATTTGGGGGTGGGGCAGAAAGTGTAATTGCTATTAACTCTTCATCAAGCTACACTACAAATCCACAGAGCATGTTGGCCAGGACTTTGGCTCAGTCCTGGCCTTTTTAAGGGTAAATCATAGCTGATAGCTTCCCTTAGTTACCTCTCCTAAGAGCTGATACAGGCCTCTCCATCCCTTCCAAGGCAGAAGTATGCGGAGATTAAAATAGCTTCAGAATACTTCCTGCTCTGTCCTAGCTATGCTTTCATTTTATTTGACTTAGACCAATTGGAATGCCAAGGGAAAACCCCATGAGGCACTGAGCATGTGAGATAATGTGTCAGTCCCTCAAAACTGTTTGTCCAACCTATTGTGCATATCCATCATAGTTCACCATCCATGAGAAAGCACAACATGTAGGGGAAACAGCTCTTAGCACACACTGCTGTTTCTTCTTTTTTAAAAATAGATGTGTCACCTCCATTAAATACTTCCATCTCAACTATTTTAATAATTTGTCACAAATCTAGCCACTTGCCAAAACAATGAAGATTATGTATTCTAAACATTTGTTTGGAAGTTACAGTATTTCTTATCTCTAAAAAGTGTGTAATATTGCACTTATGACAAGATTTTCTGACTTCCAACTTCAGCTAATGACAATCTATCTACTCCTCCCCTTCTTTGGTGGACCCCAGGGAAAAGAATCTGTTGGTTTTGCTGAGCTACTAGCAAGCTCACATTGCTTGGGGAAGAAGTTTTAGCACAGCTGAGGTCAGAGCTGGAATGAAGGACAAAGATGAACATTTAGAAATAAGGAAAGCTAAGGGATTCAGAAAGGGCCTTCACTTACAGTCAATAACACTAATCCACTTGACTCTTCTCTCTCTCTCTCTCTCTCTCTCTCTCTCTCTCTCTCTCTCTGGAAAACAGAAAACCTTGGATAACAGAATTTCTCTGGCTCCATTACTGAACTACTGCTAAAGCTTCCCCATTCCTTCCCTAAGGCAGAGGTAACTAGGGATTAAAATAACTCCAGAATACTTTCTGCTCTAACACTGCTTTCACTCTATGGGACTTAGACCAAATGGCATGCTGAGGGAAAGTTTACTTTTTTTGGAAAGATGTCCTTCATGGTTTAGCCTTCCCCAAAGGCTTCACTTAACTACACTAGTTAACAGTGCCCCTGCTACCATCAATCACTTTCTATCCTACTGCCCTATTTTACCTTAGCACTTATTACTATTTACAGTAGACTTATCCATCCATCATTCAATTGAACAATCAATCAGGTGTTTCTTTGTCTGGTTTCACAGTCATGTCCTCTGTGTCTAAAATAAAACCTGGAATGTGGTTGGTTTTCAAATATTCTGTAGTGAAAAAATGAACAGATGAATGATTATTTCACCTCAGCTCCCAAAACTCCAAACAATTTCATCACCTCTGAAACCTCAACCTGAAATTACAAGAATGATCAAACGCACACTTTATGCTGTTCCTTCAACTATGTCTATGTCCATTATCTACACCTATTTACATCTTGGTTTCTTTTACTATACACTTTAATTGCTGTGTAGTTCCTGTTTTTGTCTTTCATTTTGAAAATGCCTAATGGTCAGTGGATTCCTTTTATTGGGTACAAAAAAAATTATCTTTTAAGAAGACAATATGGCATTTTAGTAAATGTTATTGTTCTATTTACAAGAAATGATAAAATGATGAGTATTCCTAAAGAACCTTATTAGTTATCCATTCTAAACCATTATAACTCATGAAATGTATTAACATACCATTTTAAGATTTTTATCTAGCTTTGACTTAAGAATCAAGATATATAAAATGAAAATATTGACATATTAAAATCAAAATTCTACTTTGAGAGCAAAGAACCAATTACTAAAATCGGAATAAAGCACACATGAGATAAACTAAGACAAATTTTTCATATATAAAACTTCACATTTTATTGTATTTGAAAAGAAATAGTTCAGCAAGAATTTGTTATACTAAAATAGAGGCTTAACTTTTTTCATATGCTGAATACAGTGTCTTATTTAAATGAGCAAATTAAACTAATATACCTTAATTATAATATCTTTTACAACTATTATATATTACTAGATGCATTTTAACATAATTAATTATAACAAATAATACGAATATAATTATAACATAATTAAATAATACAAATACATATACACCTATTTTCCTATATCTTACCGTCAACATGTATATTCATTGTGTTTAATAATGTAACAAATGTTTTTCAAGAACAATCTCTTTATGGATTTAAAGAAATCCTCTAAATCTATTAGAGAAATTGAATATAAGTTAGATTTCTTTAAGAGTTATAACTTTTAAAAATAATGGAATCATTCGTGTGTGTGCTCCTGCCCTCATGAAATGCCACAGTCAGTGGAAGGGTCAATATCCCCAAGGAGCCCTGTTTATGAGTGATATTAACACCAAACAGAAAGCTTAGCAAAGTCTGTTCTAAAAATAACCCTGTGTGTCTCTTGTTGTCATCATCAAGCTGAGTCTCCTGTGCTTTGTGGCATAGCATCCAGGCCTCCTCTTTGCCTTTCTACAAGCATTGCTACCCAAGACCTCCCCTTTCTCTCAAGGTGGCCAGGATAAAAAGAATTCTGCAATCGCCCTAAACATTCATTAAACAACATTATTGCCCCTTGAGCAGACAGTTATCATGTTGTTTTGGCAGCAGGAAGGAATCTGTGGTTTCACTTGAATGTTATTCTTCTTTATTTAAACTACTAGAAATAACCCCAAAATGACAGAATGCTCTTTCTATAAATAATCATTCCAGAGTAGAGTTATATTAGGAGGTAACTCAGATGGCATGATAACGCCTAACAAGCTAATCTTAGACCTGCAATGCCATAAGATAGAAATACAGAGGCTAAGAATAACTGACCCAAAGGAGTCAGCCTGCTAAAGAGAGGCACAGACTTGTGGGCATCTGCAGGTTCTAATGCATATAATGATCTGAAAGCCTCTTTCGTCCAGGATGGCAATAAATTATGTTGGTCATTAATATTATAATCAATAATGCTTTATAACATATTGATTTATAGAGATGGCTCAATATTCTTCTTATAGCAAATAAGAGTATAAAAATTGGTTGATGGAAACCAAAGAATTGGCTCTTTCCTAAACTTCATCACTATCTAATTAGTAAACTTTACGCTTGTGACCTACAGAATATGCACTTTCCATCCAAAAAATGTAAAATTTAACTCAAGAAAAAGTAAAATATAACATCATGACTATATATAAATATTACCACTCAATTTTCACCAAGAAAGTTCAAACTGGACCTGAATTAGACAAATTAAACATAAATTGAATTGAGTTAGCTAGATTAAACCTTTATTTCAGCTCAAGAATTTCACATTGCACATTGAAATCAGGATTTGAATGGGTACACAGACTTTATTAATCCCACGTTTCTAGATAAAGACCAAGGTGGGCATAATTCAAACATTTTGGCAAAAAGAAATAAATCCATTATATTAATATTTCAAAAAAAATGCTCTCCTACTAAAACATTAGTAATAATGTGCTGTTTAAAAGCTGGACTAACCTTTGATCTGTGTATTGTAAAACCTTGGCAAACAGATGCCATATGCATTAGGAACACTGCTTCTGTCCAGAGTATCTGCCCCAGGACAGAGATCACTCTCATAGAACTTTGGAGTTTCCCTGAGCTCACCGCAGCTCTGGAATCTGTTTGTCAAGCACTGAGAATGTGAAGTGAGACTCTTCCAACTATACTTTCAATATGGTTTCCTACTTGTACCTTAATTCTCTCAGGATTAAGAAGTCTGCATAGACGTTTGTTTATAAATATAGCTGATTCCACATTTTTAGTACCCAACAGATATGAATAAAAATTATCCTACGCTGAATGTTATTCTCTTTGAGTAAAAGTGACAGGAGTTGAAACCAGAGCCTGCCATTTCCGACCCATGGTAATCATCAGTGTTTCAGTCAGCATTTTTGCTGCTGTCATCAAAAGACCTGACAAGAACAATTATAGGAGAAAACGTTTATTTGGGAGCTCACAGTTTCAGAGGTTTTAGTCCATAGATGGTCAACTCCTTTCTTTGGGGACTGAGTTGAGGCAGAACATCTTAGCAGAATAACATGATAGAGGAAACTGACTCAGGACATGGCCATCACCACAGACAAAATATATTCCCAAGGCAGACCCCCAATGACCCACCTCCTCTAGCCATACCCTACCTGCCTACAGTTATCAGTTAATCCTTACCAGGGGATTGATTCACTGATTAGATTAAGGCTCTCATAACTGGATCATTTTACCTCTAAACTTTCTTACACTTTCTCATACGTGAGGTTTTGGGGTACACCTCATATCTAGACCATAAAAATCAGTAAGTGCCTTACCTTTCTGAACCTGTTTCCTCAGCTGTAAAATATGAACACTGCAGCAACTACAGCATAAATCAGTGATAAGGCAATGCATGGAACAGAGAAACTCTTGAACCATTAGCTATTATATCAATAATAAGAAGACTGACAAAAAAAAGAAATAAAAAAAGTTTGATCCCTCACTTCCTACATTTTCACTAAACAACTAGAAAATCAGATGGGAGTATAGCAGAGAAAAACATGAAAAGGGCATCTGGTAGTGATACCTTTGTATTCAAAATACATACCTGAATTCTAATTGCATAGAGATTTTTAAAGGATGATTAAGAATAAATTATAATGATGTTCAACTCATGAAGAGCTTTTTCTAGTTCACCTTACATGGAATTCCCTGAAAACTTTTGCGGTAAATGTTTTTACTAAAGCAAGAACTCTCAAACTACAATGTCACTTGAAGAAATTCAGTGAAATATTCTTGCTGTTTGTGGGTTGGCTTTTTGTCTTAATTTGGTTTATTTCAATTTTGATTTTAATTTCAAGTTTCAAATTTTTGAAACAACTTCATGACATTATCATATTTGAAGCCAGTTTGGAAATGTCATGCCTTAGACACTCATCAAAATTTACCTAAAACAAATGGCCAATAACATTCACATCACTGCAAGTGGGTCAACAATGAACAAAAACTATGAATTTAAAAATTTATGACACAAGTGGTAGAATATGAGGAGAAGCAGAAAAGTAAAGTTGTGGGTATTTCCAACCTTATCAGCATGCAAAAGCTCAATCATAAGTAAATGACTAGTTACATTCTGTGGTCTGGTAAATTTCTTTCTTCCTTAAAAGTGGTTTCCATTGGATTTAATTATTGGGTATTTAAAAAACACTATGTATAAAAGACCCATCACTTACTTCACTGTGGAAAAGTTAACATTATGATAATGAATGGAAAATATATTCTTATAAAAATAACTTTATAAGATATTCTTATAAAAATAACTTCTTATAAGAATAGCTTTGTTTTGTATTCATGAACCATAGCAGCTTAGAGTAACCCTAAACATAATATGCTCTAAACACTTAAGAGGATAGATCATTTAGTGTTGTAAAAAAAAAATCTTGTTTAAATTAAGTTTGTTTTGTGTAATTGACTTAATTGAAAAAGAATTGAACTAGAAATACAAGGTATTTTCTAGTTCTTCTGCCTTCCTATTGCCAATCTTCTGGGGTTAGCAAACAGGAAAACTAACCAGACACAGTTGTGCATGTCTGTAAACCCAACTATTTGGAAGGCTGAAGCAAAAAGGATTACAAGTGTGATGTCAATCTTAGCAATTTAGTGAGACCCTCTCTCAAATTTTAAAATGAAAAGGGCTAGGGATGTAGTTCAGTGAAAAAGGGTCCCAGGCTCAATCCCTAGTACCACGAAGGAACAAAGGAAGAAGGAAGGAAGGGTAAGGGAAGGGAAGGGAGAGGAAGGGAAGGAAAATGAGGAGGGGAAGGGAGGAGAAGGAGCAAGAAGAGAGCTGCTAACAGCAAAGACACCTAACAACATCCCAAGCTAACCACTGGCACTCCAACTTCCTTGTCAGAATAGGATAACCCACAGCACAGCCACACTGACTGGAAGCACATTCCAATGTATCTTTGAATTTCATTTTTAAACTTTTAAAAAATCGTTTCATAAACTTTCATTTCAGTTGTTTTCAATGTAGTCCAATTCAGAAAAACAGTTAAAATGTAGTTATCATTCCATGATGTAAAGATTGTTCATTATTCTTAAAATGTAATTATGACAACCTACTGGCAAAGACATTGCATTCTGAATATTTTAAAGATCGTCTTTCCTTCATATAATGAAAACAATTCATATATTATTAAATTTCTCTAAAAATTTTCTTTATCCCTGAGAGTCAACCTTAAAAGAATACTGCATTTAAGTTCACAATAAATACTTGTAACATATCAGACAGCAATTTTGACTTTCTTCCTTTCTAAAAGATTATTACAATCTAGAAAACCCAGTTTTCTTCCACAATTATGTACTGCTATCTTTTATTAGGGGATCCTATCTAACAAAAGAGAGTTCAAAGAAACACAATCTACTCAGTACTAGTAAAATGTCATGAAAATGAATTAGCAGCCACGATTTAATTAAAATCAGAGCCCATTTTCTTTACTTATTTAGGTTTTCAGAAACGAGTTTGATCACCAATGTTCACACAGTGGAAAACACTGCTGGTACCTAGCTAACTTCTATTCTTGATACTTCTTTCTTCTTCCCAACAGGTTCATATAGCCACCATTCCCACATCATCCAGAGCAACCATTGTTCTCAAAACTTGTTGAAAAATGGATCAGTGGAGATAGGTGCTATTTGGGCCAATGGGTTATGAAGGATAATTTGCTTAGGAAGCTCCCGTTAAGATCCTTTTCTTAAAAGGACACCTCAAAGAAGCAAACTTTCCCTTGTTTGTCTCTGGAATTTGTCCTGTAATCATTACCAGGACGCCTGGACCTGCTACTGAGGGGTTGTAACTATTGGAGAATGGATCTTATGATCACAGAACCCAATGCTAGAACTAGTATAGTGGCACTATATGAGGGAGTTGAATGTCGCTGACATCACTGCGTTTCTGGTAGTGCCTGACCACCCAGCTTTATTAAATGATAAAAGTCCTTATTCGTCATTTTGACCAAAGTTTTCTTTTACTTGCAGTGGAAAACACCTAATATACCTAGTTCTACAATTAATCATTGTTAGTATTCTGGTGTAATAGCTTTGTGTGTGAAGATGAAAGGGACACTTTTTAGAAGATGTATTCCTATTTATTATAAAAAGTTCACAAAAGGCAGAAAAATCTCATAAAAACAAATTTCCCTCCCCTTCACCAAAGCACAAACAAACAAACAAAAATCTCTCCTGATTTCTTTCTATCTGTACATGAATTTGTTGGGGACGTGAATAGATAGATAAAAATAATAACTTCATCAAGATCTTATTGATGTTATTTTTTAAAAAAAACTGAATTTTAATTTAGCAGATTTAAAACTGTATTTGAAGGAACTATAAACATGCTTCCTCATCATAAAGAGATATTATTCCCAAAAATATCTAAGGTTAAATAAACTAAATTTTTTTTTTAATCAGTCTTTGGAATCTTTTTTTAAACGTGTGTTTCTATTTTAAGCAACAGAGAATCTGTTCCTGCTCAGGAAAAAGATATCAGCACCTCTCACATCTTTCCATCTCACCTCTCCCCAACACCTCACATTGGTTTGTTTTATTAATATGTCTACATTGCCCTACTTTATAACATTTACTTTCTTTCCTATAACCACAGTCACATATTGTTTAAAAGAATTCATCATCATCCCCGCCATGACTTTCACAAAGTTTTCTCTCCTTCTGAATTTACCTTATGTTTTAGGCTACTCTTGGGTGGGTTTTATTGTCAAATAGTCTCTTTTAGGTTTAAGGAGTCCCACTTTGTCCACCTATTTTCTTTGCATTTTAATAACATCTTAGCTGAGGGTAACACTGGATTGTCTTTCTTTTAGAACTTCAGAAATTTTCTTCACTGTCCTCCATCATGGAGTGTTAAGGTTGACAAGTCTTCCTAAATCTTAGGAAGGCACTTCCTCCCAACCTCCCTGTCCACAGACTCTGCTTTCCCTGCCTGGACACCTGAAGAATTATTTGTCATTAGCCAATCAGAATATGAACCAGTACTGAACACTTACATCAAATTTCTCTAAAATATGGGGAGCTCTTTTAATATGCACATTTCCCTTTTCTTTTTTAATGAAATTATTTTTTCCCTTTTTATAAAGATTCCTTCTGTTTCATTGTTTTAGGATATCAACTTCTGGGACGCGAATAATCTTTCTGACATTTGACCTTTGTCTTTCAAATGTATTGACTTTTCTCTAATTGTATTACCTCATTTTCCTTGTATCCTGACAATTTCAAGCTTTTCCTCCTTGTCAGTCAAGATTTTCCATTAAAGTCTATTCAGTTTTCTGCTATTTCTAAGAGCAATTTTTGTTCTATGTTTTTTTTTATATTCTCAAGTCATTTATTTAGATCTAAATCTCCCCTTTCATCTCATTTTATTGTTTTATAATTCTCACCTTCGAGATCTTGCTTTGTAGAATTTATGTTTTTGTTAAAGGGTGCAGCTCTGGGAAGCAATTATTAGACAACTTGGGGTTCAATGAGTTTTCTTCTTGCTGGGATCTCTAAGATTAGTGGAGGAAGGGGCATCTCATCTCAAGGTGCTAAGGCTCATCTCCTCAGTTAAAAAGCTGTTTTCAAGCCTCCCCTTCTCCAAAGAGAGCACATTTGTTCACCTCCCTCCATCTCACCAGTTTCTCTCCCAAATCATTTCTCATATTCCTCAGTCAAAACAGAAAACGAGAACAACCAAACATGCTGAGGGTATCCACCCTGTTTGCTTCTCTCCAGATTTGGAAATGTTATAATTCTCAGGAAGTTGTCAACTTGCCAGTAAAATCTGAAGAAGGCCCAGGAGACAAGTCTTTATGTCCTGATAAAAAATTCCTGCTTCCATTTTTTTCCCTTGGCTATTTGTACCATGATGTATGTTCTACTGGGTTATATAGATTTATTTCCTCTTATTATTGAATATTGTAGCAGGTAGAGAAGGTGTTTGCTGACTTATATTTGGGGGGGTCACTTAAGTATCTATTGATGCTGAGAAATTACATGGTATATTTCCAAATTTTTCATCTCCAAAATTGAAGTTACCTTTAGTATTTTTTTAGTATTTAATATCCGAATGTGGGATTCTTTTGGAATCAATCCTGCAGGGTTTCATTGAATTTTCTTACTTAATGAACATAAAAGTCTTCACCTCTGTCATCCTCAGAATTATGAAACATTCTTGCCCCCATTCTCAATGGACCTGTTTATAATTAGTTTTTGATTGATATCTATCAATTATCCCAATTGGTAACAGATTTATAAGTGAAGAATCTGACTTAGAGAACAGCAAAACAGTAATTATAGGGAATATTAGACGTGATTCTCGACATGACAGTGGCATTTCTTAGACTTATATTTTCATAATTAGAGTGTGCTTTTCAAGTAGACATAAATGATTGAATCCAATATGTTCCCTTCTTCTCATACCACACACCAAGGAACAAAAGGATTAAGGAAAAGTAAAGACACGTTTTAATAAAAATTTTAGGATTTAGAGTTAAATGTTTTAGTTTCATACATTAAAATGAGAATACATGGTGAAAAATTGAGTTGTCCCTTATTATAACTGACATTAGTTCTCTACAAACTCTAGGAAATTCCTTTATAATAACTGTTCCAGTACGGTGTGGACAGCTCTGCAGTCCAACATGTTAGGCAGCATGCCTGGGAACAGGAAAATACCCCTGCTTCTGCCAGCGCCTGCTGAGAGACCTGAATCAATATTTGTATATGCTTCAGTTTCTGCCACAGTTATCACTTACATTGGCCCACGCTGGCCACAAAAGGGGAGATGTACTTGGAAAAAAATGTGTCAATCATAGTGAATTCCAAGATTCACTATTATAAAAATTTTTAACAGAAAGATATTCACAGACTATGTTATAGAACTCTCTATACAACATCTGAATCTTACCCAAGTTATCTAGCATCACTGGGACCATATTAGGAAAAAGTACAATCATATACAACATTTGCAATCCAATAGAACATAAAAGATGCTGGATTTTATATATATATATATATATATATACACACACACACACACACACACACACACACATATACACATACACGTGTGTGTGTGTATGTGTGTGTGTGTGAGAGAGAGAGAGAATGCATAATGGCCAACAGAATTAAAATATTAAGTGGGAACTCTGAAGTAACTGCTAATGACAATTATACAAGAAAACTAAAATCTTTAAATAATTAATCTCAAGAAAACTTCCATAGGGATTTCATTGTTTGATTACATCCCCTTCAACCTCTTTGTCTTTTATTATTACATGAGACACACACACACACACAAGCCATCCAAAAGTACAGACACAATTTACATAAGAAAAGGACTAGTCTTATCAGACCAAGATAGTCAAAGAAATAATAGATTTATATGATAGCTAAAGAAACCTGGTTACGGGAATAAAAATTAATTTCCCCATGTGACCTATAATCTAACTCATCTGGTAGAACATGGCATGGAAGAGTGAGGATCCTAGTTTCAATCAGTAAAAATACTAATAATTGTACCAGACATTTTAAATACATGCTGATATATCTGAACCTTAATAAGAATGCTAAGAGATCAGGAGATGGACACAATTATTCTTCACTTTGAAGATGAACAAACCCATTATACAACTGGCTAGCAATGGAGTTCATGTGCAAATAAGCTCCTAGGACAGGGCTCTCTCCAAAACTCTGCACTGCAGCCAAGTATCTTTTCTCTCTTTCAGATTCAAAGACTCCATCCACTTCTTGGCCTACAAATCACAACCAGGCCATTGGTCCAAGAGGAAGCTGAACAAGATCGGTGAGTAAATTAAGACAAGCAAGCCCCTAATTCATCAATGAATTCAAAGGGCAGACCCTACTGATGCTGGTTCACCATCATCATCACCCATTCTCTACCCCAGGCCAGTTTTCTGAAGGTTGCAAGAGCTGGGGAGATTTAAAAACCCCAAAGTCCATACTGTGGCTCTCACTAATGAAAACAGATACTTTAGGGATAGATTCCAGGCATCACATTTTGTAGAACACTTTTGGGCACTCTGAGAACCAGTGCCTCACAGAAAATCCACAATATAGATTGAGTAAATTACATTCAAGGACATACTATATGAAATAAAATCAAATACCATACAACATCATCAGGAGGATGCAGTTATGTTTCAAATTTCCAAAGTAAGTAGAACACAGAGTTTCCTTATTTACAAACAGGTTTGAGAACTGATATTAACCTACATCGTTTTCCATTTAATAGCTAGTCCTTCAGGGCTGGGGTTGTGGCTCAGTGGTAGAGCACTTGCCTCACATGTGTGAGGCACTGGGTTCAATTCTCAGCACCTCATATAAATAAATGAATAAAATAAAGGTCCATCAACAACTAAAAATATATTATATATATATAAAAAAATAGCTAGTACTTCAGTGTTGCTTCTGGTATAAAAGGTAACAGCATGGACAATCTCAAGCACTTCCCTGTTAAAAATCTCATCGCTTTGAGTACAAATCACTAAGAGTCAGGGAAATGACAATTTCAGCTGAAATGGAAGTACAGGTGTGTGTGATGATCAAAGACATGGAGAACTGGCAAAGCTAGTAACACCTGCGGCCAACCTGTGTGGAAGGCAGGGCTGTGTTTCTGCCATATGAAAGAAATATCAAACTTGTACTTAGAGGCAAAGACTAGAAGGATATAGCATAGTACTGAAAAAATAGCAAAAAGAGTTAATTTCAATGAGTCCCTCAGTATTTTAAAAATATAATTAAAGTAGATATTAATATATTAATATATATTTTAATATTTAATATAAGTGACAACTGCCATCTGAGATACACCTGCTGACCTGTCCAGAAGCTCACGTCAGCTTTCACTCTGATAATAAATTAATGTAATTCTGGTAGGTTTACTTTGGTTAAGCAGACACGACTTGTTAGTATAGTTCCTGTCACTTAAGTGTATAAACACCAAAACTGTATAAAATTGATTTATTCTGATTTCATGAAAAGACTGAACCAACAGAAGGATCTTAAAATCAATGTGACTACCAGAGTTTTAAAGAAAATTTGCTTCAAACAGGATACGCATAGATGAGAAGGTGTGTTAGCGCCAAAGCAGTTGCCCTACCAACCTGTGGAATATTGATTGTTTTTACGCCTAGCCCCACAGTGTACAGGCTGCTTTATGTTACATTCTTATCATGGAAAGCTAGACAGTGATCTGTAATTACAATTAAACCAACATGGGAACTTAGGAGATCTGAGGAAGAACTTTAAGCCAATTTAGGTAGAAGCATTCAGAAGAAAACAGAAACAAAGAGTCCCAAAATCTGAATTAGTAATAAGAAATAAATGCAAAAAGCAATAATTACAAGTAAATAACATTTCCTGGAGAATATGCTCTTTTGACAAATATAAACTGATAAAGCTGACAAGATTCATTTCCCATCAGCACATCTTTGAGAGCACAAGCACACACACAGAAAAACAAGAAACTGGAATCTGTTCCTGTTATCCTTTAAAATGTTGCACCTGCTTCTAACACATTTATATGTGTGTATGCCACTGCATCTGCCTGACGATGCTAGACTTCCCAAATGTTTTTGACAACAATTAAAATAAGCATCTACTAATAATAATTTTATTTCATCCTAAACAGTTTCATTCTGGGCTGAGGAGAAAAAGCCACATTGAGGGGGGAAAAAAAACTACCTTTAAAACTCTGTGACAAACACATTTCAGAAGGTAGGTCTATAAATAGATGTGCTCTGTATGCACACTGTAAATATAAAATTGTCAGGCTGGCCGAGGCTGCAATTTAAACTGAAGCCCCAATATGAACTTACCTGATTTTCAAGTCCTGTTAGCATATGCTTAGAATCACTTCGAATCTCCTTTTTCTAGTTGCATAGTAAGGCAAAACACCTTCCACTACATTTTACTTATCTCACTCTCATCTTTCTTCCGAAGCAATACTTTGCAATTTCATTCAGAAGCAGCCTCCTTAAACAGACTCCGGAATATGCACAGAAACAGTAATGGAAGGGATCTAAGTTAAACCCTAAAGCGGCACCAAGAAAACATCAACATCAAACCGAAAAAGCAGTCATTTCTGAAGAGAGGTGCTTTTCTTAGCTGCATTTCCCAAGCCAGCCCTCTTTCAAACATAAAAGGTCTCAGTTATGAAAGAGGATCTTACCTGAGCTGATCATACTGTGCATTCTTTGCTGAGCCAAGAGCTGCTCCCGTCCAGCCACCCCATCTGAGGAAAAACAAGAGTCACTCTCGTAAATTGTCTGCAGCATATTCCAATCACTCTTACTTCAGCTACATGAAAGATTCATCACTGCTCAGTGCACTGGCCCCAGGAGCTACCCTGGCTGGTCCTCCCTCCTCCCTGAGGAGAAGCGGCAGAGGATCAACTTCGACAATGATTTCATTTCTGCTCAGATGGACAGACACTTTTAAAAAGACCTGGACACTTTCCCCCGCTACCAACCTGTGTGCAAAGCAGAAAGGACAGAGTGGATGCTATAGCTCTCTGGAGTTTTAGGTTATCCAGGAAACTAGAAGCAGGTGGGAAATAGGAATGTGCTTCGGGGTTATTTCTTTGTCAGAATAAGTAGCAAAATATTAACTCTACCCACGAGAAAAAGAAACCAATTAAACCTGGCTTATAGTTCTTCAGGCTGCTAGGGGTTTCGTTGCAAGAACCTTCAGTCCTGCAAGTGGCTCCAGCCGGTGCCCTTGTATCTGTTTGTGTGTGTCTCTCTTCCCTTTCTCAGTCTCTCTCAGCTCAAGTTGGCTAAAGCTAGTGATAATCCATTTGCATATGAATCAACAACAGCATGGCCCACAGGCACAGAAATAGAACAATGGTCGGCCTGAGCCAAAAATAGGTCAAGCATGGCCGAGTGATTGGAGCCTGCATTAATGCATTTAAAAATACCCCAGCAAACCCAGCTGTCCAGCCTCTATCTTTCAAACCATAATTCTCTGTTGCAGGGCCTTAAAAGCAATTAACTCTTTCCTGCCTCCAAGCTCGTTTTACACACTGTTTTCATACTGGCGATTTGAGTCCAAAGGAAGGCAAGGAAAAAAATTAAGAATCATAATTCAAAGAGGGCAAATGCACATACATTTAATTTCATTTTATTTTTGTAGTATGTGTTTTTGGAAGAGAGAGAGAGAGAGAAAGAGAGAGAGAAGTGCAGAGCTCTGTATTGGTTCTAAAATAATACTGGAAGCTTTTGCTCATAATGTGGTTTCTGCCTCACCCACGCACAGCAATCCTGGTGTTCTATTTTTGTTGCCTGTTTCTCTGGCTACACTGCAGTTGGCTGTAGCACTAGAAGCTTTTCTGCCTTCTAGTTTCAGCACTGACAGGAGATTTAGTAGAGGTAGTTTCGGAAAACAAGCACACTCCAGAATAAAATTTTTGTGAAGGACTGGTTTGATTTTTTTACTTGCTATTTATGTAAGGCAATTGTCCATTTCACGAATCCTAATGTGGTCTTAGTACCACCTGTCAATTTTATTGCATCCAGTTCCTACTCTATCTAAAAAACAAAAACATAAAACCATGGATGGCTAAGATCTGAAATTTCTCCGTCTTTCACTCTCTTAAGCTAAATCCAATTGACATGAAAAAGGAAAAGAAAATTTTGATACTTTCCTATGGATGCAGAATTACCATGTTTGTGCACCTGTCGATAAATAAGTAAGTATATTTAGTACTTAAATATGAATATTCTGGGTTTATCTATACATTGGTTGCCTGAAATATAGATGCCACTTTTCTTTGGAATAGCATTTATGATAGTTGATAGATTTCCAGACCAGCACACATTGTGACATTCACCTGTAAGGTAAATGCACTACAATAGGTAGAATAAAAGTTCTACAGTCTCTGGTGTACATTTATATCAGTGTCTGTGAGAAATAAATTCTGCATCCCAAAATGGAATGCCATCATCTAACCGCTCCCAAGGGCAAACACAAAAGTATAATCCACTGGTCACTGAAGCTCTTCACTCTTCATGGAAGCTTTTCTAAACTAGATCAGCCAGAAAAATACAGTTCCTAAGGCATTAGTAGCATCAGGGAAAGAAAGAGGAAAAGCAGATTGTTGCAAGGTCCTCAGAGCAATCTGACAGAAGAAAAACTTGGTCAACCCTAGGGAATGGTACAAGGAAAAGCAAAGAAGTGTTCATAGAATTTTGGCTTAAAAAAAAAAAAAGTTAAATTATTTAATAGCGAACCCACTGCTGAATTCCTCTTTTTTCATAGATAACTTCTGTTCAATATCCCACTTCTTGAAAAAGCAAACTTAGACGGGTGAGTTATAAGATTTTTTAAAAAAAATAGTTATTTCAAACTGCATTTGACTTAAGTTAAACAACAAAATCTTATGTTCCTATCAGTGGAAAAACTATTTGATTCCATCTGATATTACAAATAAGCTTTCCATGAAGAATTAAAATTCAATTTTAATGTGTAAAATTCAAGGGATAGAAATAATGTGGATCTGATAATTTTCCTTGTGGATGATGTATTTATATAGTGATCACATATAGCATTCTAAACCTGGGGTTAGAGTGGGGAGGTTGGCCACAATAATCTTCAAATTCTGCCTCAGGAAACCACTGCAGGATGTAAGGGTACCTGGAAGGTGCCTCATTTTGCCCAGATGAGGCTGTCCCCTCAACCAGGGAAGTTCCACTTATATCGATTTACATTTGGGAGTGCAAAATTCTGTTTTTTCATTTTACTTAAAAAAAAAAAAAACATTTTTAGGGGCCAGAGTTGTGGCTCAGTGGTACAGCGCTTGCCTAGCATGCATGAGGCACTGGGTTCAATCCCTGGCATCATGTAAAAATAAAGGCATTATATCCATCTACAACGAAAAAATATTTTTTAATTATAAATAAGTATTTTTATTAAGGTATATTTGATAAATTAAGGTTGTATATATTTAAAATATACAATCAGATGAGTTGAGACAGCATACACTGTGAAAAAAATCAGCACAATCAAGCTTTTATCCATCTCCTTCGCTAGTTACTTTCCTTCCTTCCTTCCTTCCTTCCTTCCTTCCTTCCTTCCTTCCTTCCTTCCTCTCTTCCTCCCTCCCTTCCTTCCTTCCTT